>NC_052157.1:105436491-105774325 GCF_902713615.1 Scyliorhinus canicula | reverse complement strand
GGAGTTTAAGACTAGGGAGGTTATGTTGCAATTGTATAAGGTGTTAGTGCGGCCACACCTGGAGTATTGTGTTCAGTTTTGGTCTCCTTACTTGAGAAAGGACGTACTGGCACTGGAGGATGTGCAGAGGAGATTCACTAGGTTAATCCCAGAGCTGAAGGGGTTGGATTATGAGGAGAGGTTGAGTAGACTGGGACTGTACTCGTTGGAATTTAGAAGGATGAGGGGGGATCTTATAGAAACATTTAAAATTATGAAGGGAATAGATAGGATAGATGCGGGCAGGTTGTTTCCATTGGCGGGTGACAGCAGAACTAGGGGGCATAGCCTCAAAATAAGGGGAAGTAGATTTAGGACTGAGTTTAGGAGGAACTTCTTCACCCAAAGGGTTGTGAATCTATGGAATTCCTTGCCCAGTGAAGCAGTTGAGGCTCCTTCATTACATGTTTTTAAGGTAAAGATAGATAGTTTTTTGAAGAATAAAGGGATTAAGGGTTATGGTGTTCGGGCCGGAAAGTGGAGCTGAGTCCACAAAAGATCAGCCATGATCTAATTGAATGGCGGAGCAGGCTCGAGGGGCCAGATGGCCTACTCCTGCTCCTAGTTCTTATGTTCTTATGTTCTGTACAATCTGATATGCCTACAGACCCGGTTTGTCAAAAGCAACAGATTCAAATGCCAAATAAAAACTCAGGAAATCAGTAAATGAGATGAAGCTTTTATTCAATTTGTTCACAGCTTACAAAAACCCAGACCTTGCAAAAGGCCAGGGCTTTGTTTGAAAAAAATGCCAAAATTAACACCAGACTGTAATCTTTTTCTGCATAGCCTGCCGTCTCTGGATGTGCGTGATACACTCCACCATGTTGTCAATGCAGTCAAACGTGTTTTCAGTGTTTTTGCACCACCGTGTGAAATCCCAGAGCATCTCTGCAGCCTTTGTATCAGCTAGGGAAACAGGCGGATGAGGATTCTTCGGACTCATCAGGGTCACCGACCTGCTCAGTTGAAGAGTGTACTGTACCTGTGGTTGCAACATCTATCATTTTGTCATGCAGCCTGCGGCTTTGTCGAATTCCAAGGATGTTTGCATGGTTGTTTATATTGGAATATCATGCCATCCTCCCGCAGTGAGTGTAAAGTGCCACCTTGTCATCAGGTCGGTTTGCCCCACCCTGCTCCACCTCATTTGCAATGTCTTGTGCAGTTGTCGCCCAACTTGTGCAGTTGGGCGACACGGTGGCACAGTGGTTACTACTGCTGCCTCACGGTGCCAGGGACCTAGCTTCAAGTCCGACCTCGGGTGACTGTGTGATGCTCTCCCCGTGTATGTGTGGGTTTCCTCCGGGTGCTCTGGTTTCCTCCCACAGCCCAAAGATGTGCAGATTTGGTGGATTAGCCATGCTAAATTTCCCCTTAGTGTCCAGGGATGTACAAGTTAGATTACGGGGATAGGGCGGGGTGGGTGCAGGAGTGGACCTGGGTAGACTGCTCTTTCAGAGGGTCGGTGCAGAATCGATAGGCCGAATGGCCTCCTTCTGCACTGTGGGGATTCTGTGATTCTGTGAATTGTGACTTCCGTCACCATTTTCTGCTCTTGCTTTATCATGAACACGACCTCTAGTACAGTTAGATTGACCCCTGCATCTTCACAATGCTGTTAGTACTGGGTTTTCAGGTTCATAATGATCCATTGGCTGGAAGGTGATTGTAATGTTGGGAGGAAGAAACTGTTTCACACTGTCTTAGGCTTCTGATGGTGGGTGTGTGAGGCCGTTTTCTGTAAATGATAACAATCTGTCTTTTCTTTCACTAATATGTTTTATTCACTTTCCTGATCCACACCTCAAAAATGTTGGAGGTCATCCAGATGGTTTTGGTAGCTTTGTACTGCATGGGTAGAGTCTGGACATTCACAGAGCAACGTGGCTTCTGGGACTTCCACTGGGAGAAAACCGGAGCACCCGGAGGAAACCCACGCAGACACAGGGGGAAAGTACAAACTCCACACAGTGAGTGACCCAAGGCCGGAATTGAACCTGGGTCTCTGGTGCAGTGCTAACTGCCGTGCCACCGTGCCAATGGTTAGGGTTGCAATGACATCAGGATGGTGCTCCTGGAATTGAAGTATAATCTATGAGACTCTATTGTGAGCAAAGCCTGGAGTGAGCGACAACACAAATATCATAGTGGCATCAGAGGAAAGCGGTGTGTTTGATTTTTGTCTGAACTAATTTTGTAAAGAAAAGTGTTCTAAAAATACAGAGAGGCTGAGATGAGAAGCTGTTTGATTGAAAGTCAAGAATTATCCAATCAGATAATAAAGACTTTGTTCACTTTCCAACTGGCTGGGAGGGTGGGGTACTGCGAGGATGGTTAACCTATGATGGGACTGTGGAGGAAGGGCTAGTTGGTGGCAGGGGTCATGCGATTAAAACTTGCCGGAATAGGTCCAGAGTCAACATTGCCCTCCAAAGCGGCTGGTTTAGCTCACCAGGCTAAATTGCTGGCTTTTAAAGCAGACCAAGCTTTAAAAACACGGTTTGATTCCCGTACCAGCCTCCCTGGACAGGCGCCGGAATGTGGCGACTAGGGGCTTTTCACAGTAACTTCATTGAAGCCTACTCGTGACAATAAACAATTTTCATTTTTTCATTTCATTTCAATCAAACTTTGTGAGCTGAGAAGGTTGCCCACCGTCAGTTGACCCCTTTTGACATTATTCCTGCGCACTGGCCAAAATAGAATAATTTTGCAGCATTCCACAGGATTTTGGATAGTTACATGCAAGGAAGGTCAGTTCAGTTCATCTGTGGAGATAGCGAGAGGCTATATCCTCTGATGGCATAGTCCAGAAAAAGTGGATCAACCTAACATTAAAATTAGAGCACATCCATTAGGGATAGAACATAGAACATAGAACAGTACAGCACAGAACAGGCCCTTCAGCCCTCGATGTTGTGCCGAGCAATGATCTCCCTGCTCAAACCCACGTATCCACCCTATACCCGTAACCCAACAACCCCCCCTTAACCTTACTTTTTAGGACACTACGGGCAATTTAGCATGGCTAATCCACCTAACCCGCACATCTTTGGACTGTGGGAGGAAACCGGAGCACCCGGAGGAAACCCACGCACACACAGGGAGGACGTGCAGACTCCACACAGACAGTGACCCAGCCGGGAATCGAACCTGGGACCCTGGAGCTGTGAAGCATTTATGCTAACCACCATGCTACCGTGCTGCCCCAATGATGTCAAGAAACACTGCTTCACATTTGTTTTTCTTTCATGGGATGTGGGCATGGCAGACAAGCCCACCAAAGGGCAGCACGGTAGCATAGTGGTTAGCATCAATGCTTCACAGCTCCAGGGTCCCAGGTTCGGTTCCCGGCTGGGTCACTGTCTGTGCGGAGTCTGCACGTCCTCCCCGTGTGTGCGTGGGTTTCCTCCGGGTGCTCCGGTTTCCTCCCACAGTCCAAAGATGTGCGGGTTAGGTGGATTGGCCATGCTAAATTGCCCGTAGTGTCCTAAAAAGTAAGGTTAAGGGGGAGTTGTTGGGTTGCGGGGATAGGGTGGATATGTGAGTTTGAGTAGGGTGATCATTGCTCGGCACAACATCGAGGGCCGAAGGGCCTGTTCTGTGCTGTACTGTTCTAAATTCTAAATTCTAAATTTGTTGCCCGTCCCCAATTACCCTCGAACCGAGTGGCATTTTCAAGAGTCAGCCAGATTGCTGTGGATCTGGAGTCACATGTAGGCCAGACCAGGTAAGGATGGCAGATTTCTTTCGCTAAAGGACATTAGTAAACCTGGTGGGTTTTTATGACAATCGACAAATTTCACCATTTGCCATGGCGGGTTTCGAACCTGGGTCCCCAAAGCATTACCCGGGTGTCTGGATTACTAGTCTAGTAATACCACTAGGCCAACGCCTCTCCATCAAAGAAAGTGGAAATGCAGGGATTCTCTTCCGCCAAAAAGCTCTTGAGGCTGGGGAAAATTAATTGAAAATTTCAAGACTGAGATGGTAGTTTTTTTTTTCTATGAGGCAAAGGTATTAAAAGGTTATGGCACCAAGGTGGGTAGATGGAGTTAAGATGCAAATCAACTGTGATCAAGTTGAATGGCGGTGGTACAGGTGAAAGCGGCTGCTGGGTGGCCTATTCCTGTGTTTCATAGATTTCATAGAATTTACAGTGCAGAAGGAGGCCATTCGGCCCATCGAGTCTGCACGTGCTCTTGGAAGCAGCACCCTACCCAAAGTCAACACCTCCACCCTATCCCCATAACCCAGTCACCCCACCCAACACTAAGGGCAATTTTGGACACTAAGGGCAATTTATCATGGCCAATCCACCTAACCTGCACATCTTTGGACTGTGGGAGGAAACCGGAGCACCCGGAGGGAACCCACGCACACACGGGGAGGATGTGCAGACTCCGCACAGACAGTGACCCAAGCCGGAATCGAACCTGGGACCCTGGAGCTGTGAAGCAATTGTGCTATCCACAATGCTACCGTGCTGCCCTGTTTGAAGCAGATTAGAAATTTTCAGTGCATTGGAGGAAAGTGGGTGATGGGATCAACTCAAGGAATGCTGTGCAGGGTTAAAACAGTATCAGTAATCATTGAGAAAAAGTGAAATGTGTTGATGCTAAATTTGCTGGTGACACAAATGTCGGTAGGAAAGGAATTTGCCGGGCAGCACGGTGGCTCAGTGGGTTAGCACTGCAGTCTCACGGCGCTGAGGTCCCAGGTTCGATCCCGGCTCTGGGTCACTGTCCGTGTGGAGTTTGCACGTTCTCCCCGTGTTTGCGTGGGTTTCGCCCCCACAACCCAAAGATGTGCAGGCTAGGTGGATTGAACACGCTAAATTGCCCCTTAATTAGAAAAAAAAAAAAATTAATTGGGTACTCTAAATTTACAAAAAAAAAGGAAAGGAATTTGTGAAGAGGAGTCTGCAGAGGGACACAGACTAAATGAGTGGGCACACATTTGAAAGATGGAGTTTATTGCGGGAAAATATGAACTCGTACACTTTAGCAAGAAGAATAGAAAAGCAGCATGTTATTTCAATGGAGAGAGATTACAGAACTCTGTGGTACAGAGGGATCTGGGCATCCTTGTATATGAATTACAAGAGAAGTTAGTATCTAGGCACAGCAGGTGATGAGGAAGGCAAATAGAATGTTGTCATTTATTGCAAGAGAAATGGAATATAGAAGTCGGGATGTTTTTACTTTAGCTGTACAAGGCATTGGTTTGACCACATCTGGAGTTCTGTGCACAGTTTTGGTCTCCTTGTTTAAGAAAAGATAATTACAGGTTAGGAGCCCATCTTGTCCATTCCAGCCCGAGGATGCTCAGGCGTCCTTTCTAATCCCACCTTCCTGCACCCGGCCCATAGCCTTGCGTCTTCGAGTACTTAAGGTGCAGATCCAGGTACTTATTTGAAGAGTTTGGGTCTCTGCCTCCACCACCAACTCGGACAGCGAATTCCAGACTCCCACTCCCCTTTGCAGAAAAATATTCTACCGCATGTCCCATCTACACCTTCTGCCATTTATCTTGAATGTATCTCCCCTGGTTCTAGAACTCTCTGCCAAGGGAAACAATTTTACCTTATCGATTCTGCCTCCTCCTCTCATAATTTCGCACACCTCAGCCTTCTTTGTTCCAAGGAAAATAACCCCAACCTATCAAATCTCTCCCTTGTGGGGGAGACTAGGACTAGGGGGACACAGTTTAATAACAAGGCGTCTCCCATTTAAGACAGATTTTTTAAAAATTCTCTCGGAGGGTCATGGGTTTATGGAAATCTCTTTCCCGAAGAGCAGTGGAGGCAAGGTTAGTCAATATTTTTACGGTAGGGGTAGTGCAATGAATGTAGGAAATCTTTATATAGATTTTTTATATATATATATATATATCTGCAGCAGTCATTTTTTTTTAAATCCTGGTTTAACCTACAGACAGGCAGTGTACCTGCAAGAGGTGCAATTAAGTTGTCGTAAAAGTGAGATCATCATTCATTCCAACCATGTATGTGTTTACAAAGAACCCCAGTCCAACACCAGCATTTCCACATCATACAAAGAGAGGATTAATGGACTTTTGTTGATAGACAGAAGATTCCCTGGAGATTAGATAATTTTGAACATTGTGTTTAGACTCAGGAAAGCAGGTCAGGGGACCTGAGTGAGATAAAATGATGTTATTATAGGGAGGAGCCAAGTCTGTAACAGGTAGTTTGACTTCTCGGCAGGATTCTCCTAACGGGGGTCTAAGTGCCAACGCCGGAGTGTTTTACTCCGGCTTCGGCACCCGTTCCCAGACCCCTATTCTCCCCCCTCCGTGGGGATAGTAGGGGCATCGGGCGGTTTACGGGGGTGGGGCCTCAGCATGGCGTCAGAGACCCGGCGCCGTGTCAAAGACGTGGCGCCTTGGGTCCCGCGCATGCGCAGTTGGGCTGGCGCCAACTAGCGCATGCGCGGTTACCTCGCGGAGCGCTCTGGCCCCTCACCAACATGGCACCAGGGTTCTGGGGCCGGCCACGGAAGGAAGTAGGCCCAGGGGAGAGAGGCCAGCCCGCCGAACGGTGAGCCCCGATCGCGGGCCAGACCCCATCGGAGGCCCGCCCAGGAACGGAGCCCCTCTCCTCCACCCCCCACAGGCCGCCCCCCACCCAAGCCTTCGCAACGAGTACCCGCCGGCAGTGACCAGGTGTGGACAGCGCCGGCGGGACTCGGCCGTTTACGCGCAGCCGTTCGGCCCGTCTGGGCCGGAGAATCGCAGTTCGCCATTTGCAGCGATTCTCTGAGCGGCCCGGCGCAGTTCGTGCGGCGCTCGTTTCGGGGGTGGTGGGAGAATCGCGTGCGGGTGTCAGGGCGGCGTGGCGCGATTCGCACGGCATCCCGCCGATTCTCCCACCCGGCCGGGGGGGGGGGGGGGGGGGGGGGGGGGTGGAGAATACCGCCCATAGTCTTTGCTAGAAGCTTGAAGCTGAGCAGGAACTTTTGCCAAAGGCTGTCAGGTTCAGCAGTTGTCTCCCCAAGACAGAAAATGTCTGGAAGGTGTTTCCTCTCTCTCCAAGCTATCTTCCCATAGAACAGTACAGCACAGAACAGGCCCTTCGGCCCTCGATGTTGTGCCGAGCATTGTCCGAAACCAAGATCAAGCTATCCCACTCCCTGTCATTCTGGTGTGCTCAATGTGCCTATCCAAGAACCGCTTGAAAGTTCCTAAAGTATCCGACTCCACTATCACAGCAGGCAGTCCATTCCACACCCTGACCACTCTCTGAGTAAAGAACCTACCCCGGACATCCCTCCTATATCTCCCACCCTGAATCTTATAGTTATGCCCCCTTGTAACAGCTACATCCACCCGAGGAAATAGTCTCTGAATGTCCACTCTATCTATCCCCCTCATCATCTTATAAACCTCTATTAAGTCGCCTCTCGTCCTCCTCCGCTCCAAAGAGAAAAGCCCTAGCTCCCTCAACCTTTCCTCATAAGACCTATCCTGCAAACCAGGCAGCATCCTGGTAAATGTCCTTTGCACCCTTTCCAATGCTTCCACATCCTTCCTATAATGAGGTGACCAGAACTGCACGCAATACTCCAAATGTGGTGTCACCAGGGTCCTGTACAGTTGCAGCAGAACCCCGCGGCTCTTAAAGCTCAAGCCCCCTGTTAATAAACGCTAACACACTATAAGCCTTCTTCACGGCTCTATCCATTTGAATGGCAACCTTCAGAGATCTGTGGACATGAACCCCAAGATCGCTCTGTTCCTTCACATTCCTCAGAACCCTGCCGTTGACCCTGTAATCCGCATTCAAATTTTTCCTACCAAAATTAATCTCCTTGCACTTATCAGGGTTAAACTCCATCTGCCATTTTTCGGCCCAGCTCTGCATCCTATCAATGTCTCTTTGCAGCCTACAACAGCCCTCCACCTCATCCACTACTCCACCAATCTTGGTGTCATCAGCAAATTTACTGACCCACCCTTCAGCCCCCTCCTCCAAGTCATTGATAAAAATCACAAATAGCAGAGGACCCAGCACTGATCCCTGTGGTACACCGCTGATAACTGGTCTCCAGTCTGAAAATTTTCCATCCACCACCACCCTCTGTCTTCTATGTGATAGCCAGTTACTTATCCAATTGGGCAAATTTCCCTCTAACCCATACCTCCTTACAACCATGGGGAACCTTATCAAACACCTTACGAAAATCCATGTATACAACATCAACTGCTCTACCTTCATCGACTCACTTAGTTACTTCCTCAAAGAATTCAATCAAATTTGTGAGGCAAGACTTGCCCGGATTAAGCTGCATCTTTCCAAATAGTCATAAATCCTATCCTTCAGGACCTTTTCCATCAATTTACCAACCACAGAAGTAAGACTAACTGGCCTATAATTACCATGGTCATTCCTATTCCCTTTCTTGAACAGAGGAACAACATTTGTCACTCTCCAGTCCTCTGGCACTATCCCTGTGGACAGTGAGGACCCAAAGATCAAAGCCAAAGGCTCTGCAATCTCATCCCTTGCCTCCCAAAGAATCCTTGGTTATATCCCATCTGGCCCAGGGGGCTTGTCGACCCACTTAACTATGTTAGGAATAAAGTTTGTTTCAATATAAAATATATCAATTGGCCTGTGGGATCACTCCTGGAGTGAAGTATCCTTTCCTCACCATTTCACAAATTAAAAGTATTTGACGTTCATGTCTGGTATCCTGACAAATGTTGAGATCTGCAGCGGGATTCTCTGGAATCGGCGCGATGGCCTGATGCCGGTGTCAAAAGCGGCGTGAACCACTCTGGCATCGGGCCGACCAGAAGTAGCAGAATCCTCCGCACTTCCGGGGCTAGGTGGACTGAGGGATTGGCGCCGCGCCAGCCGGCGCCGAAGGGACTGCGCGAGTCCACACATGCGCCAAAGGGCCGGCGTGATCCCACGCATGCGTGGAACCGCCGGCGTATTCTGGTGCATGCACAGGGGGGTGTCTTCCCCGCACAGGCCATGGCGGAGCCCTCCAGGGGCCAGTGCAGAAGGAAGAAGTGCCTTCCTTCTCTTCCCCCCCCCCCCCCCCGAGGACTGCCCCAGCCAATTTACCTGCCAGGTTCCGCTGTGTGGGACCATGTCTAATCCACGCCGGCGGGACTGGCCGAAAACCGACGGCCACTCGTCCCTTCGGGACCCGGAGAATTGCTGGGGGGGGGGGGCGCTGCCAATGGCCCCCAACCGTTGTGGTGTGAACCCCGCCTCTGCCCGAAAACCGGCGCCGGACAATACGACAGGGTGGGATTCGCTTCGCCCCCCCCCCCGGGGATTCTCCAACCCAGCGAGTAGTCGGAGAATCCCATTCCTGGTCCGGGATCTTAAGAGCAGGAAGAAGTGCCCCCACGGCACAGGCCCGCCCGCAGATCGGTGGGCCCCGATCATGGGCCAGGCCACCGTGGTCCTCCCCCCCCCACCAGGGTCGCAACCCACCACACACACCCCCCCCCCCCCCCCCCCCCCCCGAGGACTGCCCCAGCCAATTTACCTGCCAGGTTCCGCTGTGTGGGACCATGTCTAATCCACGCCGGCGGGACTGGCCGAAAACCGACGGCCACTCGTCCCTTCGGGACCCGGAGAATTGCTGGGGGGGGGGGCGCTGCCAATGGCCCCCAACCGTTGTGGTGTGAACCCCGCCTCTGCCCGAAAACCGGCGCCGGACAATACGACAGGGTGGGATTCGCTTCGCCCCCCCCCCGGGGATTCTCCAACCCAGCGAGTAGTCGGAGAATCCCATTCCTGGTCCGGGATCTTAAGAGCAGATTATTGACTAACAAGGGAGTCAAAGATTATCAGGGGTAGCAAGGAATATAGAGGGGTGGTCACAATCAGATCAACCATCTGAATCACCTAAACCTGACCCTGATATCCTGTTTGTACCTTCCCTCGCTGGTCAGTAAGTTTTTTTTTATTCTCCTTTTTCACATTTTCTCCCAAACTTACACCCAACAATAAGCAATTATTAGTAATGAATAAAATGTCCATCCCCATATCAACAACAACAATCCCATCCTCCCACCAACCCCCAAACAACTGCCCGCATGTCCCCCCACCCAAACCCTCCCAGCCCCCAGCCCCCTAATGTTCGATTTGATCCAATTCTCGAAAGTGCATAATGAATAACGCCCATGAATTGTAGAATCCCTCCATCCTTCCCCTCAGTTCAAATTTGACCTTCTCAAGCGTCAAGAATTTCAGCAGGTCCCCTCGCCACGCCAAGGCACAGGGTGGAGAGGTTCTGCCTTTGGGCGATCAGTGAGGCGAAGGCTACAACATCCGACTCCATGCCGTTTCTAACCCCGGCTGGTCTGACACCCCGAATATGGTCTCCCGAGGGCCCAGGTCCAGTTTCACGTGCACCACTTTAGAGATTATCCTAAACACCTCCTTCCAGTAATCCTCCAGCTTTGGACAGGATCGAAGCATATGAACATGGTTTGCGGGGCCTCCCCGCAACGTTCACACACATCTTCTACCCCCTCAAAGAGCCGGCTCATCCTCGCCCTTGTAAGGTCCGCTCTATACACCACCTTCAGCTGTATCAGCCCCAACCCCGCACACGATGTGGAGGCGTTCACCCTCCGGAGCACCTCACACCAGAACCCCTCCTCCATACCATCTCCCAACTCTTCCTCCCACTTTGCCTTGATCCCTTCTAGCGGCGTCTTCTCCTCCTCCAAAATAGCCCCGTAAACCGCCGATACTACCCCTCCTCGAGTCCCCCTGTCGTCAGCACCTCCTCCAGCAATGTGGAAGCCGACTCTACTGGGAAGCTCTGTATCTCCTTTCTGGCAAAGTCTAGAACCTGCATGTATCTAAATATTTCCCCCTGCTTCAGCCCATACTTCGCTCCCCACTCCTTCAATCCCGCAAAACGACCCCCAAGAAACAAATCCTTTAGTGTCCTAATTCTTTCATCCTCCCATCTCCGAAAATTTCCATCCCACTTCCCTGTCTCAAATCTGTGGTTCCCCCGAATCAGCATTTCCCTTGACCCTGCCTCCAACCCGAAGTGTTGGCGAAACTGCCTCCAAATTCTCAATGAAGCTATTATTACCGGACTCCCTGAGTATTTCCCCGGGGCCATCGGGAGCGGCGCTGTTGCGAGTGCTTCCAATCCCGACCCCCTACCCAAACTCTTCTCCATTCTGACCCATTGGGAGTGAACCCCTCTGACCCAGCTCCGTACCTTCTGCGCATTTGCCGCCCAGTAATAATACATCAAGTTCGGAAGATCCAAACCCCCTGCCTGCCTTCCTCTCAGTAGTAGCACCTTTTTAATTCTTCCCTCCCCATATGAACGAGGTAATCATCCCTTCAATCTCTCTAAAAAATGCCTTTGGCTAATGCTCAGTAAGTTAACATTGCAATCTGAACTCTCAGTGCTATTCTGCTCCGTTTGGTTCCGATGGGAATCAATGAATAATTTAAAGCTTTCTATTGGGCGGGTTCTCCGGTTCCTCAGCCTGGTGTGTCTTGGCCTCGTGCCACTCGCTGGTGGCGGGATTCTTTCTTACCGCTGCTTGTCAGTGGGATTTCCCATTGTAACCACCTTACGCCGTTGGGAAACTCACAGGCGGGGGCGCGCTGCCAGCGGGAAAAGTAAATCGCGACGAACGGAGAATTCTGGCCAATGTCTCTATGAATGAACTACACAAGAATGGAAGAGCTATTCAAGATCATGAAGAATCCGGACAGTGTAAATCAGGATAAATTGTTCCCACTCATGAAAGAATTGCGAACGAGAGGGTACAGGTTTAACGAAATTTGCTAAAGAAGCAAAAGTGATAGGAGAGAAAACGTTTTCTCATGAGTGGCCGAGGTGTAGAATGCACTGGCTGTGGTGGAGGCAAGTTTAATCAAGGCATTCATATGGGAATCAGACCGTTATCTGAAAAGGAAGAATGTGTCATGTTACGAGGAGAAGGCAGAGGAATAAGGGAGTTGCTCATTTGAAGAGCTGGTGCAGGCATGATGGGCCGAATGGTCTTTTCTGCACTGCAGCAGTTCTGTGATTCTATTTGTCTGCCCTCTATGGGAAAGTTGAATAGCCCACTCTCTCATCCAAATGTCAAATCTAATGTCACACCGTGGTGACAGACTGACCTCAGGAATGATCGTTTTATATCATAATGGTGCCGTCTACGATATTATTCAGTGCATGCTTCATTAATATCCTATTTATCATGTTCCCAGCATCAGTATACAATTCATTATTATAAACTTGCATTCAGTGTTGCTGTGGCTGCCTTGAGCCAGTGAAAGCCACGAGGGCAAGAGTTCATCAATGAGCAGCATTTTAGAGTTCAAACCAAGGTCAAAATATTTTGTGCAAAAGATTTTCCTCCCTTTCTTAGGTGTCCAATGCTCCAGTCATGTGGGCTGATGGCCTGCTCTCAAGGCCTCAACCCGTCTGAAGCTAGCACCCAGAGCCATTTGAGAGAAAGGATGGTAACTGTCTGACTTTTTCAGTTCCCCCAACCCCCTCTCGCTCCACCACACCCATGACTGGTGAAACAAAAGCAGAAACACACACGAGTGCGATGTTGAGGGAGTGCTGCACTGTCAGAGGCACTGGCTTTCAATTGAGATTAAATTTAGGCCCCACACCTGCCCTCTGGGGTGGATATAAAGGATCCCATGGGACTAATGAAAGAGGAGCAGAGGAGCTCTTACCGATTCCCTGGCCAATACTTATCCCTCAATTAATGCCTAAAAACCAGGTTTTAATGATTATTTGATGATTGTTTGTGTGATCTTGCAGTCTACAAATTGGTGTTGGGCTTCCAACATTTGTTGCCTGAATATTGCCTTGTGACCTTCGGACGTCATGAATGATGTTTCTTTCTCTCCTAGTAGGCGAGTCTAGAACTGAGGGACACAATTTAAAAATAAGTGGTCTTCCATTCAAGATATTCCATTCCAAAAGAAAATATTTTTTCCCTTATCGGAAATTGTCGGAAGTGAGGTCATTGAATACTTGAGGTAGATAAATTCTTCGCTTACAAGGGAGGTCATTGTGGGGGGAGGGGCGGGAATGTAGACAGAATGTGGATCTCAGGTCACAATCAGATCAACCGTGATCTTGAATGGCAGAGCAGGATCAAGGGGCCGAATGGCCTCCTCCTAATTCACATGAGTCTGCTTTACCGACGGTGAAGAAGAGCAGGGGTGATGTCTTCGGTGTCCTGGACAATATTTATGCCTCAATAAACATCACAAAATCAGATTACCTGATCATTTTTTAAAATTCCTTCGCGGAGGTAGGCGTCACTGACAAGGTCAGCACTTGTTGCCCATCCCTAACTGCCCTTGAACTGCTTCATAGAGGCAGTTAAATGTCAAACACAATTGGTGTGGGTCTGAAGTAATGTGTAGGTCAGGCCAGGTAAGGACAGAAGAGTTCCTTCACTCAAGGGACATTAGTGAATCCCAAGATGGGTTTTTACAATTGATGATAGTTTTGTGGTCGGCATTACTGGGACTAAAAATAAATCTGGAATACAAACTTAGTCAAATGATTTTTTTTATATTCACTGAATTTAATGCCTCCAGCCACTAAGGTGGGATTTAGGGCATTAGCCTGTGATGGAACCATCAATTCACGAGACACGTGTTTCCGATATGAATCTAGGCTTTAATCAACTTACTTCAGAGCCAGCCTGTTACCTGTTGATGAACTCTCTGTGAACCGCAGGCTGACTCTGGACAAGAGTATTTATACAGCAGCACTAGGGGGAGGAGTCGTGGGCAGAGCCAAGGATGGAGCCCTGTACAAGCTCCTGAGCATTCCCAGAGCTACTCCCCCTAGTGGTCTGGTAACGCTACTGCGCTTACAAATATACAGTGTGAATTTACCATGTTATATTCACCACAGCCTGGGCCTCTGCTTGATCAGTCAAGTGACATTACCACGACGACGCCCTTTCCCCTGTAGCTGTTTGTGGTAGACGGCTATGAGCAGATAGTCTGCGGCTTTTTTTACACAGCAGCGATGACACTTCAAAAGTATCCCACTCGCTGCAAAAAGCTTTGGAAAGTCCTGCGCTTGGGAAAGGTGCTAAACAGACGCAAGATTTATTTTCTCTGTGCCTCTGAGAGCACCAGTACCTCCAAGACTGCCGCAGTTCAATGGAGGAGGCCCCACCCTTCGAGGGGCCTCGGGATGAGCAATAAAACATGAAACCAGCAGAACAAATTGAAAAATAAGCCACTTGCAGAAAGTGTACTTAAAAAAAAACACGGGTAGGGCCCTGTGTAATGCTGAAGGTCCTTAGCAATAACTGCGAGTTGGATTAATTTTGTTTCAACAAGATGGAAGAGAATGATCTGGTGCAAACACAGCAGCAGGAGATCCGACAGTATCCCTTCCATAGCAACCGCATATGCTCAGCAGCTTTAATCTATGTCACTCAAAGCAGAGCACGTAGATAAATTATTAACAGGCAGATATTTAAAAATAGATGGTGATTAATAACGATATGTGCAAAAAGGCAAAACGGCGCAATGCGGGGAAAGGGAAAAATTGCTGGAAATGCTCAGCCGCCCAAAGTGAGAGAGAAACAAATTGGGAGTCTTTCATCAGAATTACACAGCTTTGCTTCCAGCCATATTACAAACAGCCAGCCTGTCATTGACAGGGCTTCAGTAGTGTCTAAGCCCTGAGTTTTAACTACTCCGATTTAATAATGCAGGGAGGCTGGCAGAAACCAGCATTGATTTATTTACACAATTTGATATGCATAACGCAGCATATCACTCCCAGTATAATCCAAGCTGGGAGGACTAACCACACCAGGCCCTGTTTTGGGCCTGCTTTTATGTTAGCTCATCACGAGCCCCAGGTGCTTGACCTCCGTCCCCAATGGGAAACTAGTTCTTCACGGGTCCCACAGAGATAGCTTCCCGTGGTCCTCGTCAGGGTTATGATACCCCCCCTATACCCACGGCATTCCCAGCCTCCATAATGTAAATGGAAGCGATTCCTAATGAATCTCCCGCTAAAGACAGGTGGGAACTACTTCACGAGGTAAAGGCAGCGGCTCAGAATCATCGGCACCGCCTCATATCCTTACCGTCAAGGCAGTATCACAGTCTGTCATTATGATGTTATAGATTTTGTAAACAACTTAATTCTCTATAAAATGGACACATGTCTTCCAGTGGCTGCCAATGTCACCTGATTTTAAATGTTGTCAAGCTTTCGGAAGGCTCTAACTGGATTACAAGTAGACATACACGGACATGAAATGGTTTCTGAAATTCCATGAGTCCTTGAACAGATGATGGTTTTCCCTGGAGATGTGAACAATCTCTTCCTCTGCAATCAAATATAGAAGAATTGGACCATTTTAATTAATGGCTGGGACACTTAAAATTACCTTGGCTAAAAGACAATGGGTGAGATTTTCTGGTCATTACCCCCTCCCCCGGTTGGATCATCCAGATTCACTGATGATGAGTCCCTGCCATGCGTTCCCCTGTGGCGGAGGGTACGAACAACGGGAAACCCCGTTGATAGTATTGGGGCTGGAAGATCCCGCTGGCAACCAATAGCAGGCCACAAAACACCCCACAGGGAGAGGTGGGTAGACGGGGTCTGATAAACCCCAGACAGAGGCGAACCCGTTTTCTCATTTGAGAACGCGATTCGACATTTTGATACAGCGATTATCTTGGCTTGCCAAAAGTATAGACAAGGCAGAGCAAACTTCTTCAGAGCGAAGCATGCTGACAATCAATCATAAAAAACCTTCAGGGAAGCAGACAAGAGCTTCAACCAAAGGAGAGAGAGAGAGAGACATCCAGAAAGAACTGTTGATCTGCGGTAAGTAATGGATAGTGCTGTAAATGCTGCACCTGCATGAACCAGAGAAGGAATGTACCTTCTCTATTCCCTGTGAACCTGTTTCCACCTACCAAGCTTACCTGTTAAAGCAACCCCCAGCAATTTAACAGTGGAAGCCATCGCAGCGAATATGGACTGGACTGAATTCACATTTATAAGTATCATACAATCATAGGATTTACAGTGCAGAAGGAGGCCTTTCAGCCCATCGAGTCTGCACCCGCCCTTAGAAAGGGCACCTTCCCTAACCCACGCCTCCAGTCTATCCCTGTAACCCCACCTAACCTTTTTTGGACACTAAGGGCAATTTTGCATGGCCAATCCACCTAACCTGCACGTCTTTGGACTGTGGGAGGAAACTGGAGCACCCGGAGGAAACCCCCGCAGACACGGGGAGAACGTGCAAACTCCGCACAGACAGCGAGATGAGCAGTAATCGAACCTGAGACCATGGCGCTGTGAAGCAACAGTGCTAACCAATGTGCTACCACGCGACCCTTTTATCTTCATTTATGGCTAATCTTTATGTGTACATTAATAACTGTCATTTTTTAGGCAACTTCCAGAGGAATAGTGTGAAGTAAACTAACCCTTTTTCTTTTCAAGTAATTGGAAGGTTTTGTCGCTGGGTTATTTTTGAACTGAATTACTCGTTCCAAGGGTAAAATACACACACTCAGAAACAAATGCATTGTTCAAGGGAAACTTGCGGAATCACCTTTAAGGCATGAGTGACAGCAAAGAGATCCCTCATCTCCTGCCCAGCAGGAGCTCCATAGCTGGAGGAGTTGACTGACCTGAAGAAGCTAAGGTAAGTGTCAAAAACCTCCTCCATGATTCCCATGAGGAGCAAGAGAGCTTTCCCCCAAGGCATTTCAAAGAGTCCTTGCCATGTCCTCCACTCCTCTTCACTTTCAAATTCACTGAAATACAATCCCATTCAAATTCCCACTCTTGCAAGTGTTGAATTTGATTGCTGTCGTGTATTGATTAATGTATTTTGCATTTTGTCAACTTGAGGCTACCATACACACATGTACCAGCAGAGGGAGTTTTCTAGGAAGAGATAATAACGGATCCATGTTTAACAACACTTGCCGTTTTAATTTTAAATATCTCTAGCTAAATATATAACTCTTTCTGTTCCAAGAAATTCACAACTAGGATTTATTAGAACTTCAGGTACTTTTATGTGAGCATGTGACTGTTGATCCTTGTCCCAACCAGGCTGGAGTTATTACCATTTCTAGGCCCCCTGTTTATAAAAAAAAATAGAGGTTGAACTGATTCAAGTTGAATAAGGACTTAGAATAGAGAAATCAATGTTACTGTTTCACTGCTATGGGAAAGTGCCAATCTATAACCCTCCACCACCTGAAGGATAAGGGCGACAGGTACATCACGTCTAAGTTCACTTCACAGTCACACACGATCCGTTCGTAGACATTCATCGCCATTTCATCATTGTCATTGTGTCAAAGTGCTAGTTTACCTGCCCTCTCCACAAACGCTGCCTGACCTGCTGGGTGCCTGCATGTGTCAGTCTGTGTTGCAACAGCAGCTTTACTTAATGTGGAATCAAAGAGTGAATTCTGAAGCAAACAGAAGAGAGGGGCAATCAAACCTAAGGAGCTTAAGGATGTGAACTCTGTGGTGTGAGAGAGAAAGAGAGAGAGAGAATTGTACAAGTATCGACAACCTTTAAGGGATTTGATAAATGAATCCCCGATAATACATTTCAGAAATGCCAGAAGATTGAAAGTACAGAAGAGAGAAAATGCTCAGTTTAGCTTCAGTGACCTTATACTGAGGAAATGCTGGTCTGGTGACACAGCACGAGTAATCTAGAAGCCTGAACTGATGAGTTCAAAAGAATTCAAATCCCTTCACAGGAGAACTTAAATTCAGTTGATTGAATTAAAAGCTAGCATCAGCGGAGAGAATTACTGTGTTATCGTACAAACGCATCTGATTCACCAATGCCCCCCCCCCCCACCCCCAGCCCCCCCCCCCCCCCCCCCCCCCCCGCCACCTCCCTGATCAATACTTCAGTGGGCTGCATGGACAAGCAATCGATATTCAAAGTCCAGAAGTTAATCAGCAACTTTGCTCGAGCATCTGATGAAATGTACATCCATTAGATCTGTGTTCCAACACAGTGGGCTACCTTTCAACAATTTAAATGTTAAGGGATTCGTTCATTCCATTTTAATCTTCCCCTTAAACTGGAACACAGCCAACATTGGACATAAAATTCCAATTGTCAATGTGTAGAGCGTGTACAGACTGAACAGTTAGACAGAGAATCACTAGTGGGTAGTCAATACACTGTCGCCACCTCCAGCCATCTCTCCACCAGCATTCCTGGGCGGGATTCTCTAAAAATGGG
This sequence comes from Scyliorhinus canicula, assembly GCF_902713615.1. Lineage (NCBI taxonomy): Eukaryota > Metazoa > Chordata > Chondrichthyes > Carcharhiniformes > Scyliorhinidae > Scyliorhinus > Scyliorhinus canicula. Next base: position 105,756,004 of record NC_052157.1, on the reverse strand, counting down.
GCTATGTCCCCCACGCCGGAGTGAAAACTGGTGCCAACGACTCCGGCATCAATGGCTACTGAAAGTGAGGAATTCTCACATTTCTAGGGGGCTAGGTAGCCCACCGGAGTCATCCCCGCAGCTCCAGCCGGCGGGGAACGGCCCACGCGAGTCCGTGCAAGCGCGGAAAGTCCGGCGCATTCCTGCGCATGCATGGAACTGCCGGTGTATTTCCGCGCATGCGCAGGGGTTCCCTTCCCTACAGGGGCCCGGCATGGAGTAAAGTTGGCCCCCACGGAACCAGCCCGCCCGCCGATCGGTAGGCCCCGATCGCGGGCCAGGCCACCCCCCCCCCACACTCTCACCTTCCAGGTCCCGCCATCTGGGAGGTGAGTAATCCACACCATTTGGACTGGGCCAAACTCGTCGGCCACTCACCCCATGGGGCACTCGGCCCATCGGGCCCGGAGAATCGGTGGTGGTGGGGGGGGGGGGGGGGGGGGGAGGGGGGGGGGCGCGCTGTCAACGGCCCCCGACCGGCGTGGCCGGGTGGGAGAATCCCAGCCCCTGTAGTTTACAAACCTGAATACATAACAATAAAAAGGAGCTGCAAGGAAAGATATTCTGGCATTGAAAGCAGTCCAGAGAAGGTTCACTTGGTTGGTCCTGGGAATGGAGGGATTTTCTTAAAAGGAGAGGTTGAGTAGGTTGCACCTGTCATCATTGGAGTTCAGAAGAATGAAAGGCGACCTTATCTAGACATGTAGAATTCTCAGGGGGGCTTGACAGGGTAGATGCTGAGAGGTTGGTTCCCTTTGTGGGAAAGTCCAAGACCAAAGAGCATAATCTCAGAGTAAGGCGTCACCCCCTTAAAACAGAGTTGGGGTGGCAGGGTAGCATTGTGGTCAGCACTACTACCTCACAGCACCAGGACTTGGATTCGATTCCGGCCTCGGGTGACTGTCTGTGTGCAGTTTGCACTTTTTCCCCGTATCTGTGTGGGTTTCCTCCGGGTGCTCCAGTTTCCTCCCACAGTCCAAAGATATGCAGATTAGGTGAATTTGACTAAATTGCCCCTTAGGGTGAGGTTACAAGGCGGTGGATTGGGCCGAGGTATGATGGCCCTTCAAAGGGTCGGTGCATACTCGATGGTCCGAATGACCTCTTTCTGTAGTGTAGGGATACTATAAGAGTCAAGGACCAGAGGGAATAATCTCAGAGTAAGGGGTTGCCCATTTAAGACAGAGGAGAGGAGGAATGTCTTCTCACAGAGGGGAGTGAATCTGTGGATTTCTTTACCCCAGAGGGCTGTAGAGGTTGGGTCATTAAATATGTTCAAGGCTGAGAAAGAAATATTTTTAATCAGTAAGGGAATTGAGGTTTATGCAGATAAGGCAGGAAAGTAGAGTTGAGGATTTTAATATCAAATCAGTCATGATCTCATTGGTTGGCGGAGCAGACATGATGGGCCAAATGGTCTACTTCTGCTCCTACATGTTATGGTCTTATGGAATTCCCTCAAGAGATCTTATCCACTAGGGCTTTACATTTTATTCCTCTCATTTCTCTTTTTGCTGCTTTAACATTGGACCATTCAAACCAAAGCGATCTAAAAGGCCTTTTCCTTTTCAAATCCTTCCACAGCCAAATTGTTTGGACTTAAATCAAGTGCAAAGCCAGATGCCCAACAGTAAACAACAGGCAAAATTATCAGATACAAGCCCACTCTATGAATTGCACCTTGATGTGAGGCCACCATTGTTCATAAGATCATAAATTAATTCTCGTGGAAGAAGTTCAATCCACTCATCATCGTAAATTCCTCATTGGTTAAAAATCCATTTGGGATGTAAAGGTGCTATATTTAGGCTTGGCACGTTAGCACAGTGGTTAGCATTACTGCCTCACAGCATCAGGAACCCGGGTTCAATTCCAGCCTTGGATGACTATCTGTGTGGAGTTTGCATTTTCTCCCTGTGTCTGCGTAGGTTTCCTCCGGGTGCTCCGGTTTCCTCCCACAGTCCAAAGATGTGCAGATCAGGTGGATCGGCCATGATAAATTGCCCCTTAGTGTCAAAAGATGTGGAGGTTAAGTGGGGTTATGGTGTTATGGGGTTAGGGTGGTGGAGTAGGCCTGGGTAGGGAGCTCTTTCGAAGGGTCGGTGCAGACCCAATGGGCTGAAAGGCCTCCTTCTGCACCGTAGGGATTCTATGGATAAATGTGAGTTCTTTATTTCCCCTCCTGCATTCAGATATAAAATCAGTCTCAAGAATCAAATTGGTTCCTAAACTGTTCCAGGGATTTTGACGCCACTTTTCTAATGGGCAATGCTACTCCATATATTTATTCCTTTTGGTTAAAAAGCGAAACTTCCTGATATCAGTCCTAAACCTATTCTTCACGCGTTTGAATTCAATTCTAACAACTTAATTCAAAAGGATTTGCCATTGAATAGTTGGACACGAGGTGATCATCCAGCCCTTCAAGCCTGCATTCGATTCGATCAAAATCAATCTTGTTTCTCAACTCTGTTTAAATATCTCCTGGTAAAAAAATGTTATCTCCGTTTTGGAAATCTCATTTATCCCAGTATCCACAGCCTGTTGTGTGAAAATATTCCAGATTTACCCCTAGCTCTGTTATACTTTTTGAGGAGATCATTTTTCAGGCACAATCCTTTCAAAGCTGAAATGTCCATGTTTGTCCTCTCTTTTGTCCTAACTCAGATCCGTCACACTGAGGATCAGCCTCTTGGCTCTAACTCCAAGTTCTGATATACCCTTCATCTCCATTGGCCAGTATTGTTTTGAATGTTATTTTGGTCTTGACATCGTTCAGTTCCAAATTATTTTACAACCATCCCCTTTCAGATACAGGGATAGCTGAGGTGGGAACTAGTGATCTCTGTTTGAAAATGTTATTTAGATTTAGGAGGCGGTGATGTAGTGGTATTGTCGCTGGAGTAGTAATCCAGAGACCCAATGTAATGCTCTGGGGACCTCAGTTCAAATCCCGCCATGGCAGAAGGTGAAAATTTAATTCAATAATGATCTGGAATTAAAAGTCTAACAATGGCCATGAAACCAGGTCATCCGGTTATCTAATGTCGTTTCATAGAATTTACAGTGCAGAAAGACTCTAGACCCACAGTAATGTGGTTGACTCTTAAATGGTCCTAGCCAGCCACTCTGAGGCAGGGATGGGCAATAAATAATGGCTGAGCCAGCATCACCCACATCCCATGTAAGAAAAAAGCTAATTTGACCCTCATCTGCCCCCCCCCCCCCCCCCCCCCCCCCCCCCCCCCCCCCACCAACCCCACCACCTTTCTCAATTTTCCTGCGTTGGTGCCTTCCACCAACACAGGAAAATTGCTGTTTCTCGCAAGCACTTTGGATGTGATGTTCGTGGGACAAATCAGTGATTCATGCAACTAAACAGCACAGGAGGAAGACATTTGGGCCCATCGTGTATCGTGTTTATGCTGCCTGGTCGACTGATCTATCCAATTGGTCCCACTCATTTATTCCTGTCTCATTGCTCCACGTATCCCTTCTTTCCAGGCATTTCTAAACGTCTTCTTTTGGGAATCACTGTGGCGTCTGCTTCCACCATTCGTTCGGACAATCAATTCTAGGTCACAACATCTCACCACATTCAAACAATATTCTGCTCTGATTAAACAAATGCGTGTTAACTGCACCAGAGTGAAGGATGTTGTATTCTGCAGCTCCAGAGGAGAAGCTTGAGAATGTTTCTTTTTAATATTTGTATTCTCCTTTTTCACATTTTCTCCCAAATTTACTGACCAACAATAAACAATAATCAGTAACCAGTATGTCAATCTCCATATCAATAACAACGATCCCATTCTCCCACCAAACCCCAAACATTAGCCCGCATGTTTACATAAACAAATAACAAAAGATTCAGGGATCACCCATAGTCACCATTAACACATAGAGTCCCTCCCTCCCCCAACTCTCCCAACTCCCCCCCAGTTATCCAGTTCTTGAAAGTGCATAATGAATAATGGCCATGAATTGTAGAACCCCTCCATCCTTCCCCTCAGTTCAAACTTAACTGAGTTAAAGAATTCCAGCAGGTCCCCCCGCCACGCCAGGGCACAGGGTGGAGAGGCTGCTCTCCATCCCACAGGATCCGCCTTCAGGCGATCAACGAGGCAAAGGCTACGATATCTGCCTCCGCACCCGTTTCCAATCCTGGCTGGTCCGACACCCCGAATATGGCCACCCGATTATACCACCTTCAGCTGTATCAGCCCCAACCTCGCACACAAGGTGGAGGCATTCACTCTCTGGAGCAACTCACACCAGAACGCCCCCTCCATATCCTCTCCCAACTCTTCCTCCCACTTTGAAGCTTGAGAATGTTGACTACATATCCAGAGCACGTCAATTATTATACCTCCGAAGATCTCAGCCTGAATTCCAATCAGGAAACAGCTAAAATTCAACAGAGATTTTGCCCACTTTAGCCCAAATGAGAAAAGGTACTGGCATAAATAATTGCATCACAATCTATTCACGTTTGGCTGCTTTTAAGATACATGAAATGAAAATCGCTTATTGTCACGAGTAGGCTTCAATGAAGTTACTGTGAAAAGCCCCTAGTCGCCACATTCCGGCGCCTGTTCGGGAGGCTGGTATGGGAATTGAACCAGGCTGCTGGCCTGCCTTGGTCTGCTTTCAAAGCCAGCGATTTAGCTCAGTGTGCTAAACCAGAAACAGTCAACTTCTTGATAAAGAAGTGAGAGAAAATCCCTACGGGTATGAACCCTGTGGGCACATTAACATTAATCACTTCTTTAACTTTGCTGTGGATACCCCCTTTTGATAGCTGAGCCCCAGCCTACTATGGAGGCCTCGGAACATTTTCTGAAGCTAAAGCCTGCTGGGATGAATTGGATAGTGTTTGGTTGCCTTGGGGTTAGCTGAGAAGATATGGGCCGGGATTCACCAATATCGCGGCCAAATGTTGACACTGGCGTCAAAACTGCCGCAAGCAATGCCGGTGGCAACAGGCCTCCAGGCCCAGTAATTCTCCTCTTCTTTGGGGGCTAGAACTGCGGTGTAGTGATGTGCGCCGCTCTAGCGCCGAAAGCCGGCCCAACACTGCCGGTGCCACGGCCGTCTCCGCGCCGGTGCATGCGCGTGGGTTCCATCTCCGAGCCGCCGCCCGGGTAACATGGCGGAGCACTGCAGGGGCCCGGCGCGGAGGAACATAGACCCCCCCTCCCCCCCCCCCCGGAATTAGCACGCTCACCGATCGGTGGCCCCCGATCGCGGGCCTGGCCACCATGTAGGCCCCCCCAGAGTCGGATCCCCCCACCTCCCCCCCACCAGGACGGCCCCCGCAGCCGGAGCACTGAGGTCCCGCCAAGTGTGACCATATGTAAACCACGGCAGCGGGACTCGACGGAAGCCGGCGGGCACTCGGCCCGTCAAGCGCAAAGAATCGCCACAGGGACCGTTTTCAACGGCCCCTGACTGCTCCGCGGCGACCGTGTGGGCACAATTGCCACCCCCCCCCCCCCCCCCCCCCCCCCCCGCCACCCCCCCGCCGCCGATTCTCCAACCCGGCGCAGGCTTGGAAAATCTCAGCCATGGAGTTGGTAATGTTCTGTACATTTTACAAAGAAAATGATCCACAGACAAAGGAATATAGGGAAAACTGACACCCTTAATGCAAAAATCCTGATATTCCATCAATAAGCCATTACTACTTGTAGTTATTTTAGAATTGTGTGTAATCTGAATGAGTAAATATATCCATCGCAGTACTTTTCAGTGGCAGAGCCTATTTATGGATCAACATTTGTGAATTAATGAGAAACATTGGTTTGAAACTATGTGATGAATGTTTAATTTTGAAGTGATGTGGTAATAACAAGTTAGTCCTTGCTGCAGTTTAGTTGAGCTACCTTGGCCCAGACCTTGCCCTCAGCACTGCAGGAACAGCTTTTGCTGTTCACCTCACAAAGTTGACGACTAACTTTTCCCAGGTTTCTCAGCACAGGGTTCTATCATTCCAGCCTTTTTCTCAATGTGGATCCCTCTACAGGAGATCTCAGATCATTGCAAGCAAAAGCCAGCCTCTTCAATCCATCAGAGTGATGCATCTTGACGGAGACTGGCAGGGCTAGAAATTGAATCCTCGTCCTCTGGACACCAGGCCCCAAGAGGGGGTTGGCGATCATAGGCTTCCATTGGATCAGTCCATGATTACACCTGGAAAAGTATGGGAGCGGCTGGCCAAAGTATGGGTACAGCTGACCAGGAAACTCCCACTCTTACCGCCTGCCATCAGACCTACTGGAAGGATTTACACACTGATAATCAGCCTGTTTCGTCGTGTTATGAACACACCTTCCATGACCATCAGGTCCCGGAGTGGGACTGGAACCTGGAGCAGGGAGAACCATGCGGTCTGGCCAAGCTTACCCTTCTCAAAGGCAGGCTCTCTATTAAAGGAAAGGTGCTCCGCTGAAGTGAAGGTTGCTGGTCAACCTGGAAAGACTGTGCGAAGCAGTGCCAACAGAATGCGCCCACAAGGAGGAGTTGGGAACTAGCGACCGAGTTGGAGTTGAGGGGGGATGTTATACTTCCCAAAGGGGGCAGGGAGGGGCACAGGAAGCTCTCAGGCACTCACCTAAGAGGGAGTGGGAGCATAAAATAAATAAAGGGCAGCATCTGTGGGGAGAAACAGAGTTACATCTCAAGTCAACGACCGCCATTTCAGACTTCCAGCAACTGCAGTGCTTTGTTTTTGTATGAGCGAGAGAAAGCACATTGCCCGAGAGGTCAATGCCCAGAGTCTGGTGCCACGGACATGACAGCAGTGCCAGAAAAAGTACAATGATTTCACATGGTGGTCAAGGTTTGTAAATGCATTCTCACTGTCCACCTCATTCCCACCGTACCACAAATCTCTCATCACACTCAATGTATAACACTCGCCATCTACGGCCAAGCTACGCTCTCTGACAACTTTCACCCTTCCCAACTGCACACCTCCACCCTATCCCCATAAACCAGTAACCCCACCCAACACTAAGGGCAATTTTGGACACCAAGGGCAATTTATCATGGCCAATCCACCTAACCTGCACATCTTTGGGCTGTGGGAGGAAACTGGAGCACCCAGAGGAAACCCACGCACCCATGGGGAGAACGTGCAGACTCCGCACAGACAGTGACCCAAGCCGGGAATCGAACCTGGGATCCTGGAGCTGTGAAGCAATTGTGCTAATCACTATGCTACCGTGCTGCCCACTAGTGCCCTTGTTTTTGCCAGGCTTATGCCACCAAGGGCAACTTGGGGCAGTTTAAAGTCTACTCAATGTGGTCCTGTAAGGCCATCTACAGCCTCCTTTAGTGATTTTCAATAGTCTTCCACCAGCCATGGCCTCAGTCACTGGGGGAGCATTACATAGTGTGATGAATGTGGGAAATTTTAATATATATTGTATGAAATGTCTGTTGCCGTAATTAAAATAACTTCAGTTAAGGTGTCCAGATTGTATGTCTTGCTAAATGATTAAGGAGCTAACAGCTCAGTAAGCTGTGATGTCACTCATGGGAGGGCCTGGGTCTGTTTTTCGTTTCATTTCCAGGGTTCTGAGGAAAGGATTGTGTTTCTCAGACTGACTTCTGAAAGCTTCTCTCCATGTATTACAATCCTGGACCAGACCCTAACAGTTTCTAGGATACTGGACCGAAACCCCAATATTTTAGTTTATTTTATAAGACTGTGCTGAAAGAATGCGTCACTCCAAGTATGATTACATGAAAAAATCGGGCTTGGTTATTTAAAAAGCAAAACTTTATTATGAATCACAATATTAGACTGGTTTTAACGTCAAACCCGAAACAAACAGCTTACAGTCACACTACTATTCCATTTACCATTGAACAAGAGAAAATAAACATACAGCTCTCAATTCAGCTTAACTAAGTGAGAACCTTTTAAGACTCTATCTGAATGTCTTCAAATGGCTGCTTCGCTTGAGTTATTTCAGCTTTGTCCTTGTCTCCAGCCAAGACTGCTCTGTTTTTAACTATTATCACTTTCTAAGCTCGCTCACTAGGAAATGAAACTGCCTCGCTTGAGGTCACACAGGGGTTGCCAGATCAGAGATTACTTCCTTTAATTTGTCTCCCAAAACACTAAGTTTTTTGGGCACGATTCTCCCATATGGGGAGAAATCGTAAGGCTGGCGTCAAATCCGGACGGGTTTGACGCCAGCCCCCCCTTCCCGACCGGGAACCGATTCTGGTCCCCGGTCGGGGCTAGCATGCCGACGCCGCAAACTCCGGCATCGCGGGCTTAACAAATTTCGTTAAGCCCGCTTGCCAGAGTTAGCGCCGGCTGACGCGTCATATGACGTCAGCCGCGCATGCGCGGATTGGAAGACTCCAACGCGCGCATGCGCGGATGACGTCATCGCGCATTTGCGCGAAACCCGCGCATGCGCGGGTCGGGGTGCCCCTCAGCCGCCCCGCGAAGTGATACAGCGGGGCGGCGGAGGGACAAAGAGTGCGCAGGCAGCGGGCCCGCTGCCCGCGATCGGTGGGCACCGATCGCGGGCCCATGGCACCCTTGGCATGGCCGTGGTACTGCCGTGCCAATCGGTGCCATGGTTTTAAAAATCGAGAGTTTACGGCCGTTTTTACGAACGGCCAGACCAGGTGTGTTTGCCGTTCGTAAAAACAGCCATAAAGGGCTGGGAACTCGGCCCATCGATCAGCTGAGAATCGCTGCTGGCCGTAAAAAAACGGCGGCAGCGATTCGTATTGGGAGTCGGGTGTGGGGGGGGGGAGAATAGCGGGAGGGCGTCGGAATAGCATGGCCGTAAAATATTACGAGCCACGCTATTCTCCGCACCGTCGTGAGTGCGGAGAATCGCGCCCTTTATGCTTTCAAAATGGCTCTGTGTCTCTCTGAGCTCCACCCAGCACTCAAAATGTTTTAAAAGTATCTCTGCAGGCTGCAATTCATTAACTCTTTTGGGTTCTTCCACAGTCAAAACACTACCTCAGGCTTTTAACCCTTGAATTTCCCACAACATTCATAATCCAACTTCCTAAAAGCTTCCAATCGTCACACAAGGACTTGGTGAATAAACCTGTAAGTGACTGAGTGTTAACTTTATTATGAAGTGGCATTTGATCTGTATATAGATTTTTCTTCATTGAAAGTTCAGAAGTAGATGGCAAAGTAAACTCAAAGACCTTTCTTTATTTTTTTTTAAAGAACTGTTTAACAGTTCATTGAACAGCTGTTTTTTTTTCCCTTGGCTATAATGGGGTTCATCCTGTTTTGATAATAAAGATTGTTTTAATTTTTTTAAATCCCTATTTGTCAGTTGAATCACTCCTGGGGGTGAACTATCCTTTCCTCACAGTTTATAAATTGAAAAATTGTTGAAGTTTCTTGTCCAGTTTCCTAATATAAACTGAGGGACTGGTCCAGTACCGTAGCAGTAGGAACACTAAGCCAGACAAAGGCACTTTCAAGATAGGGACTAAGGAAATGCACAAGGGTAAATAGATAATTGCTGCTTCTACAACTGGATATTGAGGTTGGATAAAAATGGCTCATGAAGGGTTCTGTTATTGCTGAATTTCGGTCAAGGAGACCTTGTGATGGGGGATGTGAAACGGATGTGATGGTGATGAACGGAGAGTCCGTACAGCGATGGGGGAAGTTGTTGAAGTGGACGCGAAGCCTCACAAACCACTCACGGCGAGTCTGTCCACTTATAGAGAGCCCATGAGAAACCTCAGTTCTGCCTCCTTCCAGGGCATCCTCTCTGTTAGAACATAGAACATAGAATTTACAGTGCAGAAGGAGGCCATTCGGCCCATCGAGTCTGCACTGGCTCTTGTAAAGAGCACCCTACCCAAGCCCACACCCCCACCCTATCCTATAACCCAGTAACCCCACCCAACACTAAGGACAATTTTGGACACTAAGGGCAATTTAGCATGGCCAATCCACCTAACCTGCACATCTTTGGATTGTGGGAGGAAACCGGAGCACCCGGAGGAAACCCACGCACACACGGGGAGAGCGTGCAGACTCCGCACAGACAGTGACCCAAGCCGGGAATTGAACCTGGGACCCTGGAGCTGTGAAGCAATTGTGCTAACCACTATGCTACCGTATGCCACAGTTCCATTTCCTGGTCATGTTGCGGACAAGGAGGTTCCACAACTATTGTGCCCAGGCCTGGGTGAGTGAGGTCCTCTCCCCTGCCTGACTGCATTCAGAAACGACCAAGAAAATAAAAATCACCTATAGGTACCAAATAATACTGAGCTTGTGCCAAACACCTCGAGTGGGCAGTTCCCGAGGCCAGCCTCTGAGGCATGGATATGAACCACTGTACAAGCACTGCCCTGCAGAGATATATGACCCAATGAGGACCTAAAGCCATATCAGAGGATAACCAAGGACCTAGATGATGAAATAGTGAGCAAATTCAAAAGAAAAACCTCAAAAATTATCCATTACCCTTTCATTGATTTTTCTCATCCCTGATGGACAAAACACAGACATGCAGTCTCTCCCAACCAAATCATACACCGACTCGCCTTAAAGGACAAAATCAGCCCCTAAAGTACAAGAAAAAAATAAAAATGGCAGTACAGTGGTTAACACTGCTGCTTCACAGCACCAAGGACCTGGGTTCAATTCCGGCCTTGGGTGACTGTGAGGAGTTTGCGCATTCTCCAGGTGTGTGCGTGGGTTTCCTCCAGTTGCTCCGGTTTCCTCCCACAGTCCAAAGATGTGCAGGTTAGGTGGATTAGCCGTGCTAAATTGCACCTTTATGTCCAAAGATGTACAGGTTAAATGGGGTTACAGGGATAGGGCGGGGTGGTGGGCCTAAGTCGGATGCTCTTTCGGAGGATTGACGCAGACTCAATGGGCCGAATGGGTTCCTTCTGTGTTGTATGAATTCTATGGAAAACAAATCAAGCTGAAGCTTTGCTTACGTCCCACAGACAACAAAATCTACAATCAGCAGCACAATATGTCAGATTGGCCAATAGTTCTGAAAACCCTGAATGTGGTAAGTGGACTTAAATGGTAGTAAAACTGAAGTAAATGGGGAGCAGGAAGAAAACTCTCCTGCGGTTGTGGTCATGTCCAGTGTGAAGTAAAATGGTTGTGGCCATTGAAGGCCAATCACCTCAGCCCAGGACGTCACTGCACATTCAGAGGCTCTGCTGCTGAAACAAGAATGGCTTCTGATGAGACTAAATAATAGTTTGGAGTTTCATTCCTGACAGATTGCCAACTCCACTGACTGGAGTCAAACATTGAAGGAACGCCTTCTTACAACCTCAGACAGAATGAAAAATTAATGGAGGGGAATTCAACTGTACAAAAGACAGCAGTGATTTTTAAATTATGGTACTGCAGTCGAGAGAGACCAGCATTGCAATCGTTGAAGGAGCAAACCCATAAGAGTGTTAGAAGGAGATTATCAATCAACAGAAGCTGGCTATTTCAGGGTCATTGTGCAACTAGTTACTTATAAATATTTGAGAATTTTAGTGCTAGAGGATCTTATTGTTAGTGTTACAATATAATGATGTTTGCTGCCACCATATGTTGTTTATGGGTTCTTTAATTGTCTCAACGAGGAGAGCTTGAGACTTGTAGATTTAAACAAACCATTTATTGTTAGTCTTGAACTATTCACAGATCCCAGGTATTGGCAAGATTCTTGGTTCCCCGTCCCTAAGATCAGGAATCCCTATCAGATGGAGAATCCCAGGTCGGCCCAAAAGCAGGATCAGTCTCTGGTCCTGCCCCGCCAGCAGTAGCGGCCTTTCTGCACCACAGCGGCAGGAACATCCAGACAGTTCATATGGATATGTTTGAATGTAATTAATGGGCTGGAAGCCTGAATCTCCCCCCACCCCTCACCCCCAACCGACAGAATCTCCATCAGCTAGGTAGAAAGCACTTAACATTGTTGAAATGCCAGCAGCTGTCAATCAGAACAAGGATGTCTATAAATATTGCAGTTAGGATCAATGAAGAGTGCTTCAGATGCATTCAAGCGTGAAGGGAAAGATAAATAATCAAACCTCCGGCCTGCTGTGTTTGAACGATTAATCTGTCAATCAAAGGGTCCTCAAAGGTACTGCATTGTGAAATTGAATTAATGCTAGGCATTTCAAAGGATCTCAAGGGATTTTAAGGCTTTTCGAGAGTTGTGAGCTTTCTAGGAAGGTTCAGACACTTCAAAAAGCAGTGATGTTAAATACATAGGGCTGAGGGAGCAGATGTGAGGAAAGGAAAGTCTTACTGGCATCAATCTTCAATTAACTGTCTGATCTGTTCATCAGCTGTCAGGCAGAGCAGTTCAGAGTGAGAAGGCCACTTCAGACTTTAAACAGACCAGAGAAGGATAGTGATTTTGAACAGTGGGCTGCCTGAGATCACCATGCCAAGAGTGATCTTCAGGTTTCATAGGGCATGAAAGGGCAATCCAGATACTGGGCCTCCATCCCAGGGGAGGGTCCTAGGTTCAGCCCCATACCCAGATACCATGCCCACCCAACGACCAGGACCCTTTGTGGATTTGCATGGCAGCAGCAGAGGTGCACATGAGCAAAGGGCTAACCTCATTGACCCCCCTTCGGGGTCCACCAAGCCAGGCTAGGGTGTCACTACTAGGGTTTCAGTGCCGTGGTGTCATTGGCAATGCCAGGACCGTGACCTGATTGGGGAACTCGTTTAAACTGGTAGCCCAAGACCAGTAAGTGCTGGGAAACCAGCATCCTTGCTACTGTGCATAATTTTTCACAGTAAAGGTATGAGAATACCACCCCGATGATGCTCCTAGTGCCAGCAGGATACAGTCCTGATTCTCTCTGATGGAAGCACTTAGGGTCTGAAACAGAGAATCCCACCATTGTCATGTATGGTGCTGCCTCCATGCAGGTGCAGGTGGACCATGCTTATGGTCTTATGCGAGGAATTAAGGGCTACGGGGAGAATGCTGGTAGGTGGAGTTGAAATGCCCATCAGCCATGATTGAATGGCGGAGTGGACTCGATGGGCCGAATGGCCTTACTTCCACTCCTATGTCTTATGGTCTTAGGTAGACGACTTACTCTCTAGACTCTCCTCTGGGAGTCTATTACCATGTGACTCGATACATCACACCATGGCTGGGCTCTTCTCCAAGTCCCACGTTAACCCTGCTCTCTTGAGCATCTTTACATTACAATGGCATGCAGGCACAAATCAGTTAGAATATTCTAATGCCTTGATTGGGGTAGTAAGGGAATTGAAATGCAGTTTAAATCTACAATCAGGTGTTCAAATAAACAAACCTTATTAAACATACAAAACTTTGGACGAGTCATTAAATTCTCTTCTAATTTCATCAATAATAAATTTACAGTATGTAAAAATTAAATTAGTGTGAATACCATTAAGTAACTCCATTATCTTTAATGTTACTATGCAACAAAATAGAAAGGATTGTCAAGTCTAGCTGTGGCGTTGCCAGGACATAGGAACATAGGAATGAGGAGCAGAAGTAGGCAATTCAGCCTCTTGTCATTCAACCAGAACATAGCTGATCTATTCTTGGTTTCAAATCCACCTCCGCATCTATTGCCCATATCCGTTTAACTCAAAATATATCTATCTCCTTGAAACTATGGGACAGCAAGTTCCACAAATTCACCACCCTCTGAGAGCAGTAGTTCCTCCTCATCTCAGTTCTAAATCTACCACCTCTCAACCACAGCCATACTTGACAATCCTTTCTGTTTTGTTGCATATTAACATTGAAGATCATTTTTTAAAATGGCAACCTATATCCGTGACCTCTTGTTCTAGAAATTTACATGATACTAGTCTGTACAGAAAAAAAAGAGGGTGAAACTCTGAATCTTGGAGTGCTACATTGACACCAACAGTGTCCGACACAGAGGAAGTGCTGTTTGTGAGAAACTTGACTTGATTCAAAGCATCAACTAAGCCTGGGTATAAAAAGGCTTACGGTATAGCAACTCACTAAATGTAATCGACAGAACTTCCCAAACCTTTATCTCCACCATCCAGAAGAGACAAGGGCAGCAAGTCCAGGGGAACACCATTGCCTCCATGTTAGCCTCCAATCACACACCATCCTGATTTGGACTGAACATTGACGGTTCCTTTAGCATCGCCGGGTCAAGATCCTAGATCTCTCTTCCAACAAGCACCATGGAAGTATGTTCACCATATAGACCAAAATGGTTCCAGAAGGTCACTCATCGGAACCTTTTCAAGGGCAAAGAGTGAGGCAATAAACATTGGCCTCATCAGCAATGACCACGTCTCAAGAATTGTTTTTAATTCATTGACTCCCACACTGCCTCACAGGGATTGTACCAACAATGTTCCAAACTGTTTATCTAAACAAAATAGGATAGATGGAAACCATCAACAGCTCAATTATGCCATCGATTAACCTTCTATACTTAAAGGAATATAAGGCTTTCGATGCAACTGTCCTCAGTTTAACCCTTGCAGAATCTTCCTGGACAATTGGAATGGCACAGAACCCACCATCAATTCGCCAGCCTTTTGTGTCAGAAGGGAAATTTGGTGAATTTACCTGATACTTGTAAAAGTAAAGTCGCTATAGTCCCAGATGACCATAGGCTGCTTTCCCCTTTGAGGGGGAGAGCTGACTGGTGGCGATTTTTCATTTCATTTAAACTGAGGATTACCATATCTCAGGCGAGGAGCAAGGTTAAGAAGGTGGGGGCCTATCATGGGTAACCTCAGCCGGTACGGGAATTGAACCTGCACTGTTAGCCTTGTTCTGTATCACAAACCAGCTGCCCAGCTAACTGAACTAAACCAACACCCATGCACATGTACTTGTACATACATGTACATAGACCATATGTAACATACGGAATCCCCTTGGTAACAGTTTTGACAATTCTGTGAAACAAGGTGTGCCGGGAACATATTTCAGAAAATCTCTCATGAAGAGCCCAGTTTGCTGGATGGTATGCCATTCATGCACATAGACCATCTCATTTGTTAGTTGCAAATAATTTCTGTCAAGGCAAACTCACATTTTCATTCTTTAATGCAGTAAAATGGTCTCACTGTTCCCCGTGAAGTGGTAAAGAAATCATTTTGTCAGGGGCCTATTATTCCTCTGCAGGTTGATGGGAAAACATAGTGCTGCTCAACAGAATGTGACAGAATTGGATGCACCAGGCAGCCAACTGAGCTGCTCCTGTCCAATTCCCCGTTCATGGCTTCCAGTTCTCAGAGCCTGCCAGTAATAATGAATGTCTTTGGTCTCTGATCCCTGTGCATTGATTGGCTTCCTGCAGCCCATTGCAGCTTTGGAGTTCTGCATCCCATGGGGCTCAGTCTGGACAATGCTATGGATTTTTACCTAATGCCGATGAAATACAGGCGAATGACCTCCTGAACCCCATCAGGTCTATTTTTTTAAATGAAGCAGATTATGGCCAAATGGCTGCTTGGTTTCCACACTACTAATGCTCATCATGCAAAAAAAGTTTCTGCAACAATTTGTTTCTTGCATTAATTCAGAGCTCAGAGCACAGCCTTGAGGAGCTGAATGAAAAGCTGCAATGCCGTAAAATGCGCTGCGTTGCAGTGTTAGGCAGTATTAGGTCCACAATACTGCGTGGGTTTTCTCCGGGTGCTCCAGTTTCCTCCCACAGTCCAAAGGTGTGCAGGTTAGGTGGATTGGCTGTGCTAAATTGCCCTTAGTGTCCAAAAACGTAAGGTGGGGTTACTGGGTTACGGGGAGAGGGCGGAGACGTGGGCTTAAGTAGGCTGCTCTTTTTAAGGGGCAGTGCAGAACCGATGGGCCGAATGGCCTCCTTCCGCACTGTAAATTCTATGATTCTATGAATGGGCCTCAACACTGGCATTGTGTTTGCCACCCTACTTCGAGGGAGCTTGCATTCATATAGCGCCTTTCATGGCTTCATGGCGCCCTCCCCCCCACTACGAAAATGCCTTTGGAGTGTCATGATGTGAGGAAACAGCACAGCCGATTTGCACATGGCAAGCTGGCATTGACAGCAACACTATGATTAGGCAACCTTTGTTCATTCAAACACATGAAACAGGAGCAGAAGCAGACCATTCAGCCCGAAATGTAATAAGATCATGGCTGATCTGTTTGTGTTGAGTTTCCCATTCCCCACCTACCCTCCCCGAGAACCTTTGATTCCTTTGCCCAACAAGAATCTATCCACCTCTGCCTTCAAAATATTCAGTGATCCCACTTCCAAGGCGTTCTGAGGCAGAGAGTTACAAAGTTGTTCAACCCTCTGAGAGAATAGAATTCTCCTCATCTCAGTCCCAAAAGGGCAACCCCTTAATTTTAAAACAGTGACCTCTACTTCTGGATGCACCGACAAGAGGAAAAACCCTTTCAACATCCACGTCATGACCATTCAGGATTATATATACTTCAATCAAGTCACCCCCCACACGTCTAACCTCCAGTAGAAACAAGCCCAGTATTACAATGCCAGGCCAAACCCAAACAGTGGCTAGGATCCTGGACAGAAACCCTAATATTTTATTTTAATTTATTAAGTCTGTGAGGAAAGGGTACTTCGCCCCAGGAGTGATTGCACGTAGAAATACTCGGCGCATTTCTCCCAGCCCCGCACCTGGCCGGAGAATCGGGGCCATTTGCGCCGGTATGTTTGGCGTGGCGCCAGTCATGGGCCGCTGTACATGGCGAGGCCGCCGATTCTCCGGCCCAGATGGGACGAGCAGCCGCGCGGAAAAAGCAGAGTCCTGCCGGCGGCGTCCATCCCTGCTCGCGGCCTGCGGGAGCTCTGCGCGAAGGATCGGGTGGCGGCCTGTGGGGGGGGGGGGGCTCCGTTCCCGGGGGGGCCTCCGATAGGGTCTGGCCCACAATCGGGGGCCCACCGATCAGCGGGCCGGCCTCTCCCCCTCCCCCCCCCCCCCCCCCCCCCCGGCCTACCTTGTTGCACGTCCGGTCCCTGAACCGGAGCGTTCGGTAAGGCCACCGCGCATGCACGGGTTGGCATGTCACCAGTGCGCATGTGCAGGTTGGCGCCGCCCCCAGTGCACGCCAGGAAGTGAGGCTGGAGCGGCGTGAACTGCTCCAGTGCCATGCTGGCCCCCTGTGGGGGCCAGAATCACTACTGACCGCGCCCGTTTCGTGCCGTCGTGAAACACAACGGTGTTCATGACAGCGCAGACACTCTGTCCCGCAATCGGAGAATCGCACCCAAGGACATAGGGCGCGATTCTCCGCCCCCCACGCCGGTTGGGACAATAGCGGGAGGGCCTCCCGACATTTTTCACGCTCTCCCGCTATTCTCCCTCCCCCTCGCCCGACCCACATCACGAATCGCCGCTCGCCGTTCTTTACGGCAAGCGGCGATTCTCCGCGGCCGATGGGCCGAGCGGCCGGGCCTTTACGCCCATTTTTTCACGGCAGCAAACACACCTGCTCGCTGCCGTCGTACAAACGGGCGCTGGATTCCGTTTGGGGCGGGAGCACCACCGTTGTGCTCGGGAGGAGACAGGCCCGCGATCGGTGCCCACCGATCGTCGGGCCTGCGTCCAAAAGGGACGCACTATTTCCCCTCCGCCGCCCGACAAGATCAAGCTGCCACATCTTGTCGGGCGGCGGTGGAGAAATGCGGAACCGCGCATGCTCGGGTTCCGTCAATGGCGTGGTGACGTCACCCGCGCATGCGCGGGTTGGAGCCGGCCGCGCGTCATTTTGGCGTGCAGCCTTAATGACGGTCGTTAAGGCCGCGACACCGTGATTCCCGGGGTCCCGCTCCTAGCCCCGATGGGGGGGAGAATCGGGACCTGGGAACGGGCGTGAAGGCTGCTGTGAAACACGGCCGGTTTCACGGCAGCCTTTACGACTCTCCGCATTTGCGGAGAATCTCGCCCATAGTATATTAAAACAAACTTTATTGCTAACACAGTATAAAATATCTTTAACATTACACCAGATAATAACATGCAGTTTCCCCTTAAACAATACTACTCAATACAATGAATACAATACCCTTAACTGCTATCTTTATTCCCACTTAAATAACAAGAGAAAAAAACCATCTCAGCTCTCAATCCATCATTAAATACCAATGGCATGTAGGGATATTTGCTTTACAGAGATGTTCTTTGAGAAAGAGAGATCTCCTAATACTGCTTTACAGAAAATATCTGACTCCTGTCAGATCCATGCTAGGAAATCTGGCTGTACACCTTCAAAACCTTGGGTAGGGTGCTCTTTCCAAGAGCCGGTGCAGACTCAATGGGCCGAATGGCCTCCTTCTGCATTGTAAATTCTATGATATCATATTCTATGAAAAGCTTTTCAGCTGGCTTGTTTTAACTCCCCCTTGTTCTCAGGCAAGTCTGCACTCCTTTAAATACGATTAATCTCTTTTAGCTAACCTAGAGCTGGAGCAAAACCTGCCTTGTGGTCACAGCTTCATCCAGAACTGCACCGTGCTACCATAGGCAGCACAGTAGCACAGTGGTTAGCACAGTTACTTCACAGCACCAGAGTCCCAGGTTCAATTCCCAGCTTGGGTTACTGTCTGTGCGGAGTCTGCATGTTCTCCCCGTCTCTGTGTGGGTTTCCTCCGGGTGCTCTGGTTTCCTCCCACAGTCCAAAGATGTGCAGGTTAAGTGGCTTGGCCATGATAAATTGCCCTTAGTGTCCAAAAAGGTTAGGTTGGGTTACCGGGATAGGGTGGAGGTGTGGGCTGATAGGGTGCTCTTTCCAAGAGCCAGTGCAGACTTTATGGGCCGAATGGCCTCCTTCTGCACTGTAAATTCTATGAAAAATTCTATGATCTGCTTTTCCTGCAAAATGCCTGATGGCATAGCTCCACCCGGCAATGACATCATCTCATCAAGCTGAAAACTAATTAACTCCACAGGGAATTCCCTTAATCAAAATAAAGTTCCATTAGTCCAAGCTTTTTATAATAGTTTAAATGCATCCTGGTTCCTAACATCTTTGTTGTCCTTCAAATTAAGATTAAGATTAGGGGCTGGTTTAGCTCACTGGGCTAAATCGCTGGCTTTTAAAGCAGACCGAGCAGGCCAACAGCACGGTTCGATTCCCGTACCAGCCTCCCCGGACAGGCGCCGGAATGTGGCGACTAGGGGCTTTTCACAGTAACTTCATTGAAGCCTCCTCGTGACAATAAACGACTTTCATTTTTCATTTTTCATTATTTTAAAAACATGACTGCAGCACTCAAACACACTCCAACTCATGCTTTTAACCCTTACTTCACCAAATGTTTATAATACAATATATCTGAAATTCTTACAGTCATCATACACAGTGTATTCAACCTTGCCCCATAAGACACCCTGCTTATTCCAGATATGAAACTAGTAAACTTCCTCTGAACTTCCTCCAAAGCATCCTTCTTTAAATAAGGAGACCAAAACTGTGCACTGTATTTGAGGTGTGGTCTCACCAATAAGATCCGTACTTTTATATTCAGTTTCCCTCTTAATAAATAATAGCATTCCATTAGTCTTCTTAGTTACATACCTTCATGCTAACATTTTGTGAATCAAGCACAAGAACACTTAAATCCCACTGCACCTCGGCATTCTGCAGTTGTTCTCTATTTAAGTAATATTCTGCTTTTTTATTCTTCCTGCCAAAGTGAACAACTTCACATTTTCCCCACATTATACTGCATCTACCAATTTTTTGCCCACTCAACTCAACCCTATCTATATCCATCTGCAAACTCTGCCACTTCATAACATACTTTCCTACCGATCTTTGTGTCACTGCAAATTTACCTACCAGGCCTTCATTCCCCTCAACCAAGTCATTGATGTAAACTGCAAATATTTGATATCCCAGCCCTGATCCCTACGTGACTCCACTTATCTTATCAGAAAAGGACCCATTTAGACATACTCTCTGTTTTCTGCCAGCCAGTAATCTTCAGTACCGGCTAATATGTTGTCCCCTACACCATGAACTTTTATTTTCTGAAATATCCTTTCATAATAATCTTTATTTTTTTTAATAATGATCTTTATTGTCATAAGTAGGCTTATTTTGCAATGAAGTTACTGTGAAAAGTCCCTAGCCGCCACATTCTGGCACCTGTTCGGGTACACTGAGGGAGAATTCAGAATGTCCAAATTACCCAACAGCATGTCTTTCGGGAATACTGGGAGGAAACCGGGGCACCCGGAGGAAACCCATGCAGGCACGGGGAAAACGTGCAGACTCCACACAGACAGTGACCCAGCCAGGAGTCGAACCTGGGACCCTGGTGCTGTGAATCCACAGAGCTAACCACTGTGCTACCGTGCTGCCCGTGACACCTTGTGGCACCTTATCAAATGCTTTATGGAAATCAAAGTACAGGACATCCACCGGTTCCCCCTTATCCACAGCACATGTTACTCCTTCAAAGAACTCAAGTAAATTGGTTAAACATGATTCCCTTTCATAAAACCATGCTGACTTTTCCCAATTACCTTGAGCTTGTCTAAATGCCTAGCTTTAACCTCTTTATTGATCAATTCTAATACCTTCTAATACAGACATCAAGCTGACTGGCGTATAGTTTTCTGTTTCCTGGAACCTTTCCAGAATCTAATGAATTTTGGAAAATTAACACCAGTGCACCTATTATTTCATTTACTACTCTTTTACGACCCGAGGATGAAGTCCAACAGGACCTTTGTCAGCCTCAGCTCCATCAATTTGCTCGTACTGCTTCCCTAGGGATTGTAATTTCTCCAAGTTCCTCTCTCCCATCCACCTCCCGATTTACAGTTATTACTGAAATGTTTCTTCCATCCTCTCTAATGAAGATAGAAGCAAAATATCTTTTCATTTAATGCGCCATTTCCTTATTATCTACTATTAACTCCCCATTCTCGCTTTCCAGAGGACCAAAACTCACTGTTTTTTCTGTTTAAGTACCTGAAGAATCTCTTGCTATCTGTTTTTGCGTTTCTAATTAACTTCTTCTCATTCTCGAATTTCTTTCTCCTGATTAACCTTTTAGTCATTCTCTGCTGTTCTTTATATTCTGACCAGTCGTCTGACCTGTCATTCATTTTTGTGCTGTTGTACATTTTTTCCTTAATTTGATGCTTTCCTGATCTCATTTAGCTAACAATGGATGGTGGGTCCTCCCTTTAGATTTTTATTGACAGCAGGAAAATACTTATTCTGAGTATTCTGAAATGTCTCCTGAATTCTGAAATGCCTGCATTGCTTCTCTATTGGTCTATCCCTTGCCAGTTCACTACAGCTAGTTCAGCTTTCATGCCCACATAGTTATCCTTGTTTTAAGTTTAAAATACTGGTCTTAGACCCACTCTTCTCCTTTCAATCTGGATGGAAATTCAATCATATTGTGATCACTGCTCCCTAAGGATGCCTTTACTCTGAAGCCATTAATCAATCCGCATTACACAATACTAAGTGTGGTGGTATGATTAGCATAGCTGCCTGCCATTGGTGCAGAACACCGGCTTACCATTGGCCCTGGTCGGTCATGTGCCTCTCGACCGGTTGGTTGAGACCAGTCATGTGACGGCTCCCCGATTGGTCGAGAGGCTGATGTTAACCCCGCCCAAGGCGGGGTATAAATACCCAGTACTCCCGGCGGTCATCCTTCTACTGTAATCGACCGCAGGGCTTAACATCTAGTATATTAAAGCCATACTTTTGTTCAGCAACTCGTCTCGCGTTCAATTGATGGTACATCACTAAGTTTAATCCAAACTGCTCTCTGGTTGGTTCCAACACGTGCTGCTCTAAGAAATTATCTCAAAAGCATTCAATGAATCTTCATCCAGGCTTCTACTGCCAAACTGACTTTTCCAGTATATATGTAGGTTAAAGTCACCCATGATTATTGTCGTTCCTTATCACAAGCACCCAATATTTCTTCTTGTATACTTTGCTCTACATTATGGTTACTGGTAGGGGGCCTGTAGATCATTCCTACTGGTGTCCAAAAGTTTAGTTGGGGATACTGGGTTCCAGGGATAAGGTGGGGCATGGGCCTAGGTAGGTTGCTCTTTTGGAGGGTCAGTGAAGACTTTGTGGGCTCCTTCTGCACTTCAGAGATTCTATGATTCTGTAATGTCTCCATCAAATACTTCCAGTACAGGCACAGCACGGGGGAAAGAAATTGACAAATCTACTGGAATTTTTTGAAGATGGAACTAGTAGAGTTGACCAGGGAGAACTGGTGGATATGGTTTATTTAGACTTTCAGAAGGCTTTCGACAAGGTCTCACGTAGTAGATTAACATATAAAGTTAAAGCACATGGGATTTTGGGTAGTGTCTTGAGATCGATAGAAAGCTGGTTAGCAGACAGGATTTTTCAGATTGACAGGCAGTGAGAAGTGGGGTACCACAGGGATTTGTGCTAGGATCCCAACTGTTCACATCATACATTAATGATTTTGACGAGGGAATTAAATGTATTATCTACAAATTTGCAGATGATACAAACTTGGGTAGGACTGATGTATGAGGACACCAAGATCTCGCTGAGTATCCACCTCCCACAATTTACATCCATTCAAATAATAATCTGCCTTCCTATTTTTGCTACCGAAGCGGATAACCTCACATTTATCCACATTATAATGCATCTGTCATTCATTTGCCCACTCACTGTTGCTCGTTATGCTCTCTCCTTAATTGGCTCTGTTTATGACAGTTAATATGGCCACTGTCCTTAATTCTAATTATGCTTGCTCAAGAGTCGCCAGGTATCTTTCCGATACCGCCACAAGGTTCAAAACCGAATATTGATCAAAGACTCGATACACCAGTTAGTAAGTTCGAAATCAATGCTCATTTATTTACACACAGTCAATTACACTCATGCACAAACTCTACTCACTAAACTATCACTACTACTAAAAGCCTATACTTAGCTTTGGGTGCCCACTCAGTCAGAGGACATTGTCCGGTTCTGAGGATGCTGGCATCGAACTTGTACAGAATAGTAGCTAGGAGCGTCTATCTCGTAGCGGCGTTGACTTTGGACTAACTTGTTCTGGTGTAGCTGCTAGGCAGGTCTCTCGCTGCTGAGAGCCAAGGCCAAGAAGAACGATTCTCTCTTGGGGGCTTCTTCTTATACCCCAAAGGGGCTTCACGCGCTTTTGGGCGGCCCTTGAACTTGGCCCCAATTAATTGGACCATATCCTAATCATCGGTATTGATTTCCTCCAATAAAGGGGTGGCTGCCCTGATCGCTGGGCGGACCCTAGGTGACCTTTGGCCTGCTTTGTTTTAGTCTCCTCTGGCACCGGGGTGTCTGCTTTGGTATCATTTGCTTAAATGTTTCTCTTTTGTCCCCGGAGATAGCTCATTACTATGCTAATGGCTTTGCAATATCGGTCTTGTCTGGGAGCTGCAAACTTCAATCCACAGACAAACCCAGCATTGGCTTGCTTTCTCAGCATTGTCCAACTTTCCCTTCATTCTCTGCAAGTGTCCATTTTGTAATCGGGACGTGGCCACCCCAGGTGGCTACATCACTCAGCCTGTCTAAATCCCATTGAAGCATCTAGGGGCTGGTTTAGCTCACAAGGCTAAATCACTGGCTTTTAAAGCAGACCAAGCAGGCCAGCAGCACGGTTTGATTCCCGTACCAGCCTCCCCGGACAGGCGCCGGAATGTGGCGACTAGGGGCTTTTCGCAGTAACTTCATTGAAGCCTACTCATGACAATAAGCGATTTTCATTTCATTTTTCATTTCCTCCTCACAGCTCACTCTCCCACCCAACTCTGTTGGGTTTGTCAAAGTGCATATCACATCCCGTGGATGGGTCACGGACGGGTATCGGGAGGATCATGGAGCGATCAGTCACTGCGTTCCTGCGGTGGTCCCAATCGCGGGAGAGGTGCCCAATGTCTGCTATATTTAAATTGATCCCCAAGAACTATATCTAATCCCTTCTTGAAATTACACAATGATTTTACCTCAACCATTTTTTGTGGCAGTGAATTCCACAGATTCACTACTCTCTGGGTGAAGAAATCTTTCCTCATCTCAATCCTAAATGTCCCCGATTTCTGAACTCCCCCACCATTGGGATCATTCTTTCTGAATCTACCCTGACTAATCCTGTCAGCAGTTTAAAGTTTCTATGCGATTCCCCCCGCACTGTTCTAAACTTCAATGAATATAATCCTAACCGATTTAGTATCTCCTCATATGACAGTCCAACCAGCCCGAGAATCAGCCTGGTAAACATTTGCTGCAGTCCCTCCCTTGACCTGAGAGAAATTGGGCGGGATTCCCCAGTCTCCCGGCCGTGTGTTTCTCGGCAGCGGGAGGCGGCGCATCATTCTCTGATCCCGCCATTGTCACTGGGAATTCTCATTGAAGCCACCCCATGCCGCCGGGAATACCACTGGCGCGGGTGGGACCATAGATTCCCGTCACCAGCTAACAGCGAGAGAAATCTGACCCTATTCTTCTGCAGAAACATTGCAGTGGGAAGGGCGGAGTAGAAACTTAGAGGCTATGTTTTGGAACCTTAGCCCCCAGCAAGGCTGCAGCCCAGGAGCAGAGCGCCAGTCAACACCATCTCGTCGGCTAGTGTTAGAAGCAGCCAATAATTATCAACCTTGAGATGCCAACAGCTTCAAACCTTTTCAACCTTGTCAGTTTTGAATACTCCTAAATTATTTTCAATTGCGAAGGTTCTCAACTATTTAACATCCAGAGCTAGGGTTAATGGTTATTTCGTTCCCTGTTGACCTTTCTGCATTCAAACACTTAACACATGCTGACAGTGAGTCTGTGACTTACACAATGAATTTTTTAATGCATTTCACCTTCCCCGCCTCCATTAAATTTCTTCCTTCCTCTCCTCATGACCAAGGTGTGAGCATCAGAGAGCTATTTGTGGGAACTGTGTTCAATTATACGCATGCGGTGGACATTAATTGGACTTTTACTTGAGCACATATAACAAAGTACTTACCCTTGACCTCCCGGTGTGGCGGGGTTCAGCACGATGGAGGACCTCCTTGTTAGTCTGCTCCTGGGTCTGGCTAAAATGGGCATCAACGCAGCAGGAAGTTGAAGAGGTCAACCGACCCAGCTGTCTCCTCCTCTTCCGTGGCTATGTTTGTAGCCAGGTATTCCTGAAGAGGGAGCACGTGGTGTCCACTAGCAGTCTTGAGGCTTTCCGCGACCAGTGGGCATTTCAGGGGCTGGAGTGCCTCTTCGGACCCAGGATTACCATTTTAATTTAATTAGCTAATGTTTATTTTTGCTAAGGTGCCCATTAAATGTTGTTATCCCTGTTAACTGATCTATGAGTTTTCTAAAGTGAACATAAAGAGACTCTTATCTTTGGCCACCCGATGATGAGGATGGCGGGCAAGGCAAAGGACCTCCTTGCTAGCCTGCTACTGGGTCTGACCAAAGTGGCCATTAACATGCCCAGGCAGTGGACAGGTGAGGGGCCCGTCAGTCATGATTGTCTGCCTCTCTACCAGTTAGATCCACTCCTGGATTTTTCTTCCACGGTCATGTTTGCGCCCAGGTGTCCTTTGACAGGGAGCATGCGCTGTGCACTAGTACGCTTGACTCCTCCTGCGATTGGTGGGCCAGGTGATAGATTGCATCATCAGCCCCGGGAACATTAGTTTGAGAGGTTTCCTTTAAAGTTATGTCATTTGTTTACAGGTTCACTGTCAGGAGGTGTTTACAGGTTCATTTGCTTTCAATCCTATTAATTCACTCCAAAGAGTATAAAGAGACACTTATCTTTGCCAACCCAACACGGAGGTGGTGCTGGGGACAGAAGATCAGAGGACCTCCTTGTTAACCTGCATCTGGGTTTGGCTAAGGTGGCCACTAATAGGTTCAAGAAGTGGACAAGTGAGAGGGTCATTGATCATTACTGTCTGCCTCTCTTCCAGTTATATCTGTGCCTCGATTTCCATAGAGAGGGAACATGTGCTCACTGGTGCAGATGCCTTCCATGACCAGTGGGTGCCACAGGGGATGGAGTACATCATCTCCACCCGTAATAACATTTTGATGTAATTTATGCAGCTCCTGATGAAGTTTTTTTTTATAAACAGTGGTTCATTAATTAATTCAGTACACAAGAGTATGAAGGGACACTTTTTTGTTTTTAAAAACAGAGTGTCGGAAATACTTGAGGTCTGGCAATGACTGCAGGGAGAGTAACAAAATTGCAGAGCTTTCTCCAGATCTGCTGAGTATTTCCAACAGGTTTTTATTTCAGACTTCCAGCATCTGTAGTATTGTGCTTTTATGAACTGCGGTGTGGTTCAGCTAGGAGCTGCGTGCTTGTAAATGTTTCACTCTGCAAATAAATGTAAGACTGAGTACATATTGGCTCCAGGATCATTCTTCACCAGCTGAGTTTCTGGAGTAGAGCAACATAGATGTTGGCTGTTGCTCGGTGATATCACTTTCACTGTGTCACGAGGTTCAAGGTTCAACACCAGAGGCGTGACCACACACTCTGAGATGGCAGTCCAGTGCAGCACTGTACTTTGGAGGTGCCATCTTTTAGATCAGAAGTTAAACCTCAGGTGGATGAAAAAAAACATATGATGCAATTGGAAGAAGAACAAGAGAGTTTTCATATCACCTTGGTTAATATTTATCACTTGTCATGTGAGAGTACCTTCAAGAAATGGGTGTTTATAAATGGGTGTGTCTATAAATATCTGTAGTGAGAGTACCTTTAAGAAATGAGTGTTTATTACTGCAGTGATGTCAGAGAGTGGGTGGAGTTGGGCTGTCTGTCGGCTTTTTACTTTTGTTTTAGGCCGTTTGTTGCAGGGTGTGTTTTAGTTTCTTTTTCAGAGCTGGATAGCTGCAGTCACAGCCAGAAGGTGTATTAGTCTCTCTCTCTCTGTAATCTAAAAACTGTAAATCGATCCTTTGGTGATTTAAAATTAATAACTGCTCTCAGTTGTGACTAATCTGATGTGCTTCTGTTTAAAGGTTTTGTTTAAGTCTTATGGATGTTAAAAGGAAAGCTTAAAGGATTACATAGTGTTGTAGTCTTTGGGGGTTGTATTTCAATTAATGGTTGCTAAGATGTTCGCTGTATGTTTTAAAAAGGTTAACTTGAGTTCATAGAATAAACATTGTTTTGCTTTAAAAAATACTTTTCCATTTCTGCTGCACCACACCTGTGAAGTGGGCCGTTTGCTCCCCATACCACAATCTATTAAAAGTTGTGAGTCAGGTGAACTCCATGATACACTTTGGGGTTCTCTAAACCCTGGCCCATAACACACTCAACAAATGAAACAAATCTCTCTGTGCTTTTTGGGATCTTGCTGTGCCTACATTGACTGCATTTCCTCTTTTACAACTGGGCTGCACTTCAAACAGTATTTATTGGCTCCACTATGCTTTGGGATGTCTGAGTCAAGAAAGATGTTGTTGAAATGCAGATTTTTAATCATCTGACTACAGAGATAAAGCTTCAACCTAAAATGAAAGAAAATATACAGAAATATAATCAAAGGCCTTTTATAATAGCGCATGCAGCCTTGCATCACTTATTGAATTTCCATATTCAGTACAGCTATTCTCCTCTGGTTTGAAAGGAAGCGGAACGCAGCTTAGAATCCAAAGTAATTCATTAACATGAACAGATGCTCCAGCAGTTAAATTGCTTCATTTGAACAATGCTCCGTGCATTACTCTGCGAGCGCCTCCTTGGTACCCAATGGTACACGGGGCTTAACAAGCTGTGTCAACGTGTCTTCATCAATCAGCCCAAAGCCCTGATTCTTTCCATTTATTCAAGCTGGACGCATTCATTGGACTGTGAGGCTAACATTTCCAGGCAGAGAAGTAGAATAAAGCAGTGAGAGAGAGAAAGAAATAAGTGGCATTTTATTATAAGGGGTGGAGGATAGGCGGCGAGGTGGACCGAACCCACCCCTCTCCCCACATCAGAAACCACTTTGGCGAGGAGTTGAAATGCTCCATGCTGACCCCACCCTTCAGGCATACAACGCTGAGGGGCGGACTAACGAGGACCAAGTGGGACTTCCTCGCCTTATTGGCCAGTGCGATTAACCAGCATCCCTAAAGGGAAGGGGCACACCATGATCAGCCAAAGCCTTAATGAATGAACCCTAACCCCTCCCCCCCCCCCCCCCCCCCACACTCTTCCCCCCCCCCCCCCACTTCTTTCCCACCCATCAACATTTAAGACTTAAAGCCCTGGCTTCCTGTTCTCGCCCTGCTGCCCACTCCAACCATGGCAGCAGGTCACAATTGCCTTGAAAACAAGTCTAGTTGACCCTCAATTATTGATTTAAGTCTGACAGGCAGGCTGTCAATTTAAGCTCCTCGCCCACCCCCCCCCCCCCCCTCCCCCCCCCCACTGGAAACACGCAGACTGGAGGGGGGAGGCATGTAACTTCAGAGCAAGAAATGCCTATTGTTTCCAAGTGGAGCTCCCATGACACTATTCACAGTTGGCAGTCTGCTGTTTGATGAGGATCAGAGTACTACATGTTAGAATTGGTGGATCATAATGGCTATAATTCCACATTCCTATCTCACCTTTTGCTTGCTCATCACACGTTGCAATATTAATGGGGTTGATGACTATTCAAATCGAATCAATCCCAGTTAAATTAGTTTGGAACAGACCAAGACATGGAGTTGAGGAAATCCCCAGTGGTGGTGACCTTTGCGAATTGAAAGCCCAAAGTCGCCTGTGCTTCGTGAAAATGTGCCCAGCCTCAGATCACTCATGCACAATGTCCAAAGATGTTATTGGAATTAGTGCTCTCCCAGCAGAGACAAGGAGCACGTTTGCAGTGCAATTAGTATATTTTGTGCAGCAGTACTTTGTGAATGTTGTTGAAAACAGACACATGTTGCTGAAGCTTTTCATCTCGTACTCATCAGGACAAACCCCAGAATACCAAATTTCAGAAATCACGTAATTTAGACCACAGGAGAAAAAGCTGCTGATTGGCTGGCAGTCTGCCTCCGATTGGTCCAGGGTAATTTTAAAAACGCACAAGGCTGGAACACATTCCTTCTTTTTTAATACAGTTTGAAATTTGCCGTCTTTGCTTTGTCCTGATTACAGTAAGATATCTTTGGCATCATCTTTTCAGCAATATTCAAATGGTACTTCCTTAAATCCCCATCACATGCTGTGACATCCTTCTCATTCCATATCCTCCCAACCTTCTCACACCATCACCATCCCATCGCTTCCCAGACATTCGTCCTTCACCATTTGATACCTTTCACACATTGCATCTCCTCCACCCACACACTGCCCCTCCTCTACCCACACATTGCCCCTCCTCCTACCACACATTGCCCCTCCTCCTACCACACTTTGCCCCTCCTCCTCCGACACTTTGCCCCTCCTCCATCCACACATTGCCCCTCCTCCACCCACACATTGCCCCTCCTCCACCCACACGCAAATCGCGCCACGCCACCTCGACGCCGGGACACAATTCTCCACAGAGCATGGAATCTGCGCCATTGGCGCCGGCGCAGTCGTTGCGGCACCGGCCGGAGGCCACCCTACGGGGCTTTCCCAGCAATTTTCAGCCCGGGATGGGCCGAGCGGCCGTAACAAAAAAACCAGATTCCCGCCGGCGCCATTCTAATTTGCTCTAAGCCAGTGGGACCTCGGCGTGGAAGGGTCCGGGGGCGACCTGTGGGGGGTAGGGAGGGTCCAAGCTCGGGGGGGGGGGGTGCCTGCCGTGCTGGCCCCCTGTACGGGCCAGAATTGCTGATCCTGAGGCCATGTTGACGCCATCGGGAAAGGCAATGGCATTTCCGACGGCGTCAACACTTAGCCTCAGGATCAGAGAATCCCGCCCAGTGTGATGCAAAGGTCGGCAGCCGCCGTTGCACCCGGCATGAGTCCCGAAGGTCAGCCGGTTGGAAAAAGTGGTCCCGGGAAAATAAATGTTTGAAAAACACTGTTGTAGAAGGTGCACAGTGCTGCTGTCGAGCGTCAGTGGTGAAGGAAACTCTGACAAAGTCACGCGGACTCAAAATATTAACTCTGTTCATCCCAAGCACAGATGCTGCCAGACCTGCTGAGTTTTTCCAGTGTTTCTGTTTTTAGGTCACATTTCCAACATCTACTTTCATTATATTGGATCGTTCATTCTCTGTCCACCATTTTAAAGTAAACAATTTAACGTCAACACTAAAAAGAAGCAGACCGAGCAGTGGCATAGGAAGTTGGGAAGCAATCGTCTATTACACGTTGTAAATAGCCATTCCTGTCTTAATTCACCAAATACACTTCTTTCACTGTTCAGATAGCTAACAAATACAACAGGAGGAAAAATGGTCAACAATAATGCAAACCAAAATAATATGATCCAGAAAAGAAACCAGAATTTAGGAAGGAGGATCAAGCATCATCATCAGTAGTGTTCAACAGTATTTCCCCCAAATGTCTTCGAAACCTGGCTTTCCTCTTCAAATTAAGTGTTTAAACCAACGCGAGGATCTTTCTTTAATTGTCAGTCTATATGTTATTGATTTTTATAACAGATTAGCCCTGTATTACACATCCCACCAGAGCAAAAAGCCAATGGCTGTGGATTTGCTTCAGATCAATTTAATACATCAACACTTGCTGCTGGGTGGACGTGGAATCTGAAAATGGAACTTTGCTTCAAGGGATTCAAGCAAGTGTTAAACTCGAATGTCGGAGGTGATCGACCAACCTGGCAATGCCCGGACCCAAGGGCTGTCGGGGTTGCCCTTGACCAAAGCCAAAATAGGTCAACTCTGGCACGAGAGATGGTAGAGAAGCAGGGCCATTGGAATATTTATTCTTCCTGGAATGCACACTAAAATGGTGTGCCAAGCTCTTCGTTGGCAGCCTTCAGCCTCATGTGATGGTGGCTCGATGGTCAACTCCTCAAAATTAACTACTCAGGAATGTCAGTGAGTGGGGCTGCAAAGCCAATATTAACAATATTGTCTCCATGCTATCTCAACCACGGCCTTATTCGTGGGCAGCACGGTAGCACAAGTGGATAACACTGTGGCTTCTCAGCGGCAGGGTCCCAGGTTCGATTTCCCCGCTGGGTCACTGTCTGTGTGGAGTCTGCATGTTCTCCCCGTGTCTGAGTGGGTTTCCTCCGGGTGCTCTGGTTTCCTAACACAGTCCAAAGACGTGCAGGTTAGGTGGATTGGCCATGCTAAAATTTCCCTTTGTGTCCAAAAAGGTTAGGAGGGGTTATTGGGTTACGGGGATAGGGTGGAGTGAGGGCTTAAGTGGGTCGGTGCAGAGTCGGTGGGCCGAATGGCCTCCTTCTGCACTGTATGTTCTATGTTCTTATTCAGGCAATCACCCACTGATTTTGGTTTCAATCCATATTTCTGACCTACCTCAGGAGTAGCAAGCTGACGTAGAAAGGGAGTGTCAGAAAGAAAGCAAATAAAAAGGATGGACAAACAATGTAAGCACAGCACTTCTGACCAGACTAAAGTGATATCGGCATTTGTAGAGCACAACAGGATAATCAATGTAATTGGTGCAGAACACTTGATCCCATTGTACGTCGGAGGTTAAGGGACCAGCAATTATCAAACAGCTTTCAATCAAAGGTTCGAAATTGAATTTGACTCACCGGCAGTGAATAAAAGGCAACGGGCTGGATTCTCCATCTGGGAGACTATGGAAGGGAATCACCATTGGCTGACGCCAAAATCGTAAAACACGATCGGGTGGAGATTAGATCCTCATGCCAAAATCACGGCGAGTGCCGATTTGATGCCAAACCACAATTCTCTGTCACCTCACATGAACGCAAGTACAGAAACACTGTTTGCATGTCGTGAGCAGGCCCACCCTGGTATTCCTCAGGGCCTATATGTCGTGAGCAGGCCCACCCTGGTATTCTCCAGGGCCTATATGTCGTGGGCAGGCCCACCCTGGTATTCTCCAGGGCCTATATGTCGTGGGCAGGCACACCCTGGTATTCTCCAGGGCCTATATGTCGTGGGCAGGCCCACCCTGGTATTCTCCAGGGCCTATATATCGTGGGCAGGCGCACCCTGGTATTCTCCAGGGCCTATATGTCATGAGCAGGCCCACCCTGATATTCTCCAGGGCCTATATGTTGTGGGCAGGCCCACCCTGGTATTCTCCAAGGCCTATATGTCGTGGGCAGGCCCATCCTAGTATTCTCCAGGGCCTATATGTTGTGGGCAGGCCCACCCTGGTATTCTCCAAGGCCTATATGTCGTGGGCAGGCCCACCCTGGTATTCTCCAGGGCCTATATGTCGTGGGCAGGCCCACCCTGGTATTCTCCAGGGCCTATATATCGTGGGCAGGCCCACCCTGGTATTCTCCAGGGCCTATATGTCATGAGCAGGCCCACCCTGATATTCTCCAGGGCCTATATGTTGTGGGCAGGCCCACCCTGGTATTCTCCAAGGCCTATATGTCGTGGGTCAGGCCCACCCTGGTATTCTCCAGGGCCTATATGTTGTGGGCAGGCCCACCCTGGTATTCTCCAAGGCCTATATGTCGTGGGCAGGCCCACCCTAGTATTCTCCAGGGCCTACATGTCGTGAGCAGGCCCACCCTGATATTCTCCAGGGCCTATATGTCATGAGCAGGCCCACCCTGGTATTCTCCAGGGCCTATATGTCGTGGGCAGGCCCATCCTGGTATTCTCCAGGGCCTATATGTTGTGGGCAGGCCCACCCTGTTATTCTCCAAGGCCTATATGTCGTGGGCAGGCCCACCCTAGTATTCTCCAGGGCCTACATGTCGTGAGCAGGCCCACCCTGATATTCTCCAGGGCCTATATGTTGTGGGCAGGCCCACCCTGGTATTCTCCAAGGCCTATATGTCGTGGGCAGGCCCATCCTAGTATTCTCCAGGGCCTATATGTCATGAGCAGGCCCACCCTGGTATTCTCCAGGGCCTATATGTTGTGGGCAGGCCCACCCTGGTATTCTCCAAGGCCTATATGTCGTGGGCAGGCCCACCCTGGTATTCTCCAGGGCCTACATGATTCTCTGCCGCCGACGAGCCGAATTCCTGACGACGCAGAGAGTCGGGACCGTGGACTGCGGGCCAGACACTGGCCGGGCTGGCTGGGGTGGAAGAGCCCTGCCAGGGCCAGGGGAGGGGCGGTCATGGGGAACAGGCTGTGTGGCCAGTGTAATCCCCCCCGGGACTGGGATGGTGTCCAGGGGGGGATTACACTTGGCCCCTGGTTCTGCAGAGTAATACTGGCCGTATGGATGCCCCCACCCCTGCCCCGAACCCCACCCACCGCCATAACCCCCCATACTACCCAACTGACCACCATGTGCTGGTGGGGCATCAGGCATCCACCCAGGGCAATGCCCACTGTAGCCCCTACAGGGGGTGTCAGGCAGGGGCCATGGAGCATACCACTGGCAAGGGCAGTGCCAGTACCTCTGGCATCAGGGACAGGAGCCAGGTGCAAGCCACCAGGTTTCAGGGATGGGAGGGACATGCGGAGGCATAGTCCGTACTGCCAACTGGGGACACCATGTAGGCAAGTGGACCTGGTTGAGCATGGGGTATACACCATGCCAACATGTTGGCCTTTCATCCCTGCAGACAATGGATATTGGAATTCAACCAGCAATGGTGACCTTCCTGCTGGTCACTGCAGTCCTGGGGATGCCCTGAGGCTGTACGAACTGGAGCTGCTCCAAGGGGATAAAGCAGCTACATCAGGGGAGCGTTCAGCCGCAGAGCGTGCTGCAGCGGAACAGGAGGCAGTTGCTGAGAACGGAGAGCCGGCCGCCCAACATGACGAGGAGGAGGAGGAGCCAAGAAGGAGCCTCACAGACACCGCATCCCACCACCAGGGGGGAGCCTAGGCTGCCCACGACATCCGCCCATTCCCCTCCACCCCCACACAACCTCTCTCTGACCAGTCCAGACCAGCCCATCCCCCACACCCATCTGACAGAGCACCGAGGCAGGTTGTAACAGTATGAATAGGTGTTAAATATGACAATCTATATACAGATTTGTGCCCTCGCCCCTATAACTAAACTGTGCTCTGCACACATGCTAACTTAACTCGTGTCTAACTTTCTGGCCTTATGGGCCCGAATGCTATGTCTAGGTGGATCCCCAGGTGGTATAGCAGGAGTGGTGGCGGCCTGCTGCGATACCCGTCCTGCGATCTGGGTCCCCGCTGGTTGCCGTCTTTTGGGCGACCGGGCCTGGATGGGCCCGGCTGCTGCCCGGGCCTCCCAGATGGCATTGTGCTGCCCTGTTCTGCCCGCTGTTCATCAGATGCACCAGGGGCACAAGGCGGGGGGGGGGGGGGGGGGGGGGGATTCCAAGGTTCTGCGGTGTTCCGCCACCTACCTTGCGGGAGTCACCGGCATGGGCCCATTCACCACCCCTCTCCCTCAGGCTGCCTGATGGCCCCCGGAATACTCCATGGGATGAGGGTCCGAGCTATCCCCTGAAGTTCCCCCGCCACCAGGTGCTGGCAGTCCTGGAGGCATGCTCTAGTCTTGACCAGGGCCTGCATGCTGGCAGCCATGGAGCACAGAGAGCAGACTATCTCCATCTGGGATTGCCCCACGTTACCCATTGACTGTGAGATTGATTCTGAGTCTGTCACTTTAACCAGTGATTGTGCCATCTCTCTCTGGGACTGGGCGACCTCCCTCTGTGTCTGCGCCACGTCAGCCAGTACCTGGGCAATGCCACCGACGTTTCCAGCCATGGCTTGCTGTGACTGGGTCACAGTCAGGAGCGGCGCTGCAATTTCTAGGTGGTTCTGTCACATGGTTGTCTGTGAGGCAGAAACTCTGGCCTGGGCCTTGGCCAGTGTCTGCACAGAATGCCCCAGGCCTTGGACATGTTGATCCATAGCCAAAATCGTCGCACCCAATCCTTCCACCATGGATGCCACCCGTGTGCGGTATTGGCCTGGGTGGTAGGCATGGTTGGTACCTCCTCCTGCTCCTGCATGTAGTTTGACTCCTCCAAATGCTCCTGCAGGTACTGGATGCTCGACGACCACCCCTCATGTAGCCCCTGGTTCTGTGGATTGCACCTCCACAATCTAAGGGACCGTCCGTTCCAGAAGCCCAAACCCATCTGGAGGACAGCCCTCCGACCGTCCATCTCCTCGGGTGTTCCGACCTCCACCTGCTGTACCCCATCAGCTGTGTGGTGCGGGCCAGAGAATGTCCCAGGAGCCTCTCCACTAACATGCCCAACCGAGGTGAGTGCCTCTTGGCTGGTGGAGGATATTGGAATGAAATGAATGAAAATCGCTTATTGTCACGAGTAGGCTTCAATGAAGTTACTGTGAAAAGCCCCTAGTCGCCACATTCCGGCGCCTGTTCGGGGAGGCTGGTACGGGAATCGAACCGTGCTGCTGGCCTGCTTGGTCTGCTTTAAAAGCCAGCGATTTAGCCTTGTGAGCTAAACCAGCCCCTGAGAAAGCTGTGACGGAAAATCTGTGTCATCCTCAGACTTGAGCTCTGGAGTGTCCTGAGTGTTGGGCCGAGGGCTGCTCTGCGAGCTTCTTTCATCGTCACTGCTCGGCTCACGGGGGGGCTCTAGCTCTGGCACTGGCTGGGGGTGGGGGACACCAGATGGACCCACCCAATCTCCAACAGATCGGGAGTGGCTGCAACCGAAAAACGACAGTGTTAGACAGTCCGACGCATGAGGCCCAAGGTGGCCTCAGTGGTCAGCGCACCCGGCTATTGCGGCCGGTATGGGTACCGGCATGTGGGGCAGGGTGGAGGTTCAGCCGCCCCCCGGGTTGTTGGGGGTGGCGGGTAGAGTTGCAGGTGTGTGGGACGGGGTTAGTGCCAGAGGTACTGTGCTGCCTACTCACCCTGGCCATCCTGAGGAGGTTGTGCAGTTTTTCACAGCACAGTGGCCGGTCCGGACAGTGTTGATGACGGCACTCACCGCCTCTAGGGTGCATCTCGGTGTATCGACATTTGAGATCGACAAGGTAAGGAGTGAGGGGTTAAAAAGAAAGAAGACTTTCATTTAATAGCACCTTTTGTGACTTCAATATGTCCCAAAGCATTTTACAACTGATGAAGTCATTTTGAAGTGTTGTCACTGCTGAAATGCAGGGAATACAGCAGTGAAGGTGCAGACACCAAAGTCCCACATGGGATAATGGTCAGATAACCTATTTTTGATTTTGGTTGAGGATTAGTGCTCCACACAGACAGGCACCCAAGGTCGGAATTGAACTTGAGTCGCTGGCACTATGAGGCAGCAGCGATAGCCACTGTGCCACCATGCCGCACATGGAGGAAACTAGGATAATTCTTTCCTCTGAAAGTCGTGGGACTTTGACTATTTTAAGCAGAGCTGTGTAGAGTTAAGCAAAGGGGGTGAAAGGTTATGGGGGGTGGGGCGGGGGGGGGGGGTGGTGGTAGCAGGAATCTTGGGTTGAGGTTACAATTGGATCAGCCATGGTCTTAGTGAATGGTGGAGCAGGTTTGAGGGGCTGAGTGGCCTATTCCTGCTCGTAATTCATTTCATATGGGATCTGAGGGTATTTAAACCAATGAGGAAATGTTGGGCTTGTATCCAATGGCGTTTAGAAGATTGAGAGATGATTTTATTACAACATATAACATCCTGAGGGGACTTGACAGGGTGGATGCTGAAAGGATGTTTCCTCTTGTGGGAGAGGCTAGGACTAGGGGGACACATTTTAAAAATAAGGGGGTATCCCATTTAAAATAGAGTTGAAAAAAAATACCCTCTGAAGGTTGTGTATCTGTGAAACTCGCTTCCCCGGGGCGAAGTGAAGGAAAGATCATTGCACATTTCTAGAGGTACACAGATTATTGGCTAACAAAAGAGTCAAAGATTAATCGCAAGTTAGGTGGAATGTGGAGTTGAGATCACAATCAGAGATGAGATGTGGTTTTATCGAACGGCGTTGCAGGCTCGAGGGGCCGAATGGCCTACTCCTGCACCCAATTGATATGTAATGTTCCAGCTCTTCCTCAAAACAGCATCAAGGGAACTTCTCCATCCCACGGACGGGGCAGCCAGGGACAGCATCAATGGAGCACCCCCTCAATACCATGTTGAAATGTGAGCCTAGGGGGCAGGATTCTCTGATTCTGAGGCTATGTCCCCACATAGGCGTGGGAACAGTGGCGTTTTACGACAGAAAAACTGGCGTAAAACGGCCACCGATGCTCTGTTTAGCTGGGGGCTAGCATGCCGGCTCTAGCTACCGATACAGCCCGGAGAATTGGCGGGTCCATGGCCGTGCATGGCGGCGGCCGTGCCATGCTACAGTGCACCTGCCGCTCGTAGACTCAGCCCGCGAAATAGTCCCCCCCTTCGGCCGGCTTGCATGCCCCGGACCGACCCCTGCAGTGCCCCCCAGCCCCTGATGAAGTCCTCCCCCTGCCCGCGGATCAGCCCATCCCCGACTGTGGCGGTGCTGGACTGAGTCCGCAGCAGCCACGCTGCCTTCCCGACAGATGAGACCGACGCCGTCGGGAACTTGGCCAGTCAGGTGTGGAGCGTCAGGGGACGGACTCAGGCAATGTCCTGCGGCTGTCGATACATGGCACAGCGTACTCTGCGAGGGGGCAGAGCATCGCGAAAGCGGCGCCGCCCCCAATTTGGCCGGGAACTTTGATTCTCCGGCCGATCAGCGAAAACGATTTCGGGGTTGGCGACCGGAGA
Source organism: Scyliorhinus canicula (assembly GCF_902713615.1). NCBI lineage: Eukaryota > Metazoa > Chordata > Chondrichthyes > Carcharhiniformes > Scyliorhinidae > Scyliorhinus > Scyliorhinus canicula. The sequence continues at coordinate 105,718,224 of NC_052157.1, read as the reverse complement.
ATCCAACCGATTTTGTGTTCGAGTCTCCGGAGTGAGAGTTGGGGCCCATTATGTTCTGGATCAAAGGTGCCACAACTATTACCTCACAACAGGCTAACTGATCTGTATGTCGGCATGCCAGACCAGTCTTGTTGCAGAAGATTACTTTGTAAATTCCGAGTGATCACGTGAGCTACAGTGAGACCCAGAGCATTTACTCTGAATGACAATTTTTTATTTTATGATTTCTTCATCCAGCTTCATTCGATCTGTGAGCCAGCTTTAAACTGCTCGTGCCAAATGATTGTGCGGACAAACGGTGGTTAAACTTGTCACCTCGGCAAATAAATCGCAGGTAAACAATTTGACAAAAATGAATTTTTAACTGACATCGTCAGTGGAAGGATTTGATCTGCCGTCCATGTGGGACTGCTGCCTGATTGAAATTCAGGTGCTGGCGGAAGCAGCTCACAGAACTAATCACTCATGGTTCTTCCCTGATGTTCGACAGCACAGCGCATTCTACTGCTGCCCAAGTTACTCTCTGATGGAATCGGCTTTTTTTGCACGGATATTTTCACTAAGCATTTTTTTTTTATTTCACGCAAGGCTTCAGCAGCAAAATAGCTCACAGGTGTCACTTATCAATGGTTTCTACTTCAAATGTCAGGTTGGATTGTTGGCGAGATAAATGAATCTGGCTCTAGTCCGTTTATTTGAACTCCCTGGCCTAACCAACCTGGCGTGCTGCCGTGTGCTTCCAGGATGAATGGTGTCTGGTCTTTTAACTCTCTCTGTTTAATGCACCCACTATACAACAGTATGCTGCCCCGGAACCACAACATGCAAAAAATAGCAAAGTGGCTGGTTCTTGCATCCGCCAGATGTGACCCTGTGCAGATGAAAGTAAAACACGCACTGGGAGATGGTGATTGACAGTTAACTGCCAAGCATTGTTTGACATTTAAACCAGGCAGCTTGACTTTGATTGGTCAAGGCATTAGCCCGGAGGAATGAACCAGCAAATGGCTGTCACTTATTTTATTTAGCTGTACGTCTTCTTTCTGTCTGCAAAGATCAAGGTATTTTGCATTCATGTATGTAACGTCCAGTCCACACAAATGCACCACACTGCAAACCCAATGGGTAATTTTAAATTGGTTGTCAGTGTAAATCTTCACACACTGAGGATTATTTAGCAAATGTTGGAAAAAGGTTGGTTGAGCAAAGCAGCGTGAGCGGAGTCTGCTCAGAGAGTAGGCGGAGGCTGCAGCAGAGGAGCAGGCTGCAGAAGAGCAGAAAGCAGCCGCACAGGTGGAGGGCTGGCCGCCCAGCAGGCCGCGGAAGAGGTGCCAAGGAGGCACCGGATGAGGCCCCATGTGTACCGCAACCGCATGTCATTCAAGGACCTTCCGGACCGGGCATGCAGATGTAGACTGCGGATGAGCTGAGGGACTGTGAGACACATTCCCAGCAGCTCTGTATCAGAGCGCAGAGTCCAGATGATGGCACACCTGGCACCACAGGGGGTATGGGGATGGACACCCGCTTCCGGTGACCATCAACGTGACTGTCACCCTGAACGTCTATGCGACGGGGTCGTTCCAGTCGCCAAGTAGGGACCTGTCCGGGATCTCGCAGACATCGGTGCACAGGTGCATCCATGCCGTCACAGAGGCCCTGAATGCACAGGCGGACCAGTACATCCTGTTCCATGTGGACCACGCCCACCAGATGCCCGGGCAGCGGGGTTCGCTGCCATCTCTGGGATGCCCCGGGTCCAGGGGATGTTCGATGGCATGCATGTCCACCAAGGCCACCTGCGGATAACAGGCCGCGATATACAGAAAGGGGTTCCACTCGACGAACATCCAGCTGGTTTGTGACAAACAGATGCGCATTATGAAGGTCTGCGCCATAGGGCAGCACGGTGGCCTAGTGGTTAGCACAACCGCCTCACGGCGCTGAGGTCCCAGGTTCGATCCCGGCTCTGGGTCACTGTCCGTGTGGAGTTTGCACATTCTCCCCGTGTCTGCGTGGGTTTCGCCCCCACAACCCAAAAATGTGCAGAGTAGGTGGATTGGCCACGCTAAATTGCCTCTTAATTGGAAAAAATAATTGGCTAATCTAAATTTATAAAAAAAAAAAAATTTTAAATGAAGGTCTGCGCCCGGTATCCGGGCAACGTGCATGGTGCATTCACCTTAGCACACTCGATGATCCCTGACATGTTGTGCCCCCCCCCTCCCCCAGGCTGCGGGGCTGGTTGCTGGGGGACAGGGGTTACCCACTGCGATCGTGGCTGATGACGCCTATCCGGAGGCCGCTGACCAACGCGGAGACCCGCTCAACTACGCCAATACAGCGACCAGGGGTGTGGTCAAGAGGTGCTTCGGAGTCCTGAAGATGCGCTTCAGTTGCCTCGACCGCTCTGGAGGGGCCCTCCAGTACGAGTCTAGGAGGGTCGCCCGCATCATTGTGATGTGCTGCTGCGTTCTCCATAATATAGCCCAGCAGAGGGTCAATGAGCTGTATGAGGAGGATGAGGGGCAAGAGCAAACCTCGTCCGACGAGAAGGATGCGGGGGAGGGGGACAATAAGCGCGACATGTGGCCCGGGCAGGCATGGGAGGCCGCACAAAGCCATCGCCAGGGCCAGCACGCATGGGAGCCCACATCGCGACATGATTCACCGACTAGAGGGGGAGGGGTGTTGCTGGCCAGGGGCACGGACACCACCATCCCAGACACACAGTCCCTCGCATCCCACACCACCAAACAGCTCACATGCACATCCCCTCCATGAAACACACCTGCGGCGAGACAAGCTGGGGGTCACTGGGTCGGAAGTGACAGTGGGTCTGGTCCATGGGATGGAGGAGGATGACAGCCCGCTCTGCGATGAGCTCCGAGCTCCACATTGTTAGACAATGTCTGACTCATGCTCACAGTACCACCATCCACCTAGGTGATTTTTTAGATTTTAGAGAAATGCAGCACAGAACAGGCCCTTCGGCCCACAATGTTGTGCCGAACTTTTTGTCCTAGGTTTATCATAGATCATAGAATTTTGGACACTAAGGGCAATTTATCATGGCCAATCCACCCAACCTGCACATCTTTGGACTGTGGGAGGAAACCGGAGGACCCGGAGGAAACCCACGCACACACGGGGAGGATGTGCAGGCTCCACACAGACAGTGACCCAAGCCGAAATCGAACCTGGGACCCTGGAGCTGTGAAGCAATTGTGCTATCCACAATGCTACCGGGCTGCCCTTAAGAACAAATTAATCTACACTTCATTATTCTACCATAATCCATGTACCTATCCAATAGCCGCTTGAAGGTCCCTAATGTTTCCGACTCAACTACTTCCACAGGCAGTGCATTCCATGCCCCCACTACTCTCTGGGTAAAGAACCTACCTCTGACATCCCCCCTATATCTTCCACCATTTACCTTAAATTTATGTCCCCTTGTAATGGTTTGTTCCACCCGGGGAAAAAGTCTCTGACTGTCTACTCTATCTATTCCCCTGATCATCTTATAAACCTCTATCAAGTCGCCTCTCATCCTTCTCCGTTCTAATGAGAAAAGGTCTAGCACCCTCAGCCTTTCTTCGTAAGACCTACTCTCCTTTCCAGGCAACATCCTGGTAAATCTCCTTTGCACCTTTTCCAAAGCTTCCACATCCTTCCTAAAATGAGGTGACCAGAACTGCACACAGTACTCCAAATGTGGCCTTACCAAGGTTTTGTACAGCTGCATCATCACCTCACGGCTCTTAAATTCAATCCCTCTGCTCATGAACGCTAGCACACCATAGGCCTTCTTCACAGCTCTATCCACTTGAGTGGCAACTTTCAAAGATCTATTAACATAGACCCCAAGATCTCTCTGCTCCTCCACATTGCCAAGAACCCTACCGTTAACCCTGTATTCCACATTCATATTTGTCCTTCCAAAATGGACAACCTCACACTTGTCAGGGTTAAACTCCATCTGCTACTTCTCAGCCCAGCTCTGCATCCTATCTATGTCTCTTTGCAGCCGACAACAGCCCTCCTCGCTATCCACAACTCCACCAATCTTCCTATCATCTGCAAATTTACTGACCCACCCTTCAACTCCCTCATCCAAGTCATTAATGAAAATCACAAACGGCAGAGGACCCAGAACTGATCCCTGCGGTACGCCACTGGTAACTGGGCTCCAGGCTGAATATTTGCCAACCACCACCACTCTCTGTCTTCTATCGGTTAGCCAGTTCGTTATCCAACTGGCCAAATTTCCCTCTATCCCATGCCTCCTTACTTTCTGCATAAGCCTACCATGGGGAACCTTATCAAATGCGTTACTAAGATCCATGTACACTACATCCACTGCTTTACCTTCATCCACATGGGAGTTGACCATCTCCGTCTGCAAGGACCTGTGCCACATCAGCCAGTGGCATGGAAATCATAATAAAGACAAAGTCCTCGAGGTTCGATTTAAGGACATTTATTTGCACAAATTTGCGGAGAAAGAGTGTTCCAGCTGCCAACACATGTGTCATAGGGATCCACAACTATGCAGGGTCTCACTTGCTCGCCTGCCGCCGACCTACACGTCGGTGACCTCCCTTTCCTCCGGGCTGCCGACCATGTCCAGTGCCCTCTGTCTGGGCACGGTGAGGGGCCGCAGGTTTGGTGTCCCCCTCCGGTCTTCTCCCACACAAACAACAACACTGTTAGAAGTTCCGGGCATGCAGCCAAAGGGGTTGGGTCAATGATGGCATCAGCGGCCAGGGCACCCAGCTATTGTGGCTAACATGGGTGCTGGCATGTGGGGCAGGGTGAGGGATCAGCTGGCCCTGGGGGGGGGGGGGGCAAACATGTGTGTGGTGTGGGCGGGGTTAGTGCCAGGGGCACACCGCTGCCTACTGACCCTGCCACCCTGAGGTGGTCGTGCTGTTTCTTCCTGCACTGGATGCCAGTCTGGATGACGTTGCCCACAGCATCAGCGCCTGTTCCGGGACCCCATTCTGCGGCCCACAGTTGGGTAGCATGGCACTGGAGCGGCCCACGGCGCTCCAGTTGCCGATCCCGGCCTGAACCCGGTGCCACGGGGTCCACGCATGCGCAGTTGGGCTGGTGCCAACTAGCGCATGCGCAGTGACCTTCTTCCCCATGCTGGCCCCGACGCCAAATGGCGCAGGGCTACAGGAGCCGGCGCGGAGGAAAGGAGGCCGGGGTCAGAGAGGCCGGCCCTCTGACCGGTGGCCCCCGATCGTGGGCCAGGCCACTACGGAGGCCCCCCCAAGGTCGGATACCCCCTCCCCCCCCATAGGCCTGCCCCGGCCCCTTCAATGCCGAGGTCCCGCCGGCTCAGAGGATGTTAGAACGGCGCCGGCAGGACTCAGCTTTTTGATGACGGCCACTCGGCCCATCTGGGCTGGAGAATCAGTGCCGGCCCATGCCGGCCCGGGGCAGAGAGTCATCGCATACCCCAACTGACACTGCACCGACCACATTGGCCCCAATGGCACCGATTCTCTGCCCCGGCATCAGGGCGGCGTGGCGCGATTCGTGCGGCCTACCGCCGATTCTCCGACCCGGCGGGTGGTCGGAGAATTCCACCCATGAACTCAGGGAATCTTGGGTACTAGTCAGTTGAGTGTCAGCAGAGAGAGTTAGATCGCAACATGGTAAGATCAGATAGAAGCAGCATGTGTAGTTTAATTAGGTATTATTTAAACATAGATTACTTTATTGATAGTTATAGGTTCTGTGGAGTGTGCACACTCAATATTATTTAACCCTTATTCAATAAATCAGTTTTGCTTTAAGTTAGAGATTGGTGGTTTCTTTATAATCATACCATCAGACCACTCAGGATTACGAAGCAAAGAGTAACGATATATTACCAAAGAGTAATATAAAATTGTACCAGGTACTGGCTACAGAAACTAGCTAGTATAATTTAGTAAGATTCGAAAAAGAAAAAAACTAACAAGCTATTCAACTTGCAAAGCATTATCCTGAGACTGTAGAACTTCGACAAATCCATAAATGATGGATAAAGCGCAAACTCCACGACATCTAAGGATCACCAGTAACCTAAATGTAAACTGGCATTTGTTCAAGCAGCAATTCCAAATTTATTTAGAGGCTTCCGAGTTGAATAATGCTACCGATGCACGTAAAATTGCTCTTCTACTAACTACGGCTGGTCCACATGCCATTGAAATCTATAATTCTTTCCAATACACGGTGGATCAAGATAAAACAAGGTTTGAAGTAATTTTTCAAAATTTGATAACCAATGTAAAATCCAAACCATTGAAATGTTTGTGTGTTTTATTTTTAACAAGAGATTGCAAAACAAGGATCAATCAATTAACTGCTTTGTTACTGATCTGAGACTGCTGGCACAATCCTGTAACTTCTTCGCACTGAATGATTCCATGATTAGAGACCAAATAGTCTTTGGCATAACTGATGAAAAGCTGAGAGAAAGATTGCTCAGGCAAAAGGATCTAACGCTAGAAACTGTGATTGAAATGTGTCGTGTTCATCAGCAATCAAAAAATCAATACCAAGACTATTTTCTTTGTGAAAAGGGTGCAAAAACGAACCACGAGGTAGAGTGTGTAAAGGCAGTGTCGCAGATAAAGAAGATGCGCGTTTTGGACGGTAGCCACCTTGCACGTGCGCATTCTAATCCTGCACATGCGCACTTCGTCAAAAGATGCGAGGCGGCCGAAAGCTGATCTGCGCATGTGTGATGAAGTGTCATGCGTGATGACGTCTACGTCATGACGTGTTCCAAGTGTGGAACCACTCACTTTTAAAAAAAAATGCCATGCCAGAGGAATGTAATGCTCACAAAGTGGCAAGCAAAACCATTTTGCTGCTCAGTGCAGATCCACACTCGCATTTAAATCTGCAAAATCCAATTCAAGACAGATTAATGTACGAAGTGTAGAATCTAAGGAAGAAGATTCTGAAGATTTTGAAGAGAATATTTCAAAGGATACAGATATTTACTCTTTGGTAAACACTTTCTTTGTCGGAATCATAGAAAAGTTTGATAACACCACTGAAGTAACATCACCTCTTAAATTAATCAACTCCATTAATTCGGAGACAGAATGAAACACTTTTGCAAGTAAACGACTGTCCAATCAAATTCAAGTAGGATACAGGCGCTTCAGCCAATTTGCTTACAAAGCTTGATCTCACAAAGCTTAAGCAAACCCCTAAAATACTTCCAGCAGCCTGTAGATTAAAAGACTACAACGGCAATTCAATCTCATCAATTGGATCATGCTATTTGATAGTTTCCAAGAATGATGTAACGACCACTAAAATTCGAGATTGTCAAGTCAGATAAGTCATCACTCTTAGGTGCAGAAGCCTGCAAGGATTTACGCCTAATACAGCAAATTTATACTACAACTTCGTCTCATCCCATACTGCATGATCATATCCAAGGTATACTGAACCAATATCCAGACGTCTTTAAATGCATGGATACTCTTCCATTCAAGTACAAAATCTTGTTAAGGACGGATGCCAAATCTGTGGTACACCATCCTAGGAGAATTCCTGCTCCACTCAGAGAAAGATTAAAATTGAATTAGAAAGGCTGCAACTACAATAAATAATTTCAAGAATCACTGAACCAACTGACTGGGATAGCACAATGGTTTGCGTGAAGAAACTATCAGGTGGTCTGAGGATATGTATAGACCCCAAGGATCTCAACAAGAATATCATAAAGGAACATTACCCATTCCAAAACGAGAGGCAATCACTAGCGAGATGGCTAAGGCACGCATCTTTACCAAATTAGATGCATCGCAAGGTTTCTGGCAAATGCAATTGGATGAATCAAGTAGAAAGTTATACACTTTCAACACTCCTTTTAGCAGATTCTGCTTTAACAGAATGCCACTCGGGATAATCTCTGCGTCTGAAATCTTCCACCGTATTATGGAACAGGTGACTGAGGGCATCGAAGGTGTCTATGTCGACGACATTACCATATGGTCATCAACAAAGGAAGAACATATCTCAAGGCTACAAAATGTTTTTCAACGAATACATAAGTATGGTCTTAAGCTGAATCAATCCAAGTGTAGTTTCGGCATCGTCACGCTCAAGTTCCTTGGAGACCAGATTTCTGAACATGGTGTGCGACCTGACACAGACAAGATGCAGCCATTCAAAGAATGAAAGTTCCAGAGGACAAAAAGGCAGTTCTAAGTTTTCTAGGTTTTGTTTTTTGGGCAAATTTATACCTAATCTATCAACCAGAACTTCAGCTCTTAGAAATTTGATTAAAAGGTCAACCAGACCCGAATAAACAACTAATCAACAAAAGGAATGGCTTGATTTAAAATCTCAAATAACAGCTACGCCTCTTCTAGCATTTTTCGATCCGAACAGACAGATGAAAATTTTGACTGATGCGAGTCAGGACGGAATAGGAGCAGTTCTGGTGCAAAAGGATGACAACTTGTCTTGGGTTCCTGCTGCATACGCATCCAGAGCGATGACACCAACAGAACATCAATATGCACAGATTGAAAAAGGGTGTCTTGGACTACTGAGCGGCGTATTAAAGTAATCTATGGACTCCCTACTTTCACTGAAGAAACAGATCACAGACCGCTGGTGCATGTAATTCAGAAGGATTTCAACAACATGACTCCTAGATTCCAGAAAATTTTGATGAAGCTCAGAAGGTACAACTTCAATCTTATCTATGCACCTGGAAAAGACCTGATAATAGCAGATGCATTATCACGCTCAATCACTTCAGAAAGTGAACCTTTTGAGTTCATACAGCATGTAGAATTTCAAGTACAGCTGTGTGCTGAAAATCTTCCTGCCTCGAATGCAAAAATCAACCTCAACCGAGAAGAGACAAAGAAGGATGCAATGCTTCATCGCGTCATACACCATGTCAACAATGGGTGTCCGAAAGGGTATTGTTCTAAATTCTGAAATGTTCAAGAAGATTTAACAATCATGGATGGACTGTTACTTCGACTTGACCAGAATCATACCACTGTATCTCTGACCAATGATTCTCAACCAAATTGATTAAGGTCACCTTGGCATTCAAAAATGCAAGGGAAGGGCGAGACAAGCTGTACACTGGCCAGGTATCAATCGGGACATTACTGATATGGTACGTGGATGTGAAACGTGTCAGAAGTTTCAACCTGCGCAATGCAAGGAGAAACTACAGCAACATGAGTTGGAAACATTTTCATGGGCCAAAGTTGTTATAGATCTATTTTACTGCAATGGTCACGATTATGTTCTGATGATCGACTACCACTCGACTTATCCGGAAATCATGAAGTTACCAAATCTTACATCCACATCTGTCATCAAAGCAAGTAAGGAAACTTTTGCCAGACATGGAATACCGACTACTGCCATGTCAGACAATGGACCGTGTTTCGACAGCAACAACTGGGCTGAGTTTTCACGACTTTACAACTTTGCTCATATCACGTAGAGTCCACATTACCCACAGTCGAACGGGAAAGTAGAAAAAGGAGTACACATAATCAAACAACTTCTAAACAAAGCTTTGGATTCTTCATCAGATATCAATCTAGCACTACTATAATACGGAGCGACTCCTCTTTCAACTGGACTATCACCTGCACAGATGTTAATGAACAGAGATTTGAGAACAGCACTACCATCAAATACCTCTTCCAAATCCAGATCATCTACCTGTGAATCAAAAAATGAAACAGCAGCATGGACGACAGAGAATGTGCTATGGTCAGCGTATAACCACTCTGGACTCATTGCTTCCAGATGATATCGTCAGGATCAAGATGCCTGATGGAGGTTGGTCTACTCCTGCAAGAGTCATCAGACAAACAGCACCACGTTCTCACATAGAACAAACTTCACAACATTATATTCTATCTGCAAAGTTTTTGTCCATTCACCTAACCTGTCTATATCTCTCTGTAGACTCTTTGTGTCATCCTCACTACTTATCTTCCCACGCATTTTCATGTCATCTGCAAACTTGGCAATAGTACATTCAATTAGATATAGGCTAGGAAATTGAGCCAAAATTTGGCAGATAGAGTTTTATGTAGATAAGTGTGAAGTTATCCATTTTGGTCGAAAAAATATAAAGGCAAATTATTATCTAAATGGAAGGCAGATTCAATATGCGTCTGGGCAGAGGGATCTGGGTGTCTTTGTTCATGAATCTCAGAAAGTTGGTATGCAGGTAAATCATGTATTTTAAAAGGCAAATGGAATGTAACTGTTTATTGCAAAAGGACTGGAGTAGAAAAGTAGAGAAGTTTTGTTGTAATTATACAGGGTGTTGATGAGATCACACCTGGAGTGTTTTGTCCAGTTTTGGACTCCTTATTTGGGGAAGGATGTGGTGACAGTGGAGGCAGTTCAGTGGAGACTTGCCAGAATGATTCCAGGGGTGAAAGGATTGATGTTAGAGGAGAGATTAAACAGTTTGGGCCTACACTTGCCGGAGTTTAGAGGGAAGAGAGGAGATCAGATCGAGGTGTACAAAATACTAAATGGGATTGATAAAGTAAACTTAAACCAAATGTTCCCCCTTGTAGGAAAATCCATGATGAGAGGTCATGGATAGGGTTGAGAGGTGGTAGATTTAGAACTGAGATGAGGAGGAATTACTTCTCACAGTGGGTGGTGGATTAGTGGATCTCGCTGCCCCGCAGTGTGGTGGACACTGAGTCATTAAATGTTTTCAAGTAAGGGATAGATATATTTTTGATTTTTAAAAATGGGTTAAAGGGATATGAGCAACAGGTGGGGAGGTGGATTTGAGACCAGGAAGAGACCAGCCGAGATCTGATTGAATGGTGGAGCAGACTCCAAGGGCTGAATTGCCTACCTCTGCTCTTAATTCCTATGTTCCAATTCTATCATCCAAGGCATCAATACATAAATAATTATTGCCCTAGCATAGATCTATTTGGCACTCCACCAGACATGGGCAGCACGGTGACACAGTGGTTAGAACTGCTGCCTCACAGCTCCAAGGTCCCGGGTTAAATTCCAGCCTCGGGTGACTGTCTATGTGGAGTTTGCACTATTCTCCTCGTGATTACGTAGGTTTCCTCCGGGTGCTCTGGTTTCCTCCCACAGTCCAAAGATGTGCAGGTTAGGTGGATTGGCAATGATCAATTGCCCCTTAGTGTTCAAAAACCTAGATGGGATTACTGGATTAGAGGGATAGGATAGAGGCATGGCCTTAGGTAGCTGCTCTTTCCAAGTGCAGGTGCAGACTCAATGGGCCGAATGGCCTCCTTCTGCACTGTAACTTCAATGATCTATGATCATATACTCTCATCCCAACTTTCTGTCTTCGATTAGTTAGCCAATTCTTTATCCATGCTAATATACTACCCACAGCACCAAGGTCTCTTATGTGTGGTACCTTATTGAACACTTTTTGGAAATCCAGGTATATTACATCTACTGGTTCCCCTTTATCTATCCTCTTCATTACCACCTCAAAAAATTGTAATAAATTTGTGAGGTATGATTTCCACCATGAAGCTATGCTGACATTGCCTGATTATATTATGTATTTCTAAATGCTCTGGAGGATACTATTCCACCAAATGGCTCCTGAGCTGTCGGTTGCCTTTGCACTCCAGCCTTCTGTTCTCAAAGGTAGTCTGTCCCTCTTATAGGAAGCTGCATTGAATGACAGGAGGCTGTTACTAAATATTAATGCTGCAATTCAAAACAAGGAGCAATAAGCACCAGGCAGAGAGGATATTACTGGCTCATAGATGCGGCATTGGAGGCCTTAGTGATAGAAACTGAGAGGAAGAGACATATCGTGGTTCGGCGAGAGGGAGGAGGCTATCAAGAATCGTGCTCAGACGGCATTGGGAGCAGGTAGTCAGAGAAGTCAATTCTTGACATCTGGACCTGGCAGCAATGCCACAAGAATTCTACCGACCTCATGTGTGGTCACGTACAGCAAATGCATCTTCCTATGACATCTTCCAACCATTGCTCTACCAATCTCACACAGTTAAATGTAGACACACTCGTCACTCAACCATCAGTAGCCCCTGGCACTCAGCACTCATGCACATAATCCAGATTCCCCACCTGACCCATCAATGCTGACAGCCGCACACCCACCTCTCGCTGGCTCAACATATTGCCAGCTCTTCAGCCATGACCAGCATATCACCCAAACACAGTACAATACTGACATTCTACTTCTTCCTTGTGGGAGAAGATGGTGCACATCAAATGGGAGCAGAGCAAAGACAATAGGAGAGAAGGACATCCATGTCCCCTGAGTCCAATGGTTCTCTGCATCGTGGGTTTGACTGCAACAAAGCCTGTGCCATCTGGTGTCATTGGGAACTTTGAGGATGACAGTCCGATCATTACTTACTCCTCTTCAACTACCAACTCATCCTGCTATCTGACATGAATAACCAACAGGAGGTGGTGTCACCATGATGTCTGCTTTCCACCCGATTCCCTCACATCGACCTTCCATGCTTTCACAAAACCCAAAACTGCTGCCTGTCCAGTCACAGCAGCACCTGGAGGGCGAGCAAGAGAGTGGTCAATTCATGGGTGGTCACCGGGCACAAGTGTGCCGGAGATGCCTGATTTTCAGGATGGCTTTTGTGCAAACTATCCACAGAGTGAAGTCGGAGATGGTTTTTTTCTACAGGGGACTCAAGCGAGAATCTTGACAAAGTGACACAGAGAAAAATGCCGATGAGTATGCATACCCAGATGTTGGGTGCCTTGGCTGCTGGCAAGGAGCATGGGAGTTCCAACTTGGGAGAGAGAGCATCACACAGAGCTTGCCCTCTCAGTAGCATCACTCTGTCTTCCTTCAGACATAGAGGACCAAACTGCGACATTTATGCTGACAGGTCACCTACTCCTCTGCGAGGATCAACAACACTCCTTGTAAAATCCAAAAGCTCACCACGGTTTTCTCGAAAAAAACACACCAGAAAACATCCAGATAAACCAGCTGACTTGCAAGTTGGTTGCCTGGTCCTTTAAGTAACAGGAGTGCAGGGCCCATCTCGTAGTTTGAACCATTGAGTTTTTGGGACTGACATGCTAATTAATTGAATTAATCTGCATGGCCCAAATTTGAATAAACGGGTAAATTTGGTTGCTTCTGACACACAGTGGATATGCCCCCTAAACGGCCTCTGAATTTGCTGCATTGTTACACAGCACGCACCCCGGGAGGGTCACGGTTTCCATAGCAGATCAGAAATTCACGCACAAAATATCCACAGAGAATAAGATTACTATGTTCCCATTTATAATTACCACATGTGGCTTTTTCTATAAATCACCAATTTTTAAAAATGTTTTTCAGAAGTAAGACTCTCTTCAGTTAAATAAGGACACTGTGGTACATTTCTTACACTCCGATTATATTTCAGTCACGGACCATTACTGACCTTCCCATTTCCTTCATTTGCAATTCAGCCACTCATATTTTGTTTCATGTCCTCGTGATTTATGCTGGCCCACCTCTCGTCGCATGGTCCTTCTTCACGTGTGGGTATTAAAAGCCAAGGTCACTGAGCTCTTCAACCATGGGGGGGGGGGACAGTCACAATAAGTATCCTGATTCCACCTGCCGATCGCACACATGCACTTCCAGCAAGGAGCCAACAAGAGGCCGATTGGTTCCTGCCCCTCTGCAGCCAAAAGGTACGGACACCATTTGCAACACCTCTATTGTCACCTTGGCAGTAGCCCAACACAAACCGGGAATCTAGTCATGGGTCGCATTTCTCAATTTAACTTTGCACGGACTAGGTTATTTAAAAAAATGCATTTATATACAAAGCACTATTTTACCACCTTGGGATACATATACAGAAGTACATCTCAGGTGTACTCACTTGATAGTACAGGGTGGAATTAATAATAATAATAGCTTATTGTCACAAGGAGGCTTCAATGAAGTTACTGTGAAAAGCCCCTAGTCGCCACATTCTGGCGCCTGTTCGGGGAGGCCGGTGTGGGAGTTGAACCCGTGCTGGCATTGTTCTGCATTGCAAGCCAGCTATTTAACCCACTGTGCTAAACCTGTCCCTCTCAAGTTGTCGGCAATGCATCTCCACCCGCAGGTTTCCCAGCACATGGGGTGGCTTCATTGGGAAATCCCATTGACAAGCAGGGGGAGGAGAGGATCCCGCCCCAAGCGAAGGTGCACTTTCGAGAAACACGCAGCTGGGGCACTGGCAAATCCCACCCGTAATGTAGGAAGTGCAACAGTCAATTTACACACACAAAACTCCCACAAACACATTTATTTATGAAATGACCAGAGAATCTGTTTTAATGATATTGGTTGAGAGTCAATTGAACGTTCATCCCCTATTCTTCTTCAATATAGTAGCATCATTCAAAAGGGCAGACAGGGCCTCCGTTTAACATCCCAACCACAAGGCAGCACCCGCAACAGTGCAGCACTCACTCAGGGTGACACCTGAGAATAAACCTTGATTTTTGTGCTCAGGTCCTGAAGTGAGAATTGAACCCAACAGCCTTACTGACTCAGAAGCAAACTTGCTCCCAACTCAACCACAGTGAGGAGAGTACTCAGCCATTCATTCTCATTAATATAACTTCTCTTCGCTCACTAATCTCCATCATTCTCACATTCCACTCATATGTCAGTGCACGGCTGCATCACTGGCTGGGATGTTCCATTCCGGAGTCGCCGCATGGTGGCAGAAGCGGGAGTGATTTCCGCTGGGGCGGTGGGATGGCTGCCCACGTGCGTTCTTGCACTCCAGCTCATTCGATACACATCCACCAGGCGCTCACCGCTTCTCACGGCAGGGGCCAGCAGGATTTCTCCGTCCCCGCCATTACCTCGTGGAGTCAAAAGCTCGGGCGCCATATTTAAAAGGAACCCAAACTGTCTACATCATCCCTTCTGCCTTTGCACAGCCACTGCTTCACCTGCTACCCCTCCCTTTGTCACCCTCCACGCAACCTGCACCAATACCCGGTCTGAAGCATAGGCTGGCATTTACACGCACTCCCCAAAGTGGGCCCTGCAGCGGCAGCTCACCATTAATCACCTCGCCAGGTGCACGCCACTTATCTGCAGCCGTAAAAGTGAATGTTCTAATTTATCATTGGTGGGGAAATTAATTCAGAGGGGAGAACTTAATTAGGGTGAGGTGCCCTTTCAATGAGCACACGTGACCTGCATAAGGGCTTCTTTTTGAAATTAAAGTTCCAAGAACATCATGCTAAAGTTCATTCCCGCCATGAGGAAAATCATTTTTAGGCTCCCGCCAAATTAAGTTTCCCTGCCCGCCAAGATTCCTGTTGCTGGCAGGTCCAGAAAATTCCACCCACTGGGCATGATTCTCCCAAATAATGACTGACGGTGCAATTGAACCACCAGGTTGCACCCGGCGTGGATCTGGCCTCGCCTGTTAAATAGCAGGCGAGGCCAAAATCGGGATTTGTGCCGGGCATGATTTAGTTTGCTATCTAACTGGTGAGTTCTGGGTCACACCCAAATAAGGCGAGCGTACCATTAACCCTCATTTGCATTAATTTACATCTCATTTGCGAGATTGAAGTCCAATGCAATAGACTCCTGGGAATTAACCGGCACCCCAATGAGAAATCATGCCGGCATCATTTTGTATGTCTTTTTTTTTTTAACATGAAGCTGGTGCAATGGCTGCTGAGGGGAACTGAGGAGGTGAGTTTCTATTTGGGCTGTAGGGTTTGGTTTAGCACAGTGGGCTAAACAGCTGGCTTGCAATGCAGAACAATGCCAGCAGGGCGGGTACAATTCCTGTACCGGCCTCCCCGAGCAGGCGCCAGAATGTGGCGACTAGGGGCTTTTCAAAGTAACTTCATTGAAGCCTACTTGCAACAATAAGCTATTATTATTATTTACCAGCGTGCAGCTCAAGGGAACTGCAGCTGCTGCGAGAGGGCTCTCATGGGGACTGGGCTTCGTCAGGGGCAGGAGAAGTTTAGATTGGGGTTGTTCCTGGGCTGGGGAGGGGGATGAGGGTCTTTTCGTCTGAGAGGCCTTCAAGCCATCTTTAAATATTGTAGATACCCATAACAGGGGCAACTACAGCTGCTGCCTTTTTGCCCTACCAAACACTTCCAGGACAGAGCCCTGCTTTTGGTTCTATGCTGAAGGTCATTTTAACTCCCTTTGACTATGAGCAGCCTCTAGCTTCACAGCTCATTCTAATGAGGAATTATCCTTGTTAGTTGTGAGAACACCTCACAGAGCTCAGCTGCTGCTGCTGGGTGTATTTGTTGATTGCTCCTGCTGGTTAGCTACACATGTCTGAAGGTTGTGTGTTTGTTTGCTGCTGCCTTTTCTGCTTCTGTGGTCTGGAGTAAGGAATGAAGGTATGTATGATGACCTGCTACCATTGCTGGAGAAGGGAAAGGGGTGCTCTTTCTTATTCTTGTGTGCTCTACATCAGTGTGACTCTCCGGTGTGATTATTCCCACTTGTGAGGGTCTACTGCTGGGAGCTGTGGGAGGGAGAGAGAGGGGTGTCTGCTCTGAACAAGCTGCTTGGTGAGGGTGTTGAAGAAATGTTTTTGCAGATTGCTGGTGATTTTATTATACTGTTGACTGTTTAATGTTTCACACCTGGAAGCTGTGTGTTTTCTGTCGTCTCTTTTGCTTCTGTGAGTTTGAGCGAGGAAAAGGAGGATGTATAATGACCTGCTACCAGGGCTGGAGAAGGGGAAGGTGTGCTCTCTCTCTCTCTCTTCTGGAGTGTCCTGTGTTGGTGTGACTTCCTGGTTGAATTATTCCCACCTTTGAGTGTCTAATGCTGGGGGCTTTGGGAGGGGGAGGGACGGGCACACCGTTCTGCTCCTTGGCCACTTGGTGAGAATCATAGAATCATAGAATTTACAGTGCATAAGGAGGATATTCAGCCCATTGAGTCTGCACCCTGTATAAGCCACCCCTCCACACTTTCCCTGTAAACCGTTAACACCACCTAACCTTTAGGGCACTAAGGGGCAATTTAGCATGGCCAATCCATCTATCCTGCACAACTTTGGACTTAGGGTATTGAAGAAATGCTTTTGTAGATTACTGGTGGATTTATTGTATTGTTGATGTTCACTGTTTCATGCATAGAGCTGTGTGGTTGTATGCTGCTGCCTCTTTTGCTTCTGTGGCTTGTGGCGAGATATTTCATTTGACTGTTTAATGTTCCATGTTTATTTTTCCTTGTATAAATGCACTGTTGCAGTTTTGTGTTTATACTGATACTTTGTAGAATAAAGGTATGGCACGGTGCCTTTTCCTTGTTGGTTCATGGTCAGTGCAATGTATGGACTGTTGAGTAGTTCTTTTCATTTTTTGTACGAATGTACTGTTGACCATCTAATAAACAAAATATTCTCAAGTGGATTTGTGTAAGTACACGTGCCATATCTCAAACAATGATTATTGCACCGCACTTCAATCAATCTTTGAAGCCTGAACAGTGTGCCTGAACTCTAGAAGCGTCAGCACCATAGAGGCAGCAGCTAACAATCAAACACTCGAAAGTTGGGCTTCAGCACTGGGGCTTTCCTTCCAACCATAGGACAGATGGGTGGATCAGTGGAGGACACCGAAGCACGGTCTCCCTAATATTCACAGGGTGGAAGCCCTAACTGATTGCCGGTCTCTCTCCTGAGCAGCACAGTCGCACAAGTGGATAGCACTGTGGTTTCACAGCGCCAGGGTCTCGGGTTCCATTCCCGGCTTGGGTCACTGTCTGTGCGGAGTTTGCACGTTCTCCCCGTGTCTGCGTGGGTTTCCTCCGGGTGCTCCGGTTTCCTCCCACAGTCCAAAGGCGTACAGGTTAGCTGGATTGGCCATGATAAATTGCCCTTAGTGACCAAAAAAAAAGGTTAAGAGGGGTTATTGGGTTACGGGGATAGGTTGGAAGTGAGGGCTTAAATGGGTCGGTGTAGACTCGATGGGCCGAATAGCCTCCTTCTGCATTCTATGTTCTATGTCCTTCTCCAATTCTTTACAGATATAACAATATGGCTGGTTATGCCGGTCCAGAAGAAGCTCGACCTCATGATGCTGGTGGCAGCCCAGGCAGCCAAAAGCCGGAGAAGCAGCATTGAAACAGGCTGGAGGTGACACCCCATATGCGGGTGGCCACTGCACATCCTGAAGACCCGGCCACCCATCAGGCTGAGCAGGAACCTAGAGGGCATGCCAGCAATGGCCCAAGGTGTACATGGTTTGTTGGTCTTTCAAGGAGATGGCAGGTATCGCATGTACCGCAGGAGATTCTGTCTCGACAAAGAGACAGCACAGCTACTGAGCCATGTCCTCACAGATTTGGCACCCCCTAGAGGAGGAGGACACCTGCTCTGGTGACCATGAATGGCACTGCAGCCGTGAACATCTATGCAAAGGGTGCCGACGCCCTCAGCAACAGTCCTCAGTGACTGGGCCATGCTGTGCAGTGCCTCGGAAATGTTCACCTGCGTCTGGGACATGTCCCTTATCAACTGCGACATGATGCCAAGGCCCTCAGCCATGGTCACCATGGACTGAGCCATGCCTCGGCACCACCACCCAGAATGCTGACATGGTGCTCCAGGCTTTCCACTGTGGTCACCCCCTAACAATATTGGCCTTGATACCATGCATTTTCGGGACCATCACCAAGGCCCATAGCCTCCTCCAATTGACGATGCAGTCACTGGAATGTTGCCTCATCATCAGATGGAGATCAAACGAAACAATGGACATGGACAGAGGGAAGGAGCGTTTTGTCTGACAGGCATAAGTCACTTGAGACAGGTCATTTAGGGGCAGCACGGTAGCATTGTGGATAGCACAATTGCTTCACAGCTCCAGGGTCCCAGGTTCGATTCCGGCTTGGGTCACTGTCTGTGCGGAGTCTGTACATCCTCCCCGTGTGTGCGGGTTTCCTCCGGGTGCTCCGGTTTCCTCCCACAGTCCAAAGATGTGCAGGTTGGGTGGATTGGCCATGATAAATTGCCCTTAGTGTCCAAAATTGCCATTGGTGTTGGGTGGGGTTACTGGGTTATGGGGATAGGGTGGAGGTGTTAACCTTGGGTAGGGTGCTCTTTCCAGGAGCCGGTGCAGACTCGATGGGCCGAATGGCCTCCTTCTGCACTGTAAATTCTATGTAATCTGGGCGAAGGTGCAGTGGATCCTCACCTCTCCTGCACAGGCCAACCTTGCTGTAGGTGACTACACCGTCTTCGGTCAACTCCACGATTTTCAGGGCCGTTTCTCATAAGGGGTGAGGACTCGAATCTCTGGCACTCCATCCAACCATCTTGGTCTTTTCCCATTTATTATGGGCTATCTTCTCCTGCGGGGACAACAGAGATGGCATTGTGAGCCGCATGCTTGATGGGTTGGGAGTTTAATGCAGGTGGCATGCGTGGGCACCACACCTGGACATGAAGGGTTTGTGCTGATGGTTGCCAGTGGGTTCTGAGGAACAAGCATGAAGATGGGATGTGGGGAGGGTGCGAGGTGTCAGCCACTGATTTGTGGGAGGGGGGGATGTTTAGAATTTGAAGGGTGGCAGGCGGAACTGGTACCAAGAGAGAGGTGGTGACTTACCCTTACAGCTCATTGGTCTTCTTCCGACATTGTACGGCTGTCCTCCTGGTCACGCTGTCCGCACTGACAGACACTGCCATTGCCTCCCAGGCGGTATTTCTGACCATACTACTGCTCCGCCGACCCCCTTGGGGGAACAGGATGTCTCATCTTACATCTGCAGCGTTGAGCAGCATGGCTAGATTGGTATCCACAAAGCGAGGAGCAGGTCTGTGCGCTGCCAATGCCTGTGTATTGACTGGGAGTGAGTGGGGAAGAAGCGTTTAAAAGCAGTTCCCCCATGCTAGCGGCGAGCTGCTGAGACACGAGTCTGGTGAATCAGATGGTGGGACACCGGTAATGGTGAGAAGCTCATGAGGTGTCATTTCTGCCGCTAAGTGCTGTTGAATACGGATGGCGATCTCACCAACATGGCCATTGAGAAACATCCCACCAAATGCGCCCAGAATGACATTTAGAAATTTATCCATTAAATCGCACCCTATGCGTAATTTTGGGCGGGTTTGATGAGGTGATTCCCGCTGTTTTTTTGGGTGAGATCCAGACCTGCATTCACCCAGTATTAGGATGCGATTGAACGGTCGCGTTGCATCTGAAAGGCAATGTGCCGCGGCGCAAACTGGCCAATTGAAGCACAGGATCTACCCACTCGCAACACCTTGCGAGATCTTTTTTTTTTTTTATAAATTTAGATTACCCAATTATTTTTTCCAATTAAGGGGCAATTTAGCGTGGCCAATCCACCTACTCTGCACATTTTTGGGTTGTGGGGGCGAAACCCACGCAGACACGGGGAGAATGTGCAAACTCCACACGGACAGTGACCCAGAGCCGGGATCGAACCTGGGACCTCAGCGCCGTGAGGCGGTTGTGCTAACCACTAGGCCACCGTGCTGCCCTACCTTGCGAGATCTAACGCCATGTGGGGAGATGTTGCGATGTGAATCCCGCCCATTAGTCATTTTTTGGGGCTTGGAGAATTTCTCCCCAATCTAGACAACACTTAGAAATGTTTTCAGCAAGGGGAACAAAACACAATGACCAGGCCGGCTCCTTAGAGATGAGGGCCCCATTTTGAAAGGGTGTCCCGATCTCGAAATGAGCTTGGGGGTCACCCACACCCCCAATCCACAGACAATGCAACACCCCTGTCCCTGCCCCTACCCCACCCCCCACCCCCTGCAGACATGGGCATCACCCCCTCCCCAAGTGAGCACACCCTACTGAGAGACACCCTCCCCCCCCCCCCCCCACTTTGAGGGCCTTCCCATTTCATTCCTCCCCCCTTTCAGGACTCCTTCTTCACACACTCCTCCCCCCAACCTTCATGCCGCCCCTTCATAACCCCCTTCACTCTTCCAACCCTACTGTTATAACTCGTGGAGCAATCAAACTCACTGTGAGTGTCGCTGAATATGAGCTCCCCCGCTCAGGGGGAGGGGAGGCCGAGATCATTCATGATTGAGATCTATATAAAGTCGGCCAAGCATGGAGGCGACAGAGCAGACCCGGCTGGGATCTGATGTATATCGTAAATATAATTGCTTTGCAACAAACCAAGTTTTCTTTTGACCAACTTGATTCGGATTCGTTTGTGGCCTACAAAACCTTCATACCCCCCTCCCACTCCACTTCACCACCCCCCCCCCTCCTTTCATGGGCATGGACTCTTCATGTCAAGACCCTTGGCCGTACCAACCTGGCACACTGGCACCCTAGCACTACCAGACTGTGTCTCTGACACCCTGGTCGCACTGATCTGGCATTTTGGCAGTGCCAGGTT
Organism: Scyliorhinus canicula; assembly: GCF_902713615.1. Taxonomy (NCBI): domain Eukaryota; kingdom Metazoa; phylum Chordata; class Chondrichthyes; order Carcharhiniformes; family Scyliorhinidae; genus Scyliorhinus; species Scyliorhinus canicula. The sequence continues at coordinate 105,696,797 of NC_052157.1, read as the reverse complement.
GGCATTTCCAGGGTCCCCAGATGCTAGGGGGAGTGCCCCAGCACTGCCTTTCCTTGTTCCCGACCACCCGTGGGGTTCTAATGGATTCCAAGACCCCCAGAGTGGCCATCGCACCTGGTCTCCGCTTGTGGAGACCTGTACTGATGGGTGCCAGGGTGAGGCTTCGCCAGTGCGGCCAGTGACACCTGGGAGCCAGGAGAATGTGGCCTCAAATAAACCATGCGTATTTAAATTAGCCTAATGGCTTAAGTATGATTATCTGGATCACATCCCGCTGGTTCATCAAGAGTCAAGAGACTCGCGTGTGATTTTATGCCCAGCGCAAAGCGTAACTTGGGCCTCTTCCACAGTCTCCAGGCGCAACAAGATCAGCGTCGAGCATAACGGGGTGGAAAAATCGCGTCCACTGTTTCTTGAGTTCCACCATATCCCTCTTGGGTCAATAACCCCTAATAGTGCAGTGGGTGTACCTATGCCACATGGAGTGCAAAGGTTCTAGAAGGCAGCTCACCACCACTTTCTGAAAAGCAACTAGCTTTGTGCTATAAATGTTGGTCCAGCCAGCAATGCCCCACATCCCATAAAATGAATTTTTAAAAATGACTCCCCACCCCACCCCCCCCCCCACCCCACCCCCCCCCCCCCACCAATACTCAACTCTAAATAACAAGCTTCATCTTTTCAACCTCCGATTCCTGATCAAATATCACCTCTTATACTTTATTTAATCTTCTTTGCAAGCACGGCAGCACAGTGGTTAGCACAGTTGCTTCACAACTCCAGGGTCCCAGGTTCGATTCCCGCCTTGGGTCACTGTGCGGAGTCTGCACGTTCTCCCCGTGTCTGCGTGGGTTTCCTCCGGGTGCTCCGGTTTCCTCCCAGAATGCAAAGATGTGCAGGTTAGGTGGATTGGCCATGATAAATTGCCCTTAGAGTCCAAAAAGGTTAGGTGGGGTTACGGGCATAGGGTGGAGGCGTGGCCTTGGGTGCTGTTTCCAAGAGTCGGTGCAGACTCTATGGGCCGAATGGCCTCCTCCTGCACTGTAAATCCTATGATTCTAGAAGCATTTATTGGTTTGATCAGTAATTCCTCTAAAGACTAGCCTGTAATCCCTTGATATTCTTTTCCCTCATACCAATATCCAGATGTGGCAGATTGTTTTTTCCGTCTTAAACAGTTCAGAAATAATAATAATCTTCCACAAAATATTTGATCAGTGAAAATGCCTGGTCTCAAACTGGCAACACACAACACAGGTATATTTGTGAATAGCTGCCATTCACTGAGAGTCACTTAGAAACAAAATCAAATCAAAGCGACTGTTAGGCGAAGATTGAACAAAACACAATTAATGTTTATAAGGGTTAAGTAACTTCAGTAAACCTGCTAGATGATGACAATAAATCAGACATCGACCCTCTGGCAACCCAGAGTGCCTTTACCCTCTTCTTTATAGGGCAAGTCTCTCGTGAAAAAGCTTTATGAATTGTCTCTCAGTCAATACCAATTAGCACTAACCATCAGGCAATAGGCTCTGCAGCAATAGGCTGATTAAATGATTTGTCTGAGCTTGCCACTTCTGCTTTGACTAAATTGTTGAGCTTGTTCGGGGAATAAAGGAGTTTTAAACTGAGTGGGGGAAGGGGAGAACGAGAGAGGGTCAATCCAAATGAATGAGGCTCAGGAGTTGATGCGGGGCCGGGTGGGACGGGAGGCTCCGTGGTTATTGAGGTTGAAGAAATGCTTTTCAGATTGTTGGGTCAGGCCAGCCTGAGTGTTTCCAATCTGAGATAGTCAGGGCCGGAATTCTCCTCACGTAGCGATTCGCTTTTCCCGCCGGCAACGCACCCCCACCTGTAGGTTTCCCGGCAGCTTCAATGGGAAATCCTGCCACCCGCGAATGGCGCATCGCTGAGAAGCACGTGGCTGGGGAACCGGAGAATCCTGCCCTCAGTCTTTTTGGGAATACATCCCAGATTTAAGATAATTGGCAAAAGGGTGGGGGATGGGGAAAAATGTTTTTTTTAATATCTCAAAGAGCAGTGGAAGCAGATTTAACAGGAACTTACAGAGAGGAATTAGATATGTATTTGAAAAGAGTAAAAAAATGACAGGACAATGGGGAGCGAGCAGGAGAGTGGGAGTAACTGGATAAATCTATCATAGAGCTTGCTCACATAAACTAAATTGCTGCCTTCTTTGTGGTAAGATTTTATGATATAGAAAAGTCTTGATCAGCATACAACCACACCTTGATGGACCTCAAAGTGTAGATAGTACATTAATAAAAGCAATCTATCTTTGACATCGCAGCACAGGTTTGAATCTCCAGAGTAATACTATGGGGATGCTGTATTGTCAGAGGTGGCATATTTTGGGCAAGGCATTAAACTGAGGTTATGCATGCCCTCTCAAGTGAACATAAATGGTCACATGGCATGGAAATTTAAAGAAACATGCCCATTTTATACAGAAGTAGCTATATACGAGGACAAAAATTGTTGGAACCTTTTTATAGAATAGAATAGAACAGTACAGCACAGAACAGGCCCTTCGGCCCTCGATGTTGTGCCGAGCAATGATCCCCCTACTTAAACCCATGTAACCCGTATACCCGTAACCCAACAATCCCCCCATTAACCTTACACTACGGGCAATTTAGCATGGCCAATCCACCTAACCCGCACATCTTTGAAACTCAAAGAAAATTTCAAATGTTTTGCAAAGGTGGAAAGGTGTGATCATCAAGAACCAAAGAGAGGTTTAAAAAAATGGAAGCACAAGTGATATGTTCACTCTGCACAAAGAGCAGATCCGGCTTGTACCTGGTCCCCTGCTAGATGTCTGGAAAAGTGAACTTGATGCTGCATGAAGTGAGTGGAAGGAGCATTGTCCTGTTTAACACTTCAGGATATTTCTGTCAGAGAATGGCAAGGCACTCTCGCTGGTGTTAATAACTAGGATCAACTCCGTCTACAGGACAAGGGAACTGACCAGACAGGTCATTCAGCCAACAAGTCCATGTTGACATTTATCCTGCTGTATGAGCAGTATTCCTAATTCCATACACCCCACCCTTTTCTCCATTACATTTACCACCTATCTATTTTACTTTATTCTTTATTCAACAACAATGAAAGTGTTAAAGTTCCAAGTCAGAATGGCATGTGTATCTTGGAGATTATGAAGTTCCTATGAACCTGCTGCTTCTATTTTTCTAGGTGATAGAGGTCGCGGGTTTGGAAGGTGATGTTAAAGAACGCTGGATAAGTTGTATTGTGCATCTGTAGGTTATAAACATTGTGTGAGTGGTGGTCAAGGTGGATGTTCAGGCGAATGATGAAGCGCCAATTGTGAAGGCTGCTTTGTTCCGAATGGTGTCAAGCTTCTCGAGTGTTGTTGGAGCTGCACACATCCCGGCAAGTGGAGATTATTCCATCACACTCGGAACTTGTGCCGTGCAGATGGCGGACGGGCTTTGGGGGGAGTCTGGAGGTGGAGGACTCATTGCAGAATTCACAGCCTCTGAGCTGCTCTTGTAGATACAGTGGCCGCGATTCTCTGTTTGAGAGACTTAATGTTGACGTTGGGACTAAATCGGTGATGTTCCCCGAACCCAAAAGCGGCGCTGGTCCCAGAGCAATTCAGGATCCGTCAATGGGCTCGCACTGGTGCCACGTGGAACTAGTGCCATTCCAATGAATGACGGGGTCCAATTCGCCAGGGTCGGGATTGGCACTCAAGAGCCTGACAATCTGCAGTCACATGTAAGCACTCCACTCCCCACACATGCTCATTCCAACCAAGAAGATATCACCCCGAAGAGCCGCACCCTGTTTCACCGATGCTGTGCCCATAACCCCGCTGGGTGCCATGGAGGAGAGGCGGGGCACCCTGCTCCCTACCGCTGTACACTGGGCCTGGGTGCAGGTGGCAGAGGCCTTCAGCCCCATGGGCCCCACTGCCAGGATCGCAAGCAGTGCCATAAAAAGCTGTACGACCTCCTCAGATCTGCCAGGATGAGTAACTAGCATTGTGCCACTGGTGCCAACTCCTGTCCCACATACCCTTACCTCCCACCCAGAGTGTGACTGAACCCCACCCGCTGACAGCCTGCTCATGCCACACCCCGCACCACATACCAACGTCCATACCGCCCGCCATAGCTGGGTTCCCTGCACAGGCCACTAACTGCCCACCCCTGTGCTGTCTGCGTCCTACTGCTTCACACTGTCATTTTCTGTCCCCCACCCCCTCCCCCCAATAGAAGGCGGTGCACAACTGCAGAGACAGAGAGCAGACTTGAGGGGGCCCGCCAGAATTCAGCGAACACGTGTAGTTCGATCTGAACAGAGGCTTTAATACACTTACAACAGAGCCAGCCTATTCGTCGTTGAACTTCAGATGAACTGCAGGCTGGCTCTAAGGCACTGATCTTTATACATCGGTCCCAGGGGGAGGAATCCTGGGCGGAGCCAAGGGAGGAGCCCAGTACAAACTCTCGCATACTCCCAGAGCGACTCCCCCTGGTGGTCGGATAATGAAACTGCACTTACAATGGTGGATAGTGAACATATATACACGGAGTTATATTGGCAACTATAAACAGCATTGATCTTACAACGGGTAGATAACGAACATATATACATGGAGTGATATTGGCAACTATATATAGTGTGAATCACATTCACCACACGGTCCTCCACTGCTGCTGAGTGGCAGGCGTTGGACTTGCTCAGTGGGCCCAGAGAGTGGGCAATCGCCGAGACAGAGGTGGGCATCGGGGAACCAAGTAAGCCCCACTGAGTTGCGGTGTCCCTATGGCTCACATGGCACCACCCCACCACCTCCACCCCACCCCTCCGCCTTCCCACCCCAGCACCCCACCACCTCCACACCACCCCTGCGCCTTCCCACCCCAGGACCTCACCATCTCCACATCACCCCTCTGCCTTCCCATCCCAGCACCCACCCCCCCCACCATCTCCACACCACCCCCACCTGCGATCCAATCACACCTCATGTCTTTTTTTAAAATCTTTTTATTTGCATTTTCAAAATTTATATACAGTTATGTACATTGTTGGCAGTGTTTATTCACAATACAATCCAGAAAGGGTTGTCTTTTCCTTCCCTTAATTTCCCCTATTTACATTCTGCCGCCCTCTGGCTCAGCGTGTGGTCCCTGGTCCCTCCCCCCCCCCCCCCCCTGCCCCCCCCCCCCAGCCCGCTCCCCCTGCCCCCCCCCCCTTGTGTCTCCTCTGGTTGGTTTTGGAGGGGGGGGGTTTCCCCCCGCCTTTCCCCCCCCCCCCGTCTTTTCTTCCCCCGTCAACTCCGGCTGTATTTCCCCTGTGATGGGGGTGGGGGGTGTTGCCCCCTCCCTCTCTCCCACATTGTCCCTTTTCTCCTCTTCCCCCATCTTCTCCTCTTCCCGTTTCCCCATCTTACTCGTTGTTGCTGGGTTCTAGCAGGTTTTGGAAAAGGCCGACGAACTGCCCTCATGTATCTAGGAAGCCTTCCTCCAACCCTCGGATGGCAGACTTCATTTTCTCCAGGTGGAGAAATTCCAAAAGGTCAACGAGCCAGTCTGCAGCTGTGGGTGGTGCTGCCGATCACCAGCCGAGCAGGATTAGGGAATGATCCGGCGTGGGATTAGGGAAGCAAAAGCTAGGGCGTCGGCCCTCTTCCCCATGTGTACTTCTGGCTGCTCTGATACCTTGAAGATTGCCACATTTGGGCATGGCGTCACCCCCACCCCTACAACCTTGGACATTGCCTCGGAGAAGGCTGTCCAGAACCCAGGAAATTTGGGACATGCCCAGAACGTGTGGGTTTGGTTTGCCAGGCCCCTCTGGCACCGTTCACATTTATCCTCCACCTCCGGGAAGAACCTGCTCATTCGGGTTCTGGTCAGGGGTGCTCTGTGTACCACTTTGAACTGCATCCATGTATCATGTCTTGCAGGATCACTAGGCGATGAGGCGCATCCTTCTGGTGTCCCCCACCCCTGGCCACAACCCCAGGACACATCAAGTGCCGAGGCAGGACCAGACAGCAACATGAGCCCCCAAACACCAGCCTGCAACACCGCGGAGTATCCGTCCAGGGACAACACCGACTTTCCATTACAGCTGTATTGAACACCCTCCACCATCCCAGAGACACTCACCTTGTTTGGGCATTATGGTGAAATGGCTACACGTGTAGTGATACATCAGGTGGAGGTAGGAACCCCAGAGGAGCAGACAGTCGGAGGGCGGCCCGACACCGGGGAGGAGCTGTCGTCTAGACGGGACTCGGGCTTCTGGAAAGGGCGGTCCCATCAATTATGGTGATGCAGACACAGAGCCGGGGCTGCACGACGGGGTGCCAGCAACATCCAGCGACTGCAGGTGCAGTTGGAGGAGTCCAAATGCCTGCAGGGACAGGAGATGGGGCTAACCATGTGTGCTACCCAGGCCAACACTGAACGGGTTTTGTCCGCGTAGAGACCTTGGAGGCGTGGGTCATGACCCAAGGTGTCCAATGCCTGGGATGCACTGTGCAAGCGGTAGCCAAGACACATGACAGGGGCGGATCTGTAGCCATGTGCAGGGCTACCTGGACATTGAAGCGCCGCTCCAGAGCTTGGTCCAGTCACAATGGGTATGGCTGTGGCCGTCGACTGCATTGGCCGGGTGCTGGCTGACCTGAGCCAGTTACAGAGGGACATGACACTGTCCCAGAGGGAGGTGGCGCAGTCCATGTGCTCCGTGGCCGCAAGCATTGAGACCCTGGTCAAGGCGAGAGCGGGCCTCCAGACCGGCAGTCCCGGTTGGCGGGGTAGCCCCCGGACTCACTCCGGCCACACCCCTATCCCAAGGAGTAACCCAGTAACCATCAGGCACCCCGAGGGAGGAGGACCTGATGGGGTCCATGCTGGTGGCCCCGCAGGGGAGGTGCCAAAACACCACAGCGCCTCAGATTCCCACCCCTCCTGTCTCCAGCACATCTGATTGTCGGCAGGCAGAACAGGGTGGCACCAAGTCACCAGGGACACCAGAGAGACTGCGGGGCCCATCCAGCTGTGGTCGCTCCAGAGGACAGCTGCCAAAGGCGACCCAGGACACAGGACGCGACTTGCAGCAGGCTGCCTCCACCTCTGATGTACTGCCTGGGGAACCCCCTAGATGGAGCATTAGGCCCCTAAGGCCAGAGGTTAGACACCAGTTAAGTTGGAACGGGTGCAGCACATAGTATTGTGATAGGGGCACAAACGTTTTCAAAATTTATTTACAGGATGTGGGCATCTCTGGCTGGGCAGCATTTATTGCCCATCCCTAATTGCCCTTCAGAAGGTGGTGGTGGGCTGCCTTCTTGAACCTCTGCAGTCCTTGAGGTGTAGGCACACCCACTGCGTTGTTAGGGAGGGAATTCAAAGATTTTACCCCAGTGATAGTGAAGGAGCGGCGATATATTTCCAAGTCTGGGTGCTGCGTGACTTGGAGGGTGACCTCTAGGAGGTGGAGTTCTCAGGTATCTGTTGGTCTTGTCCTAGATGGTAGCAGTCGTGGGTTTGGAAGGTGCTATCTGAGGACCCTTGGTGAGTTACAGCAGTGCAGTCCTGAAATGGTACGCATGGGCTGCCACTGTTTGTCAGTGGTGGAGTGAGTGGACAAAGCGTGTCGACGTCAGGGGTGTGGGTGGGGTCTTGGGCTGGAAGACATTGCTCGTTCATCAGGCCAGGGAGGGACCCAGAGGGAGCGGCTGGTGATGGCCCAAGGTGTACAGGCATCGCTGGTCTTTCGAACAGATGATGGAGTGTGCCGCAGGAGGATCCACCTCAACAAGGGGATGGTGCAGCATTTATGCCATGCCCATGAGGGCTTGGCACCACCTGGAGGAGTAGGATACCCACTCCTGGTGGCCATCAAGGTTACCGTAGCCCTGAACATCTACACCTCAGGATCATTCCAGGGCACAAGCTACAGCCCACAAGTGCACCTGAGAGGACACAGATGCCTTGTTTGCCTGGGCATATAAACTTTGACATGGGTCAGGCCCAACAAGATGCCTGGGCAGCAGGATTCTCCACCATCGCCGGGATGCCCCAGGTCCAGGAGGTAGTGGATGGCACACATGTCGCCTTGCACTCACCGTGCCGTCTGGGAGGGCCCTACATCAACATCAACTTTGTGGTGGTCTGCTGTGCCCTCCTGGCACAACAGCGTGGCAAAGTGCTGGAGGTGAAGGGGGAGGAGCACGTGGCCACCTCTGGGGATGAGGAGGAGGACGAGGGGGCGCCGGACCAGGCGGGGCTGGAGGATGAGCCGAGGGAGGACACGCAGGACCAGCCAGAGTGTGGAGGACAGGCGACAGCAGAGAGGGTCCAGCAAGCCTAGGGAGCCAGGGCGGCCCACTTTCGCACCTACTTCACATAGGACGTTACCTCATCCGTCAACTGCCCTCCACTTCCTCCCTCCCACCTTCCCACCCTCCCATCCCTCAGCCTTCCCCTCCACCTCCCTTTTCTCCCCACCTTTCCCCTCCCCCTCCCTCTCCCTTCCCCCTCCCCTTCCCCAGTCCTCTCCACCCCCTCACATTGTTCCACCCTCCCAGTGTCTGTGTAACATCATTTCAGGGTGATGGGACTGTGTCAGCACTGTCAGCAGGTCACTGTCGAAGACATGGGGGGTGGGGGGGAGTGGTGATGATAAAGCACTGAGAGCTGAACGCTGGTGCTCCTCAATCTATGCCATGATCTAACTCCTGCCTGTCCATTGAGTGCTCACTCACACCATCGCCTGCCTGTGATGTGCCTGGTGGCGGAGGAGAGGGGGGAAGAGGCATCCAAAATCTCCATGTCCGGGGAGCTGGGGCAGAGGATTGGTGCTCGGCCCGCATTGCAGAATTGCCAGAGGCATCATATTTCCTGAGTGTTACATTTTTTAATGCTGTACATATTGGATTGGATTGGATTGGATTTGTTTATTGTCACGTGTACCGAGGTACAGTGAAAAGTATTTTTCTACAAGCAGCTCAACAGATCATTCAGTACATGGGAAGAAAAGGGAATTAAACAATTCAAGAAAATACATGAGAATACATAATAGTGCAACACAAGATATACAATGTAACTACATAAGCATTGGCATCGGTTGAAGCATACAGGGTGTAGTGTTAATGAGGTCAGTCAATAAGAGGGTCATTTAGGAGTCTGCTGACCGTGGGGAAGAAGCTGTTTTTGAGTCTGTTCGTGCGTGTTCTCAGACTTCTGTATCTCCTGCCCGATGGAAGAAGTTGGAAAAGTGAGTAAGCCGGGTGGGAGGGATCCTTGATTATGCTGCCCGCTTTCCCCCAGCAGCGGGAGGTGTAGATGGAATCAATGGATGGGAGGCAGGTTCGTGTGATGGACTGGGCGGTGTTCACGACTCTGAAGTTCCTTGCGGTCCTGGGCCGAGCAGTTGCCATACCAGGCTGTGATGCAGCCCGATAGGATGCTTTCTATGGTGCATCTGTAAAAGTTGGTAAGGGTTAATGTGGACATGCCAAATTTCCTTAGTTTCCTGAGGAAGTATAGGCGCTGTTGTGCTTTCTTGGTGATAGCGTTGACGTGAGTGGACCAGGACAGATTTATGTCCCCAACTGCCCCAATTCCCCGATGGTCCCACCGCACCTTCCCCACCGCTGCCAACTCCTCCCCCAACCCCACCTCCCTCATCATGCCCTCACCCCCTTACCCCCTACCCCTATGCACACTCAGTGATCCTCGACCTTCCTTCTGTGCTCAACTGCTGTGCTTGGTGAGTCCCCAGGATGCACATCAGAGGTGGAGGCAGCCTGCTCCCTGCCACATCCTGTGACCTCCGATGCCCAGGCGGGCATCCTCAGGGGGCCCTACAGCAGAGCGCCTGGGTTCACTTGCCATTGGCACATACCCCGCTGTGCCAACGTAGTGGGTGCTGACTCTGAGATACGCCGTTGTCAGCGGGGGGGGGGGGGGGGGGGGGTGAGTCTCGGGGAGCTGGTGTTCACCAGCTCCACTCCATAGGGTGGCTCCAGGTTGGCACCCAGCGCCCCCTGCTCCTGGTAGGTGTTCATAGGGCCCTGGGGTTCACCTCGGGACGGGGGGGGGGGGGGGGGGGGGGGGGGGCAGCTGGATCTAGCCCCAGCTGCCCTGAGTTATCTAGCTCTGCCAGCGCTGCAGGTTCCCCAGCATGGTGTCGACAACCTCTGCGATGCTCCTCAGTGACTGGGACACGTTCTGCCATACCCCAGCAATGCCCACCTGAGACTGAGACACCGCCCCCTATGACCGGGATATGCTCTCGAGCAGTGTTCTCCAAAGATTTCTTCCGGGGACCCATCTTTACCAACCGGTCAACCTTTGCGACCCATGCCGGCCGACCTTCGCGCCCCATGCCGGCCGACCTTCGCGACCCATGCCGGCCGACCTGCACGACCCACCATTTTCTCTTACCTTGTTTGCTGCTGATAAAAATGGAGGACATGGTTTTGGGTCCCTTTGGCCCTCGTACACAATCCTCCAATGGAACCTGTGGATGAAGGTGAAGCCTTCAGATGTTGTAAAGTCTCCATCTGGCCAAAGTTCTGCATTTGTTTCCTGTAAAGTTTTATCAAATTAAACCCTCCTGAACTTGTTAAAAAAAAGTAAAATGATTAAAATAAATGAAAGAATAAAAATTAAATGAATAAACCCTTCCGAATTTGTAAAACAAAAAGCTGCGACCGTTTAAAAAAAAACGGCCACACTGCGCATGCATGCCGATCATCGCCGCACACGCGCATAGTTTTGCGCATGCGTGCCAATGATCTGGCACTTATGCGCAGTGTGGCAGCATTTTTTTTAGATGTTCGGGCCCATTTTGAAGGCCGTTATTAACAGCCGCCTGCTGCAGCTGATGCGTGCAGATTTGCGCCATCGGGAGCACCACGACGGACGGCTCTGCGACCCTCCCGACACCCGTCCGCGACCCGAGTTTGACAATGCCTGCTCTAGAGGACCTCGACAATTCCCACCTGATCATAGAATATACAGTGCAGAAGGAGGCCATTCAGCCCATCGAGTCTGCACCGGCTCTTGGAAAGAGCACCCCACCCAAGGTCAACAACTCCACCCCATCCCCACAACCCAGCAACCCCACCCAACACTAAGGGCAATTTTGGACACTAAGGGCAATTTATCATGGCCAATCCACCTAACCTGCACATCTTTGGACTGTGGGAGGAAACCGGAGCACCCGGAGGAAACCCACGCACACACGGGGAGGATGTGCAGACTCCGCACAGACAGTGACCCAAGCCGGAATCGAACCTGGGACCCTGGAGCTGTGAAGCGATTGTGCTATCCACAATGCTACCGTGCTGCCCCAACGGGAGCTGCCCCAAGCTGACCCTGCCACTTCCTCCCAGCTGAGACTGGGACATGCTCCACATCACCTCGTCAAGGTCCACCTGGTACTGGGACACATCCCCCAGTGATTGGGATATGGTGTCGAGACACTCAGCCATGGCCATCACTGACTGAGTCACACCTTGGACACCACCACTCATGCGGCCGACGTCGTGCACCGGGCTCTTTCCATGCGATTGCCACCCGAGCAGTGTTGGTCTCGGTGCCAAGCATTGCCGGCACCATCTCCTGCGCCCGTAGCCTTTGGAGCTCCTCCAATCAGCTATGCACCCGCTGGAATGTCGCTGACATCCCTCTCTGAATATCATGGCCTTACCCTATTGACTGTAGCAGCTCCGGCTAAACCTGGTCCAGAGGATCAGCATCTGACTGGGACGCAGCTGGGTCTTGGGATCCAGCGGACCTCCCACTGCTGTCCCCACTGCCTCCGCCTGATGTGCATCAGCAACTGTGTGATGCTCACTAGAATGTGCCTCAGAGCCTGTCCACTAATGTCGCCCATTGAGATGTGTATCTCTGCACTGGTGGAGGGGGGGGTTTGAAAGCGCTGCCTCATCAATGGCTCCCCTTTGAGGTGTTCTCTAGGGAGGTGGGAAACCGCCCCGGTTGGGGCGGCACCATCGGATGTAGATCCTGCGGGGGAATGGACATGCAGTCAGTGGAAGGGAACGATCATTCTGTCTGGCATAAACAACTCACGTGTGACAGGGCATCTGGGTGGGGGCTGTTGGCTTCTCATCTCTGCGCCCTATGCCAGCCTCTACGTAGCTGACCAACGTGTTCTCGGGGCCACCAGGCTCTGTTCCTCGTAGGCGGTGAGGGCTCTGATGTCCGGTACCCCGCCACCCAGCTGGGCCCTCTCCTGTCTGTTGTGGGCCAATTTCTCTTGCGGGGTCACATAGAGGATATTGTGAGGCGCATGTTCGTGCATCATTGGGTGAGGAGGGGGTGAACGGGGGGGGTGGCAGGCATGGGCTCCACTGCTGGACATGGGCGGCCTGGAGCACGGTATGGTGTTGAACAGGGGCAGTGTCAAGAGCATGGTCGTCAGTGGGCGGGGTGGTCAAGGGTGGCAGGTGGGGCCGGTGCCAACTCACCCGTGCGGCCTAATGGAGGTCGTTGATCTTCTTACGGCACTGGATGCTGGACCTTCTGGTGACACTCCCCAAGCTGACCCTGCCACTTCCTCCCAGGTGACACTGGCTGCCCAGTGGCTGACTCCCCGCACCCCCTCGGGGGAACAGGGCTTCCCGTCTGGACTCCATGACGTCCAACATTCTGGCCAATTTGGCATCTTCAAATCATGGAGTTGGCCTGCACGGTGGCATGGCTGTGTGCTGTCTGGAGTTTTGATCGGTTTAAGTGCTGCACCTCCTCGTTAGTGGGGAACTGGAAGGCGCGGTCCCGGCGAATCAGCCAGCAGGACAATCATTTGTGGCACGAAGCCTGTGGGACCTCGTTAAGTGAACCAATTAACGTTCGATACCAGTGACAGCCTCACCGGGTCGACCATCGGGAAACTCACGGCAGTTCCCACTTGCTACCGCACTTTTCCATTAAATCGCGCCCAAAATCTGGAATTAAAAGTCTAATGATGGCCATGAAGTGATTGTCATATAAACCCATCTGGTTCACTAATGTCCGTTAGGGAAGGAAATCTGTTGTCCTTACGTGGTCTTAACTGGTCTGGCCTACATGTGACACCAGACCCACAGCAATGCTAAATGCCCTCAGGGAGAGGCAATAAATTCCAGCCCAGCCTTCAATGCCCACATCCCATGAACAAATTAAAAAAACATAGCACCATAGAATTCCCAGAAGGAGGCCATTCAGCCTATCGTATCTGCACCAACCCTCTGAAAGAGCAGCCCACCCTATCCCCGTAACTCCATCTAACCTGCACATCTTTGGACACTAAGGGGCTATTTATCGTGGCCAATCTACCTAACCTGCGCATCTTTGGACTGTGGAAGGAAGCTGGAGCACCCGGAGGAAACCCACACAGACACGGGGAGAACGTGCAAACTGCACACAGACGGTCTCCCAAGGCCAGAATTGTGCCCGGGTGGGGCCCTGGCGTTCTGAAGCATCAGTGCCACCCACTGTACCATCCAATGGGCAGTCCAGTTAAATCCCTCATTGATAGTGATTTCAGGATCTTGAAGCTGGAGCAAGTGATGGTAGCAATGTCTTTGAAGAGTGGACTGATACTTTCTGATACTTGGGTGACACAAATGTTAGCTGACATGCTTGTTCCTGATTGTGACAAAGTGACCCTTGCTGGAATGGGCAAGTGAATGAATGTCGGGTGAGGCCAGGATGAAGTGGAGCTTAACTGTGCTCCACAGTTGGGTCGGCCTGACAATGCTTCAGAGGGTATTTTAGCATCAGGCAGGATGGGAGTTAAAACAAAGTGTCTCTTGTTCTCATTCAGAGGGCGCCCTGCAGTTAAGATACCTACCTGAGTCCTCAACTATATGCTAATATTTGGCAATGGATATGTGCTAATAAATGCTAATATATTATCCCCTGGATATTTGCTAATATATTATCTCATTGATATAGGCTCTCTGGGGGCTCTGAGGCAATATGAACAGCAGGGAAACCCGACAGACATCCAACAGAGTGCCACAGAGTCATTACAGCACAGAAGGAGGCCATTCAGTCCACTGTGATCATGCTTGCTCTCTATTAGAGTAATACAATCAGTTCCTTTTGTAAGGGCCACGAAGAATCCAAACTGTGTTTGTTGAAACAAAAACTTACTTTATTTTAGAACTTCTATTATATATAACTCCAGTAATTCCCTACTGGGTCTTCTCTCTAGCCGGAGCTTAACTGGCTGGCTTTATATCTGGTACAACTGTACATTGTTTTGAGGTCTCTCACCCCCTTAACGGGGGAGCTTATATTCTGCAAGGGCCACGGGAAAGTTAATTGTTCCCACCACGTAGGCAACTTGCAGATTATAACAGTTCCATTCTGCCAGGATTGTATATGCTTTTCTAACTGTTCTCTCAATATTCCCCCCCACCTTCCAAAATCAAAGTTCACAAAACCTTTGTTCACAGTGTACGTTGATACCGAAAGGTAAGTAAAAACCTTTGTACGGCTAGGAACAGCTAGCATATAATGCCAGGCCTCATAAGCAAAGTCTGGCCTCTACTACCCCGGCTCCCACTTTCTCAGCCATGGAAATCTACCCCTCCTTATAGCCCCTCTCCCCACAACAACATACCTGAATGCCAGTCCTGTCCATCAGACAACCTTCGCGACACCAAGTCTAGCTGCCTCTGTAGCCACGGCGGGATGTTAAAATCACGCCCCACTCCCTCCCCCTCGAGAACATGGGCAACCATGGCAACACTCCACCCCTACCCACCACCCCTTCAACCCTTCCCCATCATGTTCCCCACCCCATGCCCTGGCTTTCAGTCCAGGTATTAAAACCCAAGTAACAAAATCCAGACACTATAGTTAAAGAATACCGGCTGAGAAAAGTAGCCTGTGAGAAGAGGAGGAGGATTGAGGGGGGGGGGGGAGAATTATCAAATAAAGTTCATAGTTATATTAAGCAGGAGAACTGGCTTCAATTTAATCCTGGGGCTCACTGAACACAACCCACTCAGGTTTGTCAGCCACGTCTCATGTTGGTCTCTGAACCCTTAATCTAAACTACAATCGGCACTAATTCTATACTGAACTCTCCTGTGAATCACATAACATTGTTATTCAGTGGTCACAACACCACTATCTTCAATCAATGTTATTTCAGTACCTGTTTAACTAGTATTGTTCACATTCTGTTGAGATTAGAATAGGAATGATGAGAGGACACAGAGAGTCCTGCATATCTCGTGGGTTGTAACTTAACCTGCAGTTCAGTTCTTCTGGTTAATTGTCATTGTTCATTAAATTGAAACGATTCACTCACGCACATTTTGAACTGTACTAACATTCATCATGTGGAACCACTTTTCCAATGAGAACGGACTGCACAGTCCTGGCATTCATGGGAGATCAGCTGTCAATTCCCCATCAGAAGTCACACTTTTACGTTACAACCATCCATTCAATATTCAATAAAGGCAATATCTGCCCAAGGCTTGACACTGCTCCAATGCCTGAGGTTGGGGGGGAAGGGAGTCAGGTTAAGGTGAGTGACTGCCCTTGATATTAAGGCAGTATTTGACCGAGTATGGCATCAAGGAGCCCTAGAAAAACTGGAGTCAATGGGAATCGGGGGGAAAATTCTCCGCTGGTTGGAGCCATACCTGGCACAAAGGAAGATGGCTGTTGTGGTTGGAGGTCAATCATCTCAGCTCCAGGACAGCACTGCAGGTGTCCCAGAGGGTAGTGTCCTTGGCCCAAACATCTTTAACTGCTTCATCAATGACCTCCCTTCCATCATAAGGTCAGGAGTGGGGATGTTTGTGGATGACTGCACAATGTTCAGCGCCATCCGCGACTCCTTGGATAATGAAGCAGTCCATGCCCAAATGAAGCAAGACCCAGACAATATCCAGGCTTGGGCTGACAAGTTGCAAGTGACATTCGCACCACACAAGTGCCAGGCAATGACAATCTCCAATAAGAGAGGGTCTAACTATTGCCTCTTGATATTCAATGGCATACTGAAATAGCATGGCCCCTTTAAAGGGCGATCTTTCACATGCTACATGTCCCACTCGGTAGCTGTGGAAGGGGAGCACCTGGACCTCTCGGGTGTCAGGGCATGGACCCAGTGAGCAGGGAATCATCAGAATAAGCCTGGAAATCGAGGGAGCTAGTCCTGTGTTGGAGTTGTGTTGTTCTGTATATACCAGGTTCTTCTTTTGTTCATAAATCACTGTTGTAGTTTACCTTTGCCTCGTTGCATTACCTTACATCACAACAATTGCCATTGCTGAATCACCCACTATCAACTCCATGGGGGTTACCATTGATCAAACGCTAAACTGGACTGGCCATATAAGATAAGGCCAAAACATTGGAAGAATCTTCAGCCAGATGTGCCAAGTGGATGATCCATCTCAATCTCCTCCAGAGTTCCCCAGTATCACAGCTGTCAGTCTTCAGCTAATTTGATTCACTCCACATAATATCAAGAAATGGTTAAAGGCACAGGATACTGCAAAGGCTATGGGCCGTGACAAAATTCCAGCAATATGGTTTAGCTCACTCGGCTAAATCACTGGCTTTTAAAGCAGGCCAGCAGCATGGTTCGATTCCCGTACCAGCCTCCCCGGACAGGCGCCAGAAAGTGGTGACTAGGGGCTTTTCACAGTAACTTCATTGAAGCCTACTCGTGACAATAAGCGATTTTCATTTCATTTCATTTCAATTGCGCTGAAGATTTGTGCTCCAGAACTTGCCACGCCCCTAGCCTACTGTTCCAGTTCAGCTACAACACTGGCATCGGCTCGGCAATGTGGAACGTTACCCAGCCATTAGGGCAACACGGTAGCACAGTGGTTAGCCCAGTTGCTTCACAGCTCCAGGGTCCCAGGTTCGATTCCCAGCTTGGGTCACTATCTGTGCGGAGTCTGCACATTCTCCCCGTGTCTGCATGGGTTTCCTCCGGGTGCTCCGGTTTCCTCCCACAATCCAAAGATGTGCAGGTTAGGTGGAGTGTCCATGCTAAATTGCCCTTAGTGTCCAAAAAGGTGAAGTGGGGTTACTGGGTTATGGGGATAAGTTGGAAGTGTGGGCCAGCCCCTTTCCGCGGACTGGTGCAGACTTGATGGACTGAATGGCCTCCTTCTGCACTGTAAATTCTATTATTCTATTCTATGCACACATAAAGCAGAACAAATAGAACCAGGCAACTACTACCCCCCATCAGTCAATCATCAGTAAAGTGATGGAAGGTGGTCATCATCAGCGCTAACCTGCTCAACAACCCTCAGTTTGTGTTCCACCAGGGTCACTCGGCTCCTGACCTCATTACAGCCTTGATTCAAACATGAACAAAGGCGAGTCATGAATTGCGAGTGACTGCCCTTGACACCAAGGCTGCATTTGATTCAGTATGGCATCAAGGAACCCTAACAAATCAAGGGGAAAACTATCTGCTGGTTGGAGTCATTCTTGGCACAAAGGAAGATGGTTGTGATGGTTGGAGGTCAATCATTTCAGTTCCAGGATATCACTGCGGTAGTTCCTCAGAGTAGTGTCCTCAGTCCAACCATCTTCAGCTACTTCATCAATGACCTGACCTTCCATCCATCATAAGGTCAGAAGTGACAATATTCACTGATGATTTCACAATATTCAGCACCATTCGCAACTCCTCAGATACTGAAGCAGTCCTTGTCCAAATACAGCAAGAACTGGACAATATCCATATTTGGGCTGACGAGTGGCAAGTTACATTCGTGCCACACATAAATGCCAGGAAATGATCAGCTCCTACAAGAGAGGAACTAACCATCACACCTTGGCATTCAATGGCATTACCATCATTGAATCCATCACTATCAACATACGAGAGGTTAGCATTGGTCAGAAACTGAACTACACTAGCCATATAAATACTGTGGCTACAAGAGCAGGTCAGAGGCTAGGAATTCTGCGATGAGTAACTCACCTCCTGACTTGCCCAAAGCCTGTCCACCATCTACAAGGTACAATTCAGGAGTGAGATGGAATTCTCTCCACTTACCTGAACGAGTGGAGCTCCAACTACACTGAAGAAGCTCAACACCATCCAGGACAAAGCAACCCGCTTGATTGGCACCCCTTCACAAGCATTCACCCCCTCCACCGCTGACGCACAGTAGCAACAGTGTGTACCATCTACAAGATGCACTGCTGGAACTCACCAAGGTTCCTTAGACAGCACCTTCCAGACCCATGACCACGGTCTGTGTGGAGTCTGCATGCTCTCCCTGTGTCTGCGTGGGTTTCCTCCGGGTGCTCTGGTTTCCTCCCACAAGTCCCGAAAGACGTGCTGTTAGGTAATTTGGACATTCTGAATTCTCCCTCCGTGTACCCGAACAGGTGCCGGAATGTGGCGACTAGGGGCTTTTCACAGTGACTTCATTGCAGTGTCAATGTAAGCCTACTTGTTACAATAAAGATTATTATTATTATTACCTAGAAGGACAACGGCAACAGACACATGGGAACACCACCGCCTGGACATTCCCTTCCAAACCACTGACCATCCTGACTTGGAAATATATCGCCATTCTTTCACCGTTGCTGGGCCAGAAGCCTGGAACTCCCTCCCTAACAGCACAGTGGGTGTACCTACGCCACATGGACTGTAGCAATTCAAGGAGGCAGCTCACCACCACCTTGTCAAGGGCAATTAGGGATGGGTAATAAATGCTGGCCTACCTAGCGATGCCCACATCCCAGCAATATATATTTTTTAAAAGAGGACAGTGGGGCTTGGGGCTCTTCCAGAATCCGCTTAATACTCCTGGAGAAGAAACAAAGAAAGCATTGGGGGAGGAATTGATATGCAATGCGCCTATTGTTTGCACAAAAAATGGGCACAAACCAGACTGACTTAGCAGTTGGACAACCTGTGGCCGAAAACAAGGGCGAGGGGCAGGGGACATGAAATATGTTAATGAAGGGATTAAAGGCCCCCTATGATAAAATTAGTTGCCAATGAGAGAACAGGATTCTGCAACAAGGTAAATATGAGGGTTTTATAAATTAAAATAACTTTGTAGTCAGGAGGAGTAAGAAAGCTCCCCTATAACTTTGTTTTTATTCGTTCATGGGATGTTGTCATGATATTAATTGTTTTAATGAGATGAACTTCCACTTGGTGTGTGACTGGTGCCAGCAAATTTCCCAAAGGTGCAGGTGAGGCGAATTCCAAGATAGCCTCAGGCCCAGGCCTCTCAGTTTGGGTGCCCTACCCATTGTCCATTGTCATTTTTCTCTGCATCTAATCCACGGTCCCTTCAATCTGTATTGATTAAACACACCATTGTGCTTTTGAACCGTCTCTTGCTCTTTGAATTCACTAAGCGTACTCTCCTCCTCACACTTCCTCTCCCACACTCAAATGAAACCCTATTGGACTTTCTCCGACAAAGTTAATTCTTTCTTTGTATTTCAAACTTTGCAGCTCATTAGCTATTATTCTGCTCTTCCTCTTAAATTCCTACCCTTGTCACCACCTGACCACTGCCTGGCTTATCTCAATTTTATCAAACTTTGGAAGGACAGAGACATTGGTCCCATACCTGCTTGAAGATCATAACAGATGCCCATTGTGCTAGTCTATAAGATCAGAAAAATCAAAATATCTGTTTTGAGACAAGTTCGGTTTCTTTAGACATTCAATATTCCATTAATGCGGCAGAATCTTTGACGACCGCGACATTTGTGCTGACACCAAAATCCTTGTGTAGACGGCAGTTGTCCTCCCAACTCTTCCATACGGCTCAGAAACTTGGACTATGTACAGACACCGCCTCATGGACCACGTGATAGAGAAGCCAACCACACTCCAAAGATGCAGAGAGCACACATTGACAATGACTGGAATGAGTGACATTAGTCCTGTACCTCTTGGGAGACATCCTCATTCCCCACGAGATACAGGTGATGTGTTGGGTGCTCTGGATCCGTGGAACACATACAGGCCACCAACACTTAAAATAGTACAACACTATTTTATTAAACTATAAACTGTTGAACATACTTTCACTGTGGGTTAACACGATGTTAGATTAACTAAAGACCTGTGCCTGTCCTAAGCAGTCTATGCACTCAGCACATGGTGAGGATCTGTGCTGTAAGCCCTGTCCTTCTGAGAGGCTGCATCCCGAATGAGCGGGAAAACTGATGCCCTCTGTCTTTATAGTGAGTGTGCTCTAACTGGTGATTGGCTGCGGTGTTATGCATGTTGATTGGTCCTACTGTATGTCCATCAGATTCTGCATTGTCGTGCATCCTGAAGGTCGCCTTGGAGAACGCTTCCCTGAAGATCAGAGGCTGAATGCCCTTGACTGCTGAACAGAAACTGATAGCCAAGTTCCGCGTGCATGAGTACGGCCTCAACCAGGACCTTGGATTCAAGTCGCATAACATTCACCCCCCCCCCACACACCCCCCCCCCCCCCCCCCCCCCCCCACCATCTGGCCTGGGCTTGCAAAATCCTACCAACTGTCCTGGCTTGAGACAATACACGCCTCTTTACCTGTGATTATCCCTCTCTCCAGTCGCCCTGTCTGGACCTGTAAATATTTAATTACTTGCAAAGACTCGCTTTCAAAGTATCACCTTTCATCATTGACTTTGTCTATATGAAATGAAATGAAAATCGCTTATTGTCACGAGTAGGCTTCAATGAAGTTACTGTGAAAAGCCCCTAGTCGCCACATTCCGGCGCCTGTCCGGGGAGGCTGGTATGTGGAACCCGCCTCTTCACTCACCTGATGAAGGAACTGCGCTCCAAAAGCTAGTGATTCCAAACAAACATCTTTAACCTGGTGTCGTAGGACTTCTTACGGTGCCCACCCCAGTCCAATGTACTCCACATTGGAGAGACTAAACGCAGACTGGGTGACCGCATTGCAGAACACCTCCGGTCCTTGCGCAAGCAGGAGCCAGGCCTTCCTGTCTCTTGCCATTTCAGCTCACCGTCCTGCTCTCACATCCATATGCCCATCCTTGGCCTGCTGCAGCGTTCCAGTGAAGCCCAGCCCAAACTGGAGGAGCAACACCTCATCTTCCGATTAGGCACGTTACCGCCTTCCGGACTTAACATAGAGCTCAACAACTTCAGATTGTGAACTCTCTCCTCCACCTTCACCCCATTATATTTCATAGATTTCATAGAATTTACAGTGCAGAAGGAGGCCATTCGGCCCATCAAGTCTGCACCGGCCCCTGGAAAGAGCACCCTACCCAAGGTTAACACCTCCACCCTATCCCCATAACCCAGTAACCCCACCCAACACTTAGGGCAATTTTGGACACTAAGGGCAATTTATCCTGGCCAATCCACCTAACCGGCACATCTTTGGATCTTTCCATCCATTTATTTTAATTTCTTCCATTGATCTGTTTTTCCTTCGCCATCCCCCCACCCACCCCACTTGGGCTATGTGTTCCTAGTTGCCCTTTGACACACCATTCACCTTTGTTCTGCCATTCACACTTTATGTGCCACTATCAACATCCTTCTTAGCCTTAAACATCCCTATTTACATTCCTTTGTCTTTCTGTCCTCAACATTTTTATTAATCTCTACCTATTACTGGCCCCCTATCCAACCCCACTGCTCCACACCCCCCATAACATCTGACCCTACTTCCCGTTCCCTCTAGCTTTGCCAAAGAGTCATCCAGATTCAGAAACGTTAGCTCCCTTCTCTTTGCACAGATGCTGTCAGACCTGCTGGAATTCTCCTCCATTTTCTGTTTTACCACATTGCCTTTTCTTCCTGTCCTTTCAAAATGTCAAGTACTCTTGAATATTCAGATCCCTGCCTCGGTCACTTTGCAACCACATCTACGACTATTTCATCCTACACTTATTCCTATTTGTGCTATCAATTCATTCATCTTGTTACAAATGCTATGTGCTTACAGATAAAGAGCCTTTGATTCTGTGTATTTACCATTTTTCACTTCTCTGACCTTATTTCCTGATATGTTTGTATGTGCTTCCTATCACATCTGCATCGTTATCCTGCCTTGTCCTTTCTCTTTAACTTTCCAACTCTCCTCTCACATTAGCCCTCCCTCTACTATTCAGTTTAAAGCCCTTCTCTCCAGCCTGGACACTTGTACTGGTCCCAGCTCGTGTCAGGTGATAGCCGGTTCAATGTCCCTCCCTTTCCCCAGTATTGGTGCCAATGCTTAAGGAATCAAAAACCTTTTGAATTATTCATTCATGGGACTGACTGGTCACTGGGTGGGTCAGCATGTATTGAGGTTCCTCCATTGTTACCTTCTGGGTCCCCATACCCACCTCTCTTATAGTCACATCATCCTGTCTCTGGCCACAAACCAACCTGAGATACCTAGTCTAAGGGGTGTGACTGATTCCTGGAACAAAGTGTCCAGGTAACTTTCCCCTCACTGATACATTGCAATTTTTTAAATATTCATTTACGGGATGTGGGCATCACAGGTTAGGCCAACATTTATTGCCCATCCCTCATTGCCCTTCAGAAAGTAATGAGCTGCCTTCTTGATAGCACTGTTGATGACTCCTTCCATCGCTTTGCTGATGCTGGAGAGTAGACTGCTAGGGCGGCAATTGGCTGGGTTGGATTTGTCCTATTTCCTGTGTACAGGACACACCTGGGCAATTTTCCGCATTGCCAGGTAGATGCCAGTGTTGTAGCTTTACTGGAACAGCTTGGCTAGGGGTGTGGCAAGTTCTGGAGCACAAGTCTTCAGTACTGTTACCAGAATATTGTCAGGGCCCATAGCCTTTGCAGTATCCAGTGCCTTGAACCATTTTTGATATCACGTGGAGTGAATCGTATTGGCTGAAGACTGACATCTGTGGTGCTGGGGACCTCCAGAGGTCCAAAGTCAGGATCCCAGCTCATTAGCCTTGGGCCAACGATTTTGAGTTGAAGACAGTGACTGAGTACGTAGAATTTGGGACATTTTACTATGTAAATGCAATTTGTTAAGCTATTAGTATTGATCCAGACTGGTGACCTCATTCCCCATCCAACAGGTTAAGCATTTGGACTCTGCAATACCTAACACCTGAGGTTTAAAGTTCCATGAAGCCCCACTCTGCTGAGGTAAATGTAGTTGAGCAAAACTCTTGTCCTCCCAAGGATAAGAAAGTGGATCCAAATCTGCATTGTGGGAGTGGGTCGGGTCTACGGTTGAAGCAGGGCCTCATTCAGTGATGGCCGCCCTGTAACGGTCCAATGACAGTCCAGCTAAGATGGTGCCAAATCCTGCCCAATGGTCAAAAACACCCTTTGACTTTAACTGGATTCAGAATTTTTTCTCATTCTTGGATCGATGGCCATGTGTCTGCCAAAAGTTTGAAGTCTTTAAAAAAAGCCCTCAGATAAACTCATGCAGGTTCTCCACCAATGGGATTGCTGTGGTGGTGATATAAGGGGCGGGACTCACCGGGAATCGGCGCGATGGCCGGACGCCGGAACCAAAAACGGCACGAAACACTCCGGCGTCGGGCCCCCCGGAACGCCGCGAATTCTCCGGCCGGGAATGGGCTAGCAGCGTCATGACCTCATTTGCGACGGCGTCACCTATCACGGACGTGCGCGGCGCAGCTATCCCCCTTTCCCCCTTCCCCCATATTCCCCCTTCCCCATATACCCTCTTCATCCGTATCGCCCTTTCCCTATATCCCCACTTCCCCCATATCCCCCTTTCCCCATATCCCCCTTTCCCCATATCTCCCTTCCCAAATCCCCCTTCCCCCATATCCCCCTTTCCCCATATCCCCTTCCCTATATCCCCCCTTCCCCCATTCCCCATACCTCCCTTTCCCCATCCCCTTTCCCATATCCCCCCTTTCCCCCATTCCCCATACCTCCCTTTCCCCATCCCCTTTCCCCAGTATGCCCCCTTCCCCCATATCCCCCCTTCCCCCATATCCCCCCTTCCCATATCCCCCCTTCCCCATCCCCTTCCCCATATCCCCCTTCCCCCATATCCCCCTTCCTCCATATCCCCCATTCCCCCATATCCCCCCTTCCCCCATATCCCCCTTCCCTTATCCCTTCTGCCATTACCCCTTCCCCCAATACCCTCTTTCCCCCATCTCCCATATCCCCTTTCCCCTTATCCCCCTTTCCCATATCCCCCCTTCCCCATATCCCCCTTCTCCCATTTCCCACTTTCCCCATCGCCACTTCCCCCATATGCCCCCCTTCCCCCATATGCCCCCTTCCCCCATATCCCCCCTTCCCCCATATCCCCCCTTCCCCCATATCCCCCTTTCCCCATGTTCCCCCTTCCCCCTATCCCCGTCTGCGTGTCTAACAATACATGCTGTATATGCTGCATGACCAAACGTCGACCCACCCATCCCCGCGGATGCCGACCGCCCCCAGGACGTTCAAGGGCGCCCATGAGCCAGGGACAGACCCAACCCATCAGGCATACGATGGCCCCAGGACGTGCCCGGGCGACTACGAGCCAGGGACAGACCCGGAGCACCAGGCGGACGCCGCCCCCATCTACTGTGAGTGCGGCGACGTTGGCAGGCCACAACCAGCAACGAGGAGGGCAGCAGCAGCAACAGGCCCCTGTCGCAGTCGACTCAGGACACTGACGCACGGGACACAAGCACCCAGGAGACTCACATACAGGACACACCCACCCAGGGCACACCCACCCAGGGCACCGACACCCAGGACACTGACGCACACGACACCTACACGCAGGAGACGGATGGACAGGAACCACTCCAGGGAACCCCGGACTTCGGGTTGGATGAGGAACACAACACTGTGCCACTGCTATCTCCTACACCCTCCACCATGGCAGAGACACTCACCTCGGTTGGTCACCTTAGCGTTGAGGCTTCTGGTACACTCACTGGTGCGCACAACACAGCCGAAACGGTACAGCAGGTGGAGGCAGGAGCAGCTGAGGGGCCGGTAGGTCATAGATCATAGAATTTACAGATCATAGAATTTACAGTGCAGAAGGAGGCCATTCGGCCCATCGGGTCTGCACCGGCTCCTGGAAAGAGCACCCTACCCAAGGTTAACACCTCCACCCTATCCCCATAACCCAGTAACCCCACCCAACACTAAGGGAAATTTTGGACACTAAGGGCAATTTATCATGTCCAATCCACCTAACCTGCACATCTTTGGACTGTGGGAGGAAACCGGAGCACCCGGAGGAAACCCACGCACACACGGGGAGGATGTGCAGACTCCGCACAGACAGTGACCCAAGCCGGAATCGAACCTGGGACCCTGGAGCTGTGAAGCGATTGTGCTATCCACAATGCTACCATGCTAGCATGTACCGCGGTCGGAGGGCAGCCCGGCGCCGGCAACCATCTGCCGCCCAGACGGGTCCTGGGTTCCTGGAGTTACCACACCCACCCATAGACCCGATGCAGTCACAGACCAAGGGACGAATGAAGGGGGTGACGGCCAGCTTGCGGCAGCTGCAGTCGCAGGTGAAGGAGTCCACCCGCGTCCAGGAGTAGGGGGTGGTGCCGGTCATGCGTGCCACCCAGGCCGACACCGCACCGGTGGCATCTGCGGTGGAGACAATGGGTGTGACAGTGTCAGACATGGATTGCAGTATGCAAGGCCTGGTGCTTTCCGTGCAGGCAGCGTCCATGGCCCAGGACATGGCTGCCCTCTCACAGGCAGCCATGAGCCAGAGCCAGCTGCAGATCGCAGAGGCTCTCAACGCCGTGGCCCAGTCTTAGCAGGCCATGGCTGAGGGCATCGGTGCCATTGCCCAGGTGCTGGCCAGCGTCGCCCAGACACAGACAGGGATGACCAACTCCCTGAGCTCCATGGCTGCAAACGTGCAGGCCCTTGTCGATACCAGCACGGGCCTCCAGGACTGGCAGCGCCAGATGTTGGGGGGGCATTGGATGCTCGGTCCGTTCGCATCCCCGACTCATGTAGAGGCCTGGGGGCCATCGGGCACCCCGAGGGAGGAGGAGGCGCTGGTGCCCGTTCCGGGTCCCCCTGTAGGGGAGGTCCCGGAACACCGTGACACCTCGTACTCACCCCTCCTTCTGTCCCAGGTGCATCTGGTGGGCAATGGGCAGGACAGGCTGGCAGCTCGCCATCCCAGTCGCCCGAGCCGCAGCCTGGCCCATCTAGGCCGGGCCGCCCCAGGAAACGGCCGCCAAAGGGGTCCGTAGTCACAGGGCAGAAATCACAGGAGTTCCCCTCCAGTTCTGCTGTACTGTCTGGGGAACCACCTAACGTAGTCATAGGGCCCGTAAGGCCAGAAAATTAGACACTGAGTAAGTTGGCACGGGTGGAGGGCACAGATTAGTTATAGGGGCAAGGGCACGTGTATGAACTGTTGTTATTAAAATCACTTTCACACCTCCAGAAGCTGCCTCTGTGATCTGTCCGATGCGTGCGGGGGTGGGGTGTGAGGTGAGCGCCAGTGTGTGTGTGAGGGGTGATAGAACGACGGCCTCAGGTGACTGTGCCTCTCCCGGAGTCGCCCTCACCATCCCCCCCCCCGGGCAAACGACGGGACCGTGCGTTGCAGTGTCATGGCCGCATGCAGGGGCGGTCCAGGTGGAGGGTGGTACTGTGGCCATGGGTCAGACATTGTCCAACGATGTAGAGCCCGGAGCTCATCGCAGAGCGGGTTGTCATCATCCCCCATGGCCTGCAATAGACACACTTCCACCGGCGACCGTGTGAGTCATAGACCACCTGCACGTTCATGGAGTAGGTCCCTTTCCTGTTCGTGAACACGGCCCTTTGTCCGCAGGTGGCCGTACGGCAATGTGCATCCCATCGATCGCCCCCGGACCATGGGCATCCTGGCCACAGCAGTGAATCCCGCTGCCCGGGCATCCTGGTGGGCGCGGTCCACAGGGAACTGGATGTAGCGGTCCGCAATGGCATATAGGGCGTCTGTCACTGCCCGGATGCACCGGTGCACTGATGCCTGCGAGATGCCGAACAGGTCCCCACTCGGCGACTGGAATGACCCCGTGGCATAAAGGTTCAGTGCCACTGTAACCTTGACGGCCACAGGGAGAGGGTGTCCTCCCCCAGTGCCACGGGGTGTCAGGTGTGCCATGAGATGGCAGATATGGGCGACTGACTCGTCCTGCGTGCCCAGTCCGTGAGGTCTTGGTGCGTCGAGCGGGGCTGGTACACACGGGGCCTCATCGGGCGTCTCCGTCGCCATGGCACTACCACTTCCTCCTTCTCCTCGTCCTGTCGGGTGGGCGGCCCTCCAGCCTGGGCGGCTGCCACCTGCCTCTCTGCGGCAGCCTCCACCGCCACCCTGGCACGCTCCTGCTCCAGCTCCCCTAGGGCAACATGTAGAAGTCCGGCTCCAGCCATGGCGCCCAACATCGCTGGGTGATCACCAAACATAACGGCCTGCAGGGGGTGGAGGGTCGGGGTGGGTAGACGATATGTCATCATTGCCCATACCACCATCACCCCTCACCCTCCTCCCCCTCCCCCCCCGCAGCCAGGTGCCATGGGATGCATGGTCGCGACGCAACTGTTGCCAGCTGACACCCTGGCCAGGCGGACACCCCTCCCCGGCATGCACCCTACCCATCACTCGCCCACCCCGCCCCCACTCTCCTCTCCAGCACGCACCCTCTCCAACCCACACCCACCTCTCCTCCCTGGCACGCACCCTCCCCATCACTCGCCCTCTTCTCCCCGGCACGGACCCTCCCCATCACTCTCCCTCCCCGGCCCCCCCTCTCCTTCCCGGCACGTACCCTCCCCATCACTCGCCCTCCTCAGGTCCCCCCTCTCCTCCCTGGCACACACCCTCCCCAACCCCCCCCCCCCCCCCACCCCTCCTCCCGGGTACGCACCCACCCCATCACTCGCCCTCCCCGCCACCCCCTCTCCTCCCCGGCACGCACCCTACCCATCACTCGCCCACCCCGCCCCCACTCTCCTCTCCAGCACGCACCCTCTCCAACCCCCACCAACCTCTCCTCCCTGGCACGCACCCTCCCCATCACTCGCCCTCTCCTCCCCATCACTCTCTATCCCCGGCCCCCTCTCCTTCCCGGCACGCACCCTCCCTAACCCCCCCCCCTCCTCCCGGGTACGCACCCACCCATCACTCGCCCTCCTCAGGTCCCCCCTCTCCTCCCTGGCACACACCCTCCCTAACCCCCCCCCCCACCTCCCGGGTACGCACCCGCCCCATCACTCGCCCTCCCCGCCACCCCCTCTCCTCCCCGGCACGCACCCTCCCCATCACTCGCCCTCCCTGGCCCCCTCTCTCCTCCCCAGCCCCTCCCTCCCTCCTGAGCCCCTCCCCCAGCTGCTGCCCCCTACCCAGCCCCTCTCCCCTGCCCCCTCCCCAGCCCTCCCCCCTCCCCAGCCCCCCCCCGGCACACAAACTCCAACAGCTCCTGCAACCCCTCCCCCTCCCGCCCATCACCTGCGGCCGTGCCGTCACTTCTCCGGTGGCCGCCCCATGCTGACCCCCACCTCTGCCTTGGCCGGCGTCAACCATCACGACTGGTTGACGCCATTAAATAGGTGGTTCTATTTACACCGACATGACCACAAGCCACCATCTAGCCTGGAGAATTGGGGCGGCCCCGGGGCCCATTACATCGCGCCATTCTGCGAGACGTGTGGCGCGATTCACGTCGACGGGATTTTTGGGGGGCCCGGAGGATATCGTGGGCGGCAGCTGGGCAGGATTTACGCCGCCTCCCGGCGATTCTCCGACCCGGCGGTGGGGGGGGGGGGCTGGGTCAGACAATCCCGCCCAAGGTTGCAATGAACTAGCCTTAGGACTCCACCAGATTGGGGCAGCACGGTGGCGCTGTGGTTAGCACTGCTGCCTCACGGCGCTGAGAACCCGGTTCAATCCTGGCCCCGGGTCACTATGCGTGTGGAGATTGCACATTCTCCCCGTGTCTTTGCGCGCCTCACTCCCACAATCCAAAGATGTGCCGGGTAGGTGGACTGGCCACGCTAAATTGCCCCTTTAAAAAACTCACCTAGTTCTGTCCCTATGAGGTGAAGGGACTTTCCTCGACATCCCGCTCCTCACTGGAAAATGTGGCAAAATTCATCCCTTAGTGCCCTTGGCAAACCTGAACTGTGTTCCCGAAAGCAACAGTAAAGTGAATGTGAATTCAAGTGAATGTGAATTTTACTGATGAAACAGTTCAAAGAAGAACCCTTAAATGCAACTACAAATCTTTTAGATGAATCAACGCACCTCATGATGAAGCTATGGTCACCTGGGCACTTTGTTCAATGTGCAGTAGTTGATGGCAGTTCCTGCTCCACTGACAAGAATCCACTGTCCAAACCTAAAGAACTCTTGTAGTTGCTGAATTATCCATTAATCTGATCCATGTTGATGAATAATTAACAAGTTGCCGTTTATTGTGTGAGGGTGTGAATGGACAGGGGTATTAAATCAGTGCTTTAGTGTTTACTGTGTGCAATCTAGCTCTCTCTCTCTCTAAGGAGTATATTCCCTCTGTTGGCTGTGCATAATGAAATCGTAAAGCTGCTTCTTGATAGGCAGTTTTAGGAGTTTGTTATATGTGACTCACAGAGGAAACCTTTTCACTCTGGAGGTTAGTTATAATTACACGCCACGCTCCCCATCCTTTGCACAGTCCCTTAAGGTTTCCTGTCTGTTACACCACATTATCCAGTCACCCTGCTTTTTGGTGTATAACAGGCGGTAATAAGTCCAACAGTTTTCCTTGCAGCTCCTGAATAATGCTCCACATAATTAACCTTGTCACCTTGCCCCGAAACTACCGTGTTTTGACACTGCCCCTGTACGAATTCTAGGTTCAGCTAAGTCTCACTATTTAGTTGGGTAGTCTAAGGGGAAACTCCCCACACTGCTAACTGGGCAGTTACCCCAGAAAGGGATGGGGAAATTCATTTGTGGGCATCACGGTGGCACAGTGATTAGCACTGCTGCCTGTCAGCGCCAGGGACCTTGATTCCGACCTTGGGTGACTGTACGGAGTTTGCACATTTCCCCCATATCTGAGTGGGTTTCCTCTGGGCTCTCCGGCTTTCTCCCACAGTCCAAATATGAGCAGGGTGATTGGATTTGCCATGATAAATTGGTTCATATTAACCCTTACCAACTTTTACAGATGCACCATAGAAAGCATCCTATCTGGCTGCATCACAGCCTGGTATAGCAACTGCTCGGCTCAGGACCACAAGAAACCTCAGAGAGTTGTGAACACCGCCCTGTCCATCACACAAACCTGCCTCCCATCCATTGACTCCATTTACACCTCCCGCTGCCTGGGGAAAGCAGGCAGCATAATCAAAGATCCCTCCCACCCGGCTTACAAACTCTTCCAACTTCTTCCATCAAGCAGGAGATACAGAAGTCTGAGGACACGCACGAACAGACTCAAAACAGCTTCTTCCCCACTGTTACCAGACTCCTAAATGACCCTCTTATGGACTGACCTCATTAACACTACACCCTGAATGCTTCATCCGATGCTGGTGCTAATGTAGTTACATTGTTGCCCCACTATGTATTTTCTTTTATTCCCTCTTCTTCCCATGTACTTAATGATCTGTTGAGCTGCTCGCGGAAAAATACTTTTCACTGTACCTCAGTACACGTGACAATAAACAAATCAAATCTAATAGGTTGGGTGGAGTTACGGAGATAGGCTGGAAGATTGCTCTTTTGAAGGGTCAGTGCAGACGCGATGGTCTCTTTCTGCACTGTAGGGATTCTATGATCTTCCCTGATCAAAAGTCACAGCTTTCTAAATGGACAGCAGCCAACTGAGATTGCAGGAAATGAGGGGAAGAATTGGACAGGTACCTGGGCCACAGGAAGGAAATGATGTCCCAGGAGAGAAGCTACAAATCCACTCTGCTGCAATTTTAGTGACACTACTTTGCCTATTTGTCTGATTGAGCCCTCGAGGGTTCAATATGGCACAGGAGGGATCCCCAATATTGTTGAATCGCGGGTTTGGCGAACATTCCGAGGGGGTAAAATTGCCACAGTCCCAGATGCGCACAGGCTGCTTTCCCCTTTGAGAGGGAGAGCTGACTGGTGGTGATTTAACTGGAGGATCACCTCAGGCCAGGTTGCCAAGGAGCCTTCATGAATAACCTCAGCCGGTAGGGGAATTGAACCCACGCAGTTGGCCTCCCTCTGCAGCACAAACCAGCTGTCCAGCCAACTGAGCGAAACCGTCATGTGGAAAGATGACCTTTGGGGCGAGGTTTCGATTTTGTGTAAAATAAAAGTGAGAGTGGATCGTCAACCCATGTTAAATCGCTCACGGATTTTGTTAACAGTGAAATTAATGAAGAGTAAAATGGGGAGCGATTTCAGACAGGCTGTTCGACTCATTATCACCCGTTTTACAATGTCACACTGAGGCAAGATCTAGCCCATTAGCGAATCGTGCTGATTAGTTACAACAGCCATTGTTCTCTCCTAATTTACTATCTGCATAGATTCAGGCTTGTAACCTTCCCTGGTTGAATAGGTTTTGCTGTGACAGTTCTGTTTGGGAGGAATCCATAGCTGCCGGGTCATTCCTCAAATCAAGACCCCTGTGTGGAAGGGTGAACTGTCTTTTTTTGGGGGCGGGGGGGGGGGGGGGGGGAGGTGGGGGTGCTGGAAGTTAATCATGTTGAGAGTAATTCCCTCCTGTCTTGCTTCCTAATTTACTTCAAAGGAGCTTCCGGCTTCAACCGCTTCACGCTGCCTCCTGCCCTCGACGTTTCAAAGACAAATCACAAGCAGGAGAGCTGCCTGCAATCGTGCAGCCTATTTGTTTTTCAATTCACTGCACTCGCTGAAGCTACCTTTGTCCCTCTCAAGCTCCACTTGGGCTGTGCGATCACGTATGCCGCAACCATCCTATCAGCAGGCAGCTGCAGCTATGTTTTTCACACAGTGTGAGGAAAATTAATGTCTCCCCCTCCTCCCTCCCCCCCCCCATCCCGAGCTGTGATCAGCCTTCTGTAACTTCCAGCAAATTCCCTCATGCTGGAAGGGCGGGCGGGAGATTGAGGCAGCTGGCATCTGTTCTTCGACATTTAATGGTTGGACCAACAAGCAGCCTAAATTTAATCATCCTGAAGCTGGAAGGTGTAACAATGGGCAGCTGCGAACTGGCAGCAAATGGTCAGGTCATCTCACCACAGAGACAAATAATGCCCCAAGTTTTATTGAACCGTCCTTCCCTATCGGGGTGGCATGAAATCATGGAACTCCAGCAACCCTGCTGGGAGATGGATGTCAGCCGAGTTAGAGGATTGTGGGTTCAAATCCCAGTCCAGAGACTCAGGGCTGTATTTTCCGGCCCCAGTGCTCCCCCCGCTCCACAGCGGATTCCCCAGCCGGCCAACAACGCAAACGGCACTGACATTGGCAGCACCGAGAAATCGGTACAAGAGGGTGATGAGACCATCCATTCACGCGACACGTGGTTAGAAGTGGACAGTGGTTTTAATCGTCTTACAACAGAGCCTGCCTGTGACACGGTGAACTCCAGATGAACTGGCAGGCAGGCTCTCAGCATCAACCTATATACTTCCGGTTAGGGGGAGGAGCCGTGGGTGGAGCCAAGGGTGGAGCCCAGTACAAACTCCCGTACACTCCCAGTGCATCTCCCCCTAGTGGCAGAGAAGCGCAACTGCTCATGTGCCGAGCTTACAGAGACATAGTACAACATGTGTGAATACAGTGTGAATTACGCTACTGTGATTCACCACAGAGGGGCCAGGAAATCCCGCCCTCCAGCATAAAATCCAGGCCGGTGTAATTCTGCGCCTTACTGAGGGAATGCCGCACGCCAGAGGTGCACTGCTCCACCTTGAGGCAGCAAAACTCAGGCGCCCTCGGCCCGCTCAGGTGAACATAAATGATCCAGCTACATTATCTTGCAGAAGAGCAAGGGAGTTCTCCCCAGTGACCTCTTTAATGTTTATGAAATGAAAATCGCTTATTGTCAGGTGTAGGCTTCAATGAAGTTACTGTGAAAAGCCCCTAGTCGCCACATTCCGCCGCCTGTCCGGGGAGGCTGGTACGGGAATCGAACCGTGCTGCTGGCCTGCTTGCTCTGCTTTAAAAGCCAGCGATTTAGCCCAGTGAGCTAAACCAGCCCCTGCAAAATGAAAATCGCTTATTGTTTATCCTTCAATCAGCACTTAAAAACCAATATCGGATTGCTGTTTGTGGGACCTTGCTGTGCAGAAATTAACTCCCACGCTTAACAAGACTGTAACAGTGACTACAGCTCAAAAGTACCTCATTGGCTGTGTAAAGCATCTTGTCATGTCCTGAGTTGCCAAATAAATGAAAGTTCTTTCGTTTATTCCTGTCTAGTATGTTGCAGTTGCTCATACCTCAATAGGGGCCTGAAAATTATACTGGCTCTCGAAGCATCATATACATCATTAACAGTAACATAATGCCACCTCATTCCAGTGAGATTGAAAAGATGGTGCAGAATAAACAGCTCAGGAAACATGAAGTGAAGCTTCAGTCAAAGTGCAATGGCCTCATCTGGAGGCCATATGTGGTACTGTACATGAACCTTTGCCAGCACAAGTGTAAAGGAACAGCAACCCAGAACAGTGATTAACTCCAAATTGAAATTGAAAGATAATTTATTGAAGGCATATATCCAAAGCGTATAGAGACCCCCGGGGATTAGCTGCTGTCCAGACAGGTTTCGGGTTTCCAGAACGGACGACCCATCGATTGTGAAGATACAGTCGCAGAACCAAGGACCACATGAGGGGTTGTCGGTGAGCATCCAGTACCAGCAGGTACAGTTGGAGGAGTCCAACCATGTGCAGGAGCAGGAGGTGGTGCCGACTATGCGTGCCACCCAGGCCAATACCGACCGGGTGGCGTCCGTGGCAGAGGCAGTGGGGTGATGGTTTTGGCTATGGATCAGCATTTCCAAAGGCTGCGGCATTCTGTGCAGGCGCCGGCCCTAGGGTTGTCGCCTCAAAGGCAGCCATGTGCCAGAGCCAATTGGTAATCGCAACAGCGCTCCTGAGCATGGCCCAGTCACAGGAGGCCACGGCTGGGAACGCCAGCGGCATTGCCCAGGCGCTGCCCGACGTGGCACAGATGCAGAGGGAGGTGCTCATGTCCCAGAGGGAGATGGCACAGCCACTGGCTGATGTGACGCAATCCCAGACGGAGGTGGTCCACACCCTATGCTCCATGGTCACGGGCAGCACAGTAGCACAAGTGGCTAGCACTGTGGGTAGCACAGTGGCTTCACAGCTCCAGGGTCCCAGGTTCGATTCCTGGCTTGGGTCACTGTCTGTGCGGAGTCTGCACGTTCTCCCCGTGTGTGCGTGGGTTTCCTCCGGGTGCTCCGGTTTCCTCCCACAGTCCAAAGACGTGCAGGTTAGGTGGATTGGCCATGATAAATTGCCCTTAGTGACCAAAAAGGTTAGGAGGGGTTACTGGGTTACGGGGATAGGGTGGAAGTGAAGGCTTAAGTGGGTCGGTGTAGACTCGATGGGCCGAATGGCCTCCTTCTGCACTGTATGTTCTATGTTCTATGTCACGAGCATGCACACCCTGGTCAGGACCAGAGCAGGCCTCCAGGACTGGCAGTGCCAGTTGGCGGGGGAGCCTCAAGGGATAGCTCTGCTCGCACCCCTATCTCATGGAGTAGTCTGGGGGGAGGAGGAGGTGATGGGGCCCATTCCAGTGACTCCCGAAGGGGAGGTGCTGGAACACCGCAGCACCTCGGATTCCACTCCCCCCCTCCTGTCCCTGGTGCATTTCGTGGGCAGGGGGCAGAATAGTGCAGCCCACCAGGCCACATGGAACATCCGAGCAGCCAGGCACATCCAGGTCCAGTCGCCCCAGAAGACGCTGACTAACGGGGACCCAGGTCACAGGGCGGGAATCACAACAGGCCGCTACCACTCCTGCTATACCATCTGGGGACCCACCTAGACGTAGCATTAGGGTCCGTAAGGCTAGAAAGTTAGAGACTAGTTAAGTTGGCATGGGTGCAGGGTACAGTTTAGTTATAGGTGCCAGAGCACAAATCTGTATCTACGTTGTCACATTAAACACCTGTTACCACAGTTACAACCTGTCTCGGTGCTCTGTCAGATGGGTGTGAGGGGTGGACTCTCTGGCCAGAACCAGAGAGAGTGTGTATGGGGTGGTGGGGGGGGGAATGGGCGGATGTTGTCGGTGGCTGTACTCCACCCCTCCCCCCCCCACCCCCCAACTGTCTCCACCACCGTCACCCGAGGGATACGATGGAACCATGTGATGGAATGGCCATTAAGCATGCAGGGATCATCCAGGTGGATGGTGGAAAGTGCTACAGGGGTCAGGCGTCAGACCAATGATGCAGAGCACCAGAGCTCATCACAGAGCGGGTTATCATCATCCTCTATCCCATGGACCAGACCCGCTGTGCCAACCCAGGGCCCGCACCCTGTAGTGTGGTAGGGATGTATCATGGAGAGGTTTGCAGGCGGGGGGGCAGCCGATGGGGGTGGCTATGGGGCTTGCGAGGTGTGGGGTGTGGGAATGAGATTTGGCGGTGTTAGTGCCCCTGGCCAGTCCCTCCACCACTAGTTGGTGAACCGGGAGGCGGTTAGAGCATCCCCTGCGCATTGGCCCTGGTGCATATGTCTTGTGGCCTCTCTTGCGGACAAAGCCTAGCGTTCATCCTCCAGCACGTTGCACCTCTGCTGCATGATGTTGTGGAGGTAGCAGCAGAACACCACGATGCGAGCGACCCTCTCAGCCCGTCCAGAGTGGTCCAACCACCCGAGCCGCACCTGCAGGATACCCGAAGTATCGCTCGATCACACCCCTGGTCGCTGCATGGGCATCGTTGTAGCGGGTCTCCCCGTTGGTCTGTGGCCCCTGGATAAGTGTCACCAGCCACGACCACAGCAGATCACCACTGTCCCCCAGGAGCCAACCCCTCAACCAGGGGGTGGCTTCTCGAACATGTCAGGAATCGACTGGTGTGTCAGGATGAAGGCATCGTGCACGCTTCCCGGGTATCGGACACAGACGTGTGCGATGTGCAGCTGATGGTCACATATCAGCTCCACGGAACCATTTTTGGTTTGCGTCGAGCAGCCTGTCATCTGCAGGTGCTCACAGGGGGACAGCATTCCGTCAATTACCCCCTGGACCCGGGGCACCCATCGATAGAGGCGAACCCCACTGCTTGAGCATTCTGGTGGGCCCGTCCACATTGAAATGGATGTATTGAGCCACCTGCCATATAGGGCCTACGTGATGGCACGAATGCACCAGCGCCCGAGGTCTGTGAGATCCTGGACAGGTCCCCATTCGGCTCCTGGAAGGACCCTGTTGCTTAAAAGTTCAGGGCGACTGTCACCTTGACAGCTACCGATATTCCCCTCCCCATACTCCCGCGGTGCCACCATCTGCCTCATATGTCGCACTGTCTCATTGCTCAGCTGAAGTTTTCGACAGCATGCTCGGTCCGGCAGATCCTCGAATGACAGGCGGTCCCAGTACACACGAGGCCTCATGCGGTGCCTCCTTGGCACCTCCTCCTCCTTGGCCTGTTGGGTGGCTGGCTCTCCATCCTGAGCGGCTGCCTCCTGTCCGTTTGTTGCACATACCGCTGCTGCACACTCTGCTGCTGCAGCTTTCACCTCCTTCTCGAGCAGTGTCCGCATGTACAGCCACAGGGCATCTCCCAGGGCTGAGGCAACCAGCAGGAAGGCCACCGTTGCTGGTTGAATTCCAATATCTATTGTCTACAGGGGGTGAAAGGCCGACATGTCATGGTGCGTACCCCCTTGCCCAAACAGGTCCAACGGGCTACATGGTGGCCTTGGTTGGCATTGCAGGCTCTGCCCCTGTAAGCCCCCCCCCCCCCCCCCCCAATCACCGCACTCCTGGCCCCGTCATTTCCCAGCACCGTATGGGCCTCTGGCCCTGGCACCTATCCCTGCTGCCAGGGCTACCGCCAGCTGGTGCTGCCCTTGCCAGCGGTATGCTCCACAGCTTCCGCCCAGCAGCCCCGTAGAGGCTACAATGAGTGTTGCCCTTGGGTGGGCTGCCTGATGCCCACCCCCGGTGGGTGGCGGCCGAGTGGGTTCTTCAGACAGCACTGTCTCACCAGGATAATGGTTGCATGGTGCAAGCCGCAAGACTTTCCCATAATGGAATAGCAGGAAGGCGAGTTAAAGAATAGAGTAGAGTGATCACTTCTACCCAGCCAAAGGAAGACACCATCCTGATTGACGAGACCTCGATTCAAGTGAACATCTTTCCAATTTATGGAAAGTCCGCACCAGGTCTTTACCATGAACATTTTCCTCTGTGTGACTCTCCACTATCTCAACATTTTTTAATTCATTCATGGGATGTGGGACTCTGCTGGTTGGGCCAGCATTTGTTATCCATTGTCCTTGAGAATGTGGTGGTGAGCTGCCTTTTTGAACCACTCCAGTCCATGTGGTGTAGCTACACCCACAGTGCTGTTCGGGAGGGAGTTTCAGGATTTTGACCCAGCAATAGTGAAAGAAAGAGAGATGCGAGACTTCAGTAAAGAGCACGGAGATAGGGAGAGAAGAGACTGCAATAACGAGCGCATAGAGAGAGGTGAGACTCCAGTAAAAAAGTGCAGAGCGAGAGAGGCACGATTTCAGTAAAGGAAGTGGACATCGAGGCGAGACTTCAGTGAAGAACGTGAGGTGAGTCAGGAGGTCAAAAATACCACAGCTGATTTGTGAGTAAGTTCTGGTGGGTATTTTTCAAACTATATTAAATTGTAAGTCATGGTTTTAGCAAGGGTAGGGGCTTAGTTAATTTATTTTTTTTAAATATAATAGTCTTCAAAAGTTTTTAAATTTGAAGGTTTTAGTCAGGCCATGGACAGTTCAAAGCCGTGGTATGTTCCTCCTGCTATATGTGGGTAACCAGGCACATTTCCAGTCCCCGGGGCCAGCATGTGTGCAGGAAGTGTGTCCAGCTGCAGCTCTTGGAAGCGCGGGTTTCAGAGCTGGAATGGTGGCTGGGGACACTGTGGAGCATCCGTGAGTCTGAGAGCATCGTGGGTTCACGTTTGGAGAGGTCATCACACCACAGCTGAAGGGATTTGAGGAAGGAAGAGAATGGTTGATGGCTAGGCAGTCCAAGAGAAACAGTCGGGTAGTTCAGAAGTCCCCTGGGGTCCCACTCGCAAATCAGTTTTCCACTTTGGATGTTGATGAGGTTCCTCCAGGGTATGCAGACATAGCCAAGCTTCTGGCACCACAAGCAGCCTGTCTGTACAGGAGGGGATGGGGGTAGGAAGAGGAAGACCAATAGTAATAGGGGATTCTATCGTCAGGGGAACAGATAAGCTCTACTGTTGCCATCAACGTGACTCCAGGATGATGTGTTGCCTGTCTGGTGTCAGAGTCCGCGATGTCACTAAACGGCTGCAGGGCATCCTGAAGGGAGAGGGTGATAAGTAAGAGATCCCGGTACATGTTGATGCCAATGGCGTAGATAGAAATAGAAAGAGGGTTGAGGTCTTGCATCAAGGATTCAGGGAGCTCGACTAAATAGCAGGGCCTCTCAGATTGTAATCTTTGGATTACTCCCAGTGCCACGTGCTAGCGAGTACAGAAATAGGAGAATAGTGCAGATGAATGCATGGCTTAAGGGTTGGTGCAGGAGGGTGGGTTTTATGTTCTAGGATCACTGGAACTGTTTCTG
This sequence comes from Scyliorhinus canicula, assembly GCF_902713615.1. NCBI lineage: Eukaryota > Metazoa > Chordata > Chondrichthyes > Carcharhiniformes > Scyliorhinidae > Scyliorhinus > Scyliorhinus canicula. The sequence continues at coordinate 105,658,026 of NC_052157.1, read as the reverse complement.
GGGAAGGTGAAACCTGTACAAGTGGGACGGTCTACATCTTAACCAGCGCCCGACTAACATCCTTACCGCCGGGTTTGCTAGTGCTGTTGGGAGGAGTTTAAACTAATTCGGCAGAGGGAGGGGGACACAGACTGTTAGCAGAATAAGACAGAAAAGCAATCAAGTCAGAGGGGTACAGCTGTATTAAGTTTCAAGGGAGTAAGGCAAGGCTGGATGGCCTCTACTTTAATGCCAATTGTATGACAGGTAAAACAAATGAGTTAAGGGCGAGAATTGGCATGTGGAATTGTGATATTGTAGCCATCACAGAGACGTGGTTGAGGGAAGGGCAGATTGGCAGCTCAACATCCCAGGATGTAGAATTTTCAGGTGAGACAGAGGAGGGGGTAAAAGCGGGGGTGCATTATTAGTTAAGGGTCAGTTACTGCAGTAAGGAGAGATGATATCCTGGAGGAGGTATCAAATGAAGCTTTGTGGGTAGAGTTTCGGAATAAAAAAGGTGTTTATTATAGACCCCCAGATATTCAGCAGGAAATTGAGGAGCAAATATGTGCGTAATTTGCGGAGGTGAGTAAAAATAATGACAATAGGGTAATTATATTAGGTGATTTCAACTTTTCCAACATTAATTGGGATAGTCATAGCGATAAGGGCTGAGATGGAGTGGATTTCTTAAAATGTTTACAGGAGAACATTTTAAGTTAATATGTAAAGGGTCCAACAAGGGACAGTGCAGTGCTGGACCTAATTATGGGAAATTAAGTACAATTTAAGCTTGTTATGGCCAGATCAATAAACAAGTTACAAAAAAAGGTTTTCGATAGGGCAGAGCTGATTTTAGTGAAATAAGGCAGGATCTGGCCACGGTAGACTGGGAAGAGTTACTTGTGGGGAAATCTACAGAAGAGTAGTGGGGAGCATTCAAAAAGGAAATGGGAGGGTACAGGTCAAAATGTCTGCCTGGGGAAGCGGCAGCATAATCAAAGACCCCTCCCACCTGGCTTACTCACTCTGCCAACTTCTTCCATCGGGCAGCTTTTACAAAAGTCTGAGAACACGCACGAACAGACTCAATATCAGCTTCTTCCCCGTTACCGGACTCCTAAATGACCCTCTTATGGACTGACCTCATTAACACTACACCCTGTATGCTTCATCCAATGCCGGTGCTTATGTAGTTACATTGCATACCTTGTGTTGCCCTATTATGTATTTTCTTTTATTCCCTTTTCTTCCCATGTACTTAATGATCTGTTGAGCTGCTCGCAGAAAAATACTTTTCACTGCATCTCGGTGCACATGACAATAAACAAATCCAATCCAATGTTCCCTGTAGGGTGATAGGAAGGAGTAACAATCCCAGAGAACCATGGGTGACCAGAGATATTCAAGATACGACGAGCAGGAAAAGAGAGGCTTTTAGCAAGTACAAGGGGAGCAAGCCAGCGAAGGCATTTGTGGATTACAAAAAGTGCAGGATGGACTTTAGAAAACAATTAGGAGAGCAAAGAGGGGATATGAGAAAGCATTGACTGGTAAAAGTAGGGAAAATACCAACATATTCCATAAGTATGTCAATGGGAAGAGGATAGCTAGGGAAAGAGTAGGGCCCATCTGTGGGTGGAGCCAGAGGAAGTTGGTAGGGTGTTGAATGAACACTTCACATCTGTCTTCACCCAAAAGAATGAAGATGTAGGTATGGAACTCAGGGAGATCGACTGTGAGGTTCTTGAGCAAATTGACAGAGGGAGTGATAAGGTATTGGAGGTGCCGGTAGGCTTAAAAGCAGACAAATCTCCAGGGCAGCATGGTGGCACAGTGGTTAGCACTGTTGCTTCACAGCGCCAGGATCCCAGACTCGATCCCTGGCTTGGGTCACTGTCTGTGCGGAGTCTGCATGTTCTCCCCGTGTCTGCGTGGGTTTCCTTCAGGTGCTCCGGTTTCCTCCCACAAGTCCCGAAAAACGTGCTGTTAGGTGAATTGGACATTCTGAATTCTCCCTCTGTGTACCTGAACAGGCGCTGGAATGTGGCGACTAGGGGATTTTCACAGTAATTTCATTGCAGTGTTAATGTAATCCTACTTATTATTAACTTCATTGCAGTGTTAATGTAAGCCTACTTGTTATTATTATTATTATTATGTCCCGATGAATTGTGTCCCAGAATGCTGTGGGAGGCAAGGGAGGAGATTGCAGGGGCTTTAATCCAAATTTTTTATTCCTCTCTGGCCATGGGGGAGGTGCCAGAGGACTGGAGAACAGCTAATGCGAATCCACATTTACAAAGGGTTGTAGAGATAAGCCATGGAACTACAGACCAGTGAGTCTCACATCAGTGGTAGGGAAACTATTGGAGAAAGTTCTGAAGGAGAGAATCTATCCCACTTGGAGAGGCAATGTTTGATCAGGAATAGTCAACATGGCCTTGTCAGAGTGGGGTCATGCCGAACAAGTTGGATTGAACTTTTTGAGGCGGTGACCAGGTGTGGAGATGAGGGTAGTGCAGTAGCTGCAGTTTATGTGGATTTCAGCAAAACCTTTGACAAGGTCTCACACGGGAGACTTATAAAGAAGGCAAATGCACATGGGAGACAGGATGATTTGATAAGGATTCAAAATCGTCTTAGTTGTCGGAGACAGAAGGTGATGACAGACAGCTGCTTTAGTGGCTTGAAGCCAGTGTCCAGTGGCGTACCACATGGATCTGTGCTGGGTCTCTTATTATTTGCTATTTACATAAACGACATAACTGACTATGTGGGGGTAGGATCAGTAAGTTTGAAGATGACACAAAGATTGACCAGGTAGTTAACAGTGCGGTTGAGTGTCTTGGTTTCCAGGAAGATATAGTTGGGATGGTCAAATGGGCAGATAAGTGGCAGATAGAATTTAACCCTGGAAAGTATGAGATGATACACTTTGAAAGGAGTAATTTAACAAGGAAGTATTCAGTGATTGGCTTGACTTTGGGAAGTTCCGAGGAACAAAGGGACCTGGGCGTGTTTGTCCATAGATCTCTGAAGGCAGAAGGGCAGGTTAATAGAGTGGTGAAAAAGGCATATGCGACACGTGCCTTTCTAAATCGAGGCATAGATTACAAATGCAGGGAATTGTGTAGACCGTCAATGAGGTCACAGCTGGAGTACCGAGTGGTTATCAATTCTGGTTGCCACATTATAGGAAGGATGTGATTGCACTGGAGAGGGTGCAGAGGAGATTCACCAGGATGTTGTCTTGAATGGAACATTTAAGTTACAAAGAGAAGTTGGATAGACTTGGGTTGTTTTCGCTCAGCAGAGAAGACTGAGGGGCGACCTGATCGGGGTATACAAGATTATGAGGGGTATAGACAGGGTGGATAGGGAACAGCTGTTCCCCTTAGTTGAAGGGTCAGTCATGAGGGGACACAAGTTCAGGGTGAGGGTCAGGAAGTTTAGGGGGGATTTGAGGAAAAATCTTTTACCCAGAGGGTGGTGACGGTCTGGGATGCACTGACTGGGTGGTAGAGGCGAGTTGCCTCACATCCTATAAAAAGTACCTGGATGAGCACTTGGCACATTATAACATTCAAGGCTAAGGGCCAAGTGCTGGCAAATGGGATTAGGTAGACAGGCAGGTCAGGTGTTTTTCATGTGTCAGTGCAGACTCGATGGGGCAAAGGGCCTCTTCTGCTCCGTATTATTCTGTGATTCTGAAAACAGCTGATAACACGGTATCCAGTAACCGTCCAGGTACACTTGCCATAAATTGCAAGCAACTATATGTTCTGCAAAGGAAGGCAAGGAGTATAAGTGTCTAGAGTTTGTTGTCCCCAAACCTTGAAGCCATACTCTTGAAAGTTGGTGTTTCGATCGCAATCTCTGTATGTATGACAACAACATTTTTATTTACATAGCACATTAAATATAGCCAACAGTTCCATCCGTGGTGCTTCACAGCAGTCTAATCAGACAAAACAAATAAATAGCAAGCCAAGGGAGGAGATATTTGGGCAGCTAATTGAAAACTTGGTCAAAGAGGTAGGTTTTAAGAAGTGTCTTAAAGGAGAAGAGAGAGGTGAAGGCATTTGGGGCGCCTAATTGGCTGAAGGCACAACTGTTGGTGAAGGGGCAAAAGTGGCAGGAGATGTACAAGAGGTCGAATGTGGAAGAGCACAGAGTTCATAGAATCATAGAATAAACGGTGCAGAAGAAGGCCATTCGGCCCATCGAGTCTGCACCGGTCATTATAAAGAGCACCCTGCTGAAGCTCACGTATCTACCCTATCCGCGTAACCCAGTAACCCCCACCTAACCTTTTTGGACACTAAGGGCAATTTAGCATGGCCAATCCACCTAACCCGCATGTCTTTGGACTGTGGGAGGAAACCGGAGCACCCGGAGGAAACCCACGCAGACACAGGGAGAACGTGCAGACTCCGCACTGTTCTCAAAGGGTTGTAGAGTTGGAGGGGTTGACAGAGCGAGGGAAGGGTGAGGCCATGGAGGACTCTGAACATAAGAGTCTCAAATTCCAAGCAACTATGGGCGAGATTCTCTTTCCTCTCCGCAGTCAGCGTGTTTCTCAGAGGCGGGAGGTGGCCATCAGCGGGATCTTCTGGTCCTTTTGCTGTCAATGGGATTTCCCATCGATTCCACCCCACACCATCGGGAATACCTCAGCGGGCGTGCACCGTCGGCGGGACCGGAAGACTTCACTGGCTTGTAGAGCTAGAAGACCTCGCCTCATAATTCTGTAAAGGCAAAGAGTTATTTTAAATGACTCTTTTAAATGCCAATCTGTAGGTCAGCAATGCAAGGATGATGGGTGAATAGGAGTTAGGACCTGGGTTGCAGAACTTTAGATGAGCTCAAGTTTGTGAAAGTGAAAGATGGATAGCTGGCCAGGAGATCATTGAAATGATTGAGTATGGAGGTAACAAAGGGATGAATGAGGATTTCAGCAATGGATGAACTCTGATGGCAGATGGGGTGATGGGTGATGTTACAGAGATATTGGGAACTCTATAGCTACAGTTGAAGTGAGAGCCGATTTTCTGCCAGTGTGTCACCACTTTGTCTCTGCTCACACCATTTGCCCTGCCTGTTTTGTCCATTTTGTGGCCCACTGCTCCCTCCAGTCACTGTTTGACAGAGCGAAAATTCGCACGCGTCCTCTCGAATTGCAGCTGCAGCCTTTTAAGAGTTGCAGCTGTTCACTCCTGTCAACAAACCTTCCAGCACCACGGTCAGTCTATCTTGGGACTCGTTGAGCATCAACAGGACCAATCTCAGATCACAGTGCGGGGACCAAAGCATTTCCCCTCGGCATCCAAGTTTCAGTTTGTGCAGAATGCTAAGATGGACCAAGCAGCCAAGTAGGGAGGAAGGGGCAGAAGATTTACGTGGCGCAATCTGGGCATACAGCAACTCCCGGAACAATGATTATTGAGAATTCCAACTGTGGAAAATTGTGCTTTATCTTTAATGGCCAAATTTGGATAGCACTGTTCATGGCTGAGCACAGAGCAGTGTCTGTGTAAAATGCTCTATTCTTTTCCAGTTAATCACTGTGTTTAATGCTGAACAGCATTTGCCAAATAGGATGTTGCACTTTCTGCCAAATGCTGGAGGCAGCCATTTTATACAGGTCATTAAATTAAAAGGCAGAATGTTCCCTTCATCAAGCAGAAAAGCCCATTGCAGAATAGGAGCTGGTAAATAATACTCCATTGCCCAATTAAGGGGCATTGTGCACCAGATAATGCTCAGGCGTGAAATGTATATTCAGTGAAGCAGTAATTAGTTTGAAATGAATAAATACTGCTTATCCGAAGAAGAAGACATTCTGTAGAATTGGTCAAGCTTGTCATTTCTCTGCTCCGCATCAAGAACGGCTCCTCATGCTTAGTTGATAAATGGGAGCTGTTGTTGGCATATCGCTTCCGTCAATTATATAAAAGAGCATAAAGCACAAAGCAGTTTATAATTGATCGTACTTGTTTTATGAACTGGAGAGGATGCAAAGTTGATAACCGACCACTCTGCAGTTCAAGAAGTTCTAGTTAAAGGAAACCAGAGCCCCCACAACCTTTGATCACAAAAGCCAACTGCCGGATTTGAGAAAGCCGATAATACCCCATAAAGAAAGACTCCCGTTAATATATACTGCTTTTCATGGCATACTCAGAATCTCTCAATCCGTTTTGCAATGAAATACTTTTGAAGTGTAGTCACTGCGATAAACAAGGCTTAACAATTCAATAAAACCATACAGCTGAGAAACAGCCAGGGTATAACAGTTTCACACAAGGCCAGGATTCCCAAACCTCCACCATTTCCCTCAAAAAGAAGGCTAATCTCCAGGACACCGCTGCAAGCAATCTGGCAGCAAAAAAACTCTGCTTTATTTCTATTTTCCTTTTACACCTTTGTTTTATTTGCTTAACAGGAAAAAGAAAGCAGTGGGCTGAGAGTCAAGAACCATTCAATCAGAGGCTGATGAGACCATTTCCTTTCCAATTGACATGGGAAGAAGGTGCCCCATGAGGTTGCACACATTGGATGGTGAATGGAGGGAGTGTGGAACCAGGGAAGGTCATCTGATAATAGCTCCAGGAATGTACCCAACCAGAAATGGCATCCCTAATCTATCAGAATACATTAAACACCTTTCCCAGATCACTTTGACAAATAAATTAAAGATCCACCTGTATTTTCCTCATTCCAGAATCAATCAATGTTTTTTCAATTCTCATTCATTCATAAGGACATCTCTGGGTAGAGGGCATCACTGGCAGTGCCAGCATTTCTGGCCCATCTCTAACTGCCCTTGAACTGAGTGGCCATTTCAGAGGGAATTTTAGAGCCAATCACATTGCTGTCGATCTGGAGTTACATGCAGGCCAGACCAGCTCAGGTGCATGAGTGAACAAATGGGCTTTTACAACTATTTGTTTCACAATTTAAAAAAAAAAATCAAATTAAAATTTCACAGGGATCCACCACTTCGCCAGCAGCGTACCCACGCTTGTGGGTTTCCCAATGGCGTGGGGTTGCCACAATGGGAAACCCCATTGGCCTGCTGTGGGAACACAGAATCCCACTGCCGGTGGGGGCGCGCTGCGCTGGAAAATGGGGCTGGTGGGACGGAGAATCCTGCTCCTGCTTTATAGTTCTGAAAACAGTGAGTGCCTGGCACATCCTTTGCTTTAAACCGGAAATGGTGCTGAGTCTGCAGAGAAGGTAGACAACCTTGCCAGAGAAAACTATCTTAATCCTAGAAGGAAGAAGTACCAAAACGAACGCCTGAACTCCAGAAAGATATTGGGAAAGGGTTAGTAGATAGTCAGTTACATTTGCTGTCCATTTAATTATAATATTGTACATAATAAAAGGTTACTTGTTTTGTAAAGTTACAAACTTGGTGACTGTAGTTTAATGGGCTCAACCAAGGACCTCAGGTATTTTAAATAAAATCTAATTTCACCTGTGGTGTGACTCCAGGTCAAGTGTGGCCGGAATTATATGTGCACTAGCCTAGGAGGTCATGACAGCCACATATTCGTGATCTGGTTTAAGCATTGGCACAATGGGAGATGCCCACTCCACGAACTGCACGGGCTTGATAATGCCTAATTCTTCCATTCCCTGGAGTTCAGACTCAATCTTCTCATGTCCGTTATTAAAGATGAGATTGCGGAGTACTTGGAAATGCATGATAAAATCAGACTGAGTCAGCATGGCTTCGTTAAGGGGAGGTTATGTCTGATAAATCTGATAGAGTTCTTTGAGGAGGTAACAGGGAGGTGAGACAAAGGAGAACCAGTGGACGCGATCTATTTAGATTTCCAGAAGGCCTTTGACAAGGTGCCGCATAGGAGGCTGTTAAATAAGTTACGAGCCCATGGTGTTAAGGGTAAGTTACTGGCATGGATAGAGGATTGGCTGACTGGCAGAAGGCAGAGAGTGGGGATGAAGGTGTCTTTTTCAGGATGGCAGCCAGTGACTAGTCGGTGTTGGTATCACAACGTTTCACAATATATATTAACAATCTGGAAGAAGGAACTGAGGGCACTGTTGCTAAGTTTGCAGATGATGCAAAAATATGTAGAGGGACAGGTAGTATTGAGGAAGCAGGGGGGCCGCAGAAGGACGTGGACAGGCGAGGAGAGTGGGCAAAGAAGTGGCAGATGGAATACAATGTGGAAAAGTGTGAGGTTATGCATTTTGATAGGAAGAATGGAGGCATAGACTATTTTTTAAATGGGAAAAGGCTTAGGAAATCAAAAACACAAAGGAACTTAGGAGTCCTTGTTCAAGATTCTCTTAAGGTTAACGTGCAAGTTCAGTCGGCAGTTAGGAAGGCAAATGCAATGTTAGCATTCATCTCGAGAGGGCTAGAATACAAGAGCTGTATAAGGCTCTGGTCAGACCCCATTTGGAGTGATGTGACCAGTTTTGGGCCCTGTGTCTAAGAAAGGATGTGCTGGCCTTGAAAATCGTCCAGAGGAGGTTCACTACAATGATCCCTGGAATGAAGAGCTTTTCATATGAGGAGCATCTGTACTCGTTGGAGTTTAGAAGGATGAGGGGGGATCCAATTGAAACTTACAGGATACGAGAGACCTAGATAGAGTGGATATGGACAGGATGTTCCCACTAGTAGGAAAAACTAGAAGCTGAGGTTACAGCCTCTGACTGAAGGGACAATCCTTTAAAACTGCCAGAGGGTGGTGAGTCTGTGGAACACTTTCCTGCAGAAGGCTTTGGAGACCAAATCACTGAGTGACTTTAAGACAGAGAAATATAGGTTCTTGATTAATAAGGTGATAAGGGATTATGGGGAGAAGGCAGGAGAATGAGAATGAGAAGCATATCAACCCTGATTAAATGGTGGAGCAGACCCGATGGGCCGAATGGTCTAATTCTGCTCCTATGTTTTATGGTCTTATGGTGTAAGGCATGGGACACGGGTTGAGCTCTGTAAAACCTGGGCATGGCTTCAAGATCCACATAAATGTTTGTTTTTAGGCCCTGTATCTTGACTAACTCATCTCCTTCGTTAATTTTGAAGATTTCTCGCCAATTTATTCCAATTTGGCAAAGCCAATCTCAGTCCATCAAACTTGACCCTTGACCCCCCCCCCCCCCCCCCCCCCCCTCCCTCCACTGCTATTAAAGGCAGTTGAGCAGTAGCTTCAGGGCATTGTAGTGTTTCCCAGGAACCGTAAAGCTACACAAATATGTGGCTAGCCTGGCCATCGTGCTTAACTTCAGAGGCTGTACCTGCCCCCCCTGCAAATAATGATACGTTTCTTCTACAATTGTAGCGGAGACATCTGTGTCGACCTCCATTCTGAGTGGCTGACCATTTACCCTCAACAGTATCATGATGGGGCCCATCTTGCCCACCTTAAATGTTCTCAGGGTTTTTCTCAACACTATGGATTGGAGTCGGACTTTTTTTTTGTTGGCCCTCCAGAAGGCTCAGTTTATTCTTGCACAATCCTATTCCGAATGTGCCCCATCCTACTGCATGCAAAACGTGTAGCTTTCCTAAATTTATATCTCTCCTGCGGGTGATCTTCCCCATGCTGGTAGATTCTTCATTGCTCTAATACTAATTGTAATATATACAATTAGTTTGTCAAAATTCAGTTATATACCCTACTGGGCAGGGATATAGTGTTGCCGGAGAGCAGCGGACTGGTACACCAGCACCCAGTATGTAAAGGTTTTCATATTTATTGCTGGGTGCTTATTTCAGTGATGAATCTTGAGGAACCTACCTTAGCTCGAAGTCGGAGGGCCTGGGTGGGGTGCTCTTTCGGAGTGTTGGTGCCTTTCCGATGGGCCCAATGGTCTGCTTCTGCACTGTAGGGATTCGATGATTCTATGTGCTGGATTTTGTGGTTGTTTCCGCCGCAAGATCGCCACAGACGGGAAGGGGAACATGTAAAGATCCGTTGACTTCGGGCAGAAATTTCAGGTCACCGGGCGGGCGCAGCGCAAAATCCCGCCCTATGAATCACAGAAGGTGAGATTGAAACACTGAAGTTGAACAATGTGCCAGAGTTAGTTTCCATTTCTGGCGCCGCCACATTGGATGCCAGCCATCATTGTATTAGGATCCTGGACCAGACCCCAAGTGGCTCGGATAGTGGACAGAAACCCCAAGATTTTATTTACATTTTCTAAGACTGTAAGGAAACTCGCTCCAGGTGTGGTTTCACGCAAAAAATAGGGATATGTATATTAAAACAAATGTTATTACTAACACGGTATTAAAATACCTTTTTTTCTTTATAAATTTAGAGTGCCCAATTCATTTTTACCAATTAAGGGGCGATTTAGAGTAGCCAATCCACCCAGCCTGCACATCTTTTGGGTTGTGGGGGAGAAACTCACGCAGTCACAGGGAAAATGAGCAAACTCCACATGGACAGTGACTCACAGCCTGGTTCGAACCTAGGACCTCGGCGCCGTGCTTCTTTTTGTTTAATAATGTTAGAGCACCCAATTATTTTTTTCCAATTTAGGGGCAATTTAGTGTGGCCAGTCTACCTAACCTGCACATCTTTGTAGTGTGGGGGTGAAACCCACGCAGACACGGGGAGAATGTGCAAACTCCGTACAGACAGTGACCTGGGGCCAGGATCAAACCCGGGTCCTTAGTGCTGTAGGCAGCAGTGCTAACCACTGCATCACCATGCCGTCCAGTATTAAAATATCTTTTTCTAAAAATAATTCTTATTAAGGTTTTCACAAAATATAAACAACAAAACAATATTAACAAAACAACCATGGTAAAAACCCAAAAACAACAACCACCCAACTACAAAAGCAACTACTAAAACACAAAAAAAAAAGCAAGCAACAAAAAGGAAAGAGATAACACCCGCCACATCCAACAAACCCTGTACACAATTCTCCCTCCCACCGAACCAAATCCCCCCCCCCCACCCCTCCGAACTCTATGAGGCTAAGCCTCGCACAGGAAGAGGACGAATTCACCCTTTCCAGGGCATCCGCCCACGTCCCCTCCTCAATCTCCTCACCCAGCTCCTCTTCCCATTTACCCTTCAGCTCCTCTACAGAGGCCTCGTCTACCTCCTGCATTACGCGGCATACGTCCAAAATCTTCCCTCCTCCAACCCACACCCCCGAGAGCACCCTGTCCCGTACCCCAAGTGGGGACAGCAGAGGGAACCCCTCCACCTGCCGCCTGGCAAACGCCCTAACCTGCATGTACCTAAACATTTTCCCTGGGGGGAGCCCAAACTTCCCCTAAAACTCCCCCAGGTTCGCGAACCTCCCATCCACAAACAGGTCCCTCAACCTCCTAATACCTACCCTGTGCCAGCCCATAAATCTGCCATCGATGCTCCCTGGAACAAACCGGTGGTTCCCCCGTATCGGGGACTCCATCGAGCCCCCCACCTCCCCCCATGCCGTCTCCATTGCCCCCAGATTTTGACGGTAGCCGCCACCACCGGGCTCGTGGTATACCTCGATGGAGGGAGCGGCAACGGCGCCGTTACCAGCGCCTCCAGGCTCGTGTCCACACAGGACGCCATCTCCATCCTCTTCCATGCTGCCCCTTCCCCGCCCATTACCCACTTACGCACCATCACTGCATTGGCAGCCCAATAGTACCCACAGAGGTTGGGCAGTGCAGCCCCCCCCCTATCCGTGCCCCGCTCCAAGAACACCCTTCTCACCCTCGGAGTCCCATGCGCCCATACAAATCCCGTAATACTCCTGTTAACTCTCCTAAGAAAGGCCTTTGGGATAAGGATGGGGAGGCACTGGAACAGGAACAAAAGCCTCGGGCGCACCGTCATCTTAACGGACTGCACCCTCCCTGCCAGTGACAGCGGTAACATATCCCACCTTTTGAACTCCTCCTCCATTTGCTCCACCAACCTTGTGAGGTTGAGCTTATGCAGGGCCCCCCCAGCTCCTAGCCACCTGGACTCCCAGGTACCTAAAGCTCCTCCCTGCCTGCTTCAGTGGGACCCTACCAATCCCCTCCTCCTGATTCCCCGGGTGCACCACGAACAGCTCGCTCTTACCCAGGTTGAGCTTATACCCAGAAAAGTCCCCAAATTCGCTGACAATCCTTATCACCTCCGGCATTCCCTCCACCGGGGTCCACCACATACAGCAACAGGTCGTCCGCATAAAGCGACACTCGATGTTCCTCCCCACCCCGCACCAGGCCCCTCCAGTTCCCCGACTCCCTCAACGCCATGGCCAGGGGCTCAATTGCCAACGCAAAGAGCAAGGGGGACAGGGGACACCCCTGTCTCGTCCCCCGGTGCAGCCGAAAGTACTCCGACCTCCTCCTATTCGTGGCTACACTCGCCATCGGGGCCTCATAAAGCAACCTCACCCAACGGACAAACCCCTCCCCAAATCCAAAACTTTCCAACACCTCCCACAGATACCCCCAGTCAACCCTTGATTGAACCATCAATTCACCAGACACGTGTCTCCGATATGAATCTAGGCTTTAATCGACTTACTTCAGAGCCAGCCTGTTACCCATTGATGAACTCTTAGTGAACTCAGGCTGACTCTGGACAAGGGTATTTATACAGCTGCACAAGGGGGAGGAGTTGTGTGCAGAGCCAAGGGTGGAGCCCAGTACAAGTTCCTGAGTACTCCCAGAGCTACTCCCCCTAGTGGTAGGATAGTGCTACTGCGCTTACAAAGACAGTGTGAATTATCATATATACATATATTTATTACATTCACCACATTCACCCCCTGCAAAAAAAATCAAGTCCGGTGGGGGTGGTGGCCTACAACGTCAGTCTGTCCGGTGGTCGAATTGTTCGTTGTGATCTGCGGAGCACCGGGGTTGCAGCCTCTTGCGGTGGCTGGATAGGTGTGTGCTGGGGTACGATGGCGGACTCCAGGGAGGGTTGTATCCGAGCTTCATACTCTCCTGGTTCGACCGGGGACTGGGGACGCTGGGGGCTGGCCGGCGCGGGGGCGCGGAGCTGGTGGGGCAAGCTTGTGGGCTCGGGAGCGCGAGTGGGCGGCAGCATGGGGTGTAGGGTGAGGGGTCCTTCTGTGGGGGTAGAGGGGGTGCTGGATCCGGCGGATGCCAGATCCCGGAGGGATACGGTTGTGTCCTGACGGCCGTCAGGGAACTCGACGAATGTGAACTGGGGGTTGGAGTGGAGCAGGTGCACCTTTTCAACAAGGGGGTCGGTTTTGTGCGCCCTGACGTGTTTCCTCAGAAGTACGGGGCCCGGCGTCCTCAGCCATGCCGGAAGTGAGACCCCCGTGGTAGTGCCCCTGGAAAAAATGAAGAGCCTCTCATGAGGGGTCTGGTTGGTCGCTGGACACAAAAGGGACCTAATAGCGTGGAGCGCATCTGGGAGGACTTCCTGCCACTGGGAGACTTGGAGCTTTCTAGACCGGAGGGTCAGGAGGACAGTCTTCCAGACTGTCGCGTTCTCCCTTTCCACCTGCCCGTTCCCCCTGGGGTTGTAGCTGGTAGTCCTGCTCGAGGCAATGCCCTTGTCGAGCAGGTACTGACGCAGCTCGTCGCTCATGAAGGACGAACCCCGGTCGCTGTGTACGTAGCTGGGGAAACCAAACAGGGTGAAGATGCTATGCAGAGCCCTAATGACTGTGTGGGAGGTCATGTCGGGGCACGGGATGGCAAAAGGAATCGGGAGAACTCATCTACGACATTTAAAAAGTAAACGTTCTTGTTAGTTGAGGGGAGTGGCCCTTTGAAATCAGTCGCGAGGCGTTCAAAGGGCCTAGAAGCCTTGACCAGGTGGGCCCTGTCTGGTCTACAGAAGTGCGGTTTGTACTCAGCACAGATCGGGCAGTCCATGGTGACCGCTTTTACCTCCTCGTTGGAGAAAGGCAGGTTTCGGGCCCTGATGTAGTGGGCGAGCCGGGTGACCCCCGGTTGGCAGAGGTCATTGTGGATGACTTTTAATCGGTCGATCTGCGCGCTGGCGCATGTCCCGCAGGATAGGGCATCCGGAGACTCGTTGAGCTTCCCGGGTCGATATTTGATATCGTAATTATAGGTGGAGAGTTCGATCCCCCACCTCAGAATTTTGTCGTTTTTAATTTTTCCCCTTTGCGAGTTGTCGAACATGAAGGCAACCAATCTTTGGTCGGTGATGAGGGTGAACCTCCTACCTGCGAGGTAGTGCCTCCAGTAACGGATAGCCTCCACAATGGCTTGTGCTTCTTTCTCGACTGAAGAGTGTCGGAGTTCTGAAGCAGAGTGGGTACGGGAGAAAAATGCAACTGGTCTCCCTGCCTGATTTAATGTGGCTGCAAGAGCTACCTCTGAGGCGTCGCTCTCTACCTGAAATGGGGTTGATTAATCCACCGCCCGCATGGCCGCTTTGGCGATGTCCTCCTTGATGCCGTCAAAGGCCTGGCGTGCCTCGGCTGACAGGGGAAATCGTGTGGCCCTAAAGAGTGGGCAGGCTTTGTCCGCTTATTGAGGGACCCACTGGGCGTAGTAGGAAAAGAAGCCCAAGCACCGTTTTAAGGGCCTTGGGGCAATGGGGGAGGGGGAGTTCTAAGAGGGGGCGCATACGGTCCGGGTCTGGGCCCAGGACTCCGTTTTCCATGACATAGCCGAGGATGGCTGGTCTGGTTGTGCAGAAAACGCATTTCTCCTTGTTGTACGTGAGATTCAGTTTCTGTGCCGTCTGGAGAAAACGGTGGAGGTTGGCGTCGTGGTCCTGCCGGTCATAGCCGCAGATGGTGACATTGTCCAAATACGGAAACGTGGCCCGCAGCCCATACTGGTCCACCATTCGGTCCATTGCTCGTTGGAACACCGAGACCCCATTAGTGACGCCGAAAGGGACCCAGAGGAAATGGAAGAGGCGGCCATCGGCCTCGAATGCCGTGTAGTGGCGGTCCTCCGGGCGGATTGGGAGCTGGTGGCATGCAGACTTCAGATCCACCGTGGAAAAGAGCCGGTACTGGGCGATCTGGTTTACCTTGTCTGCAATCCTGGGGAGGGGATACGCGTCAAGGAGCGTAAATCTATTTATGGTCTGACTGTAGTCGACCACCATACAGACTTTTCCCCCGGTCTTAACGACCACCATCTGAGCTCTCCAGGGACTATTGCTGGCCTCTATAACCCCCTCACTGAGTAGCCTTCGGACCTCTGCTCTGACAAATACCCTATCCTGCAGGCTGTACCGCCTGCTACGAGTGGCTACGGGTTTACAGTCCTTAGTGAGATTGGCAAAGAGAGGGGGGGGAGGGATTCGCAGCGTAGCGAGGCTGCAGATCGTGAGTGGGGGCGGGGGCCCTCCGAAGCTGAGGGTGAGGCTCTTGAGGTTGCATTGGAAGTCTAGGCCTAATAAGAGTGGCGCGCAGAGTTCGGGCAAAATGTAGAGTTTGAATTTCGAGTAGCTAGCGCCTCGGATTGTGAGTGTCGCGGCTGTGCGCCCCTGGATCTGGACCGAATGGGAGCCTGAAGCGAGCGAGATAGTTTGCTGCACGGGGAAAACGGGGAGCGAACAGCGTCTTACCAGGTCTGGATGTATGAAGCTCTCCGTGCTCCCGGAGTCGAAGAGGCATGGCGTTTTGTACCCGTTGATATGGATCTCTGCCATCGAGTTTCATAGATTCTTTGGTCGTGATTGGTCCAGGGTGACCGCGCTGAGTTGCGGGTAGTTGGCGGCTCGATCAGCTGTGCTGGAGTGGCCCCATGGTGACTGTCCTCTGAGTTCATAGTCGAATTCGAATTCTTCCGCAGAGTTGTACGAGCGCGGAGATGCCGATCGGGCCTGTGGATCGCACGTGGCGGGCGGCGAGGAAGATGGCGTCCAAGATGGCGGCCCCCATGAGTCGCACGTGGCCGGCCGCGTGGTGGAGGTTTGCCAAGATGGCGACCCCATGGATCGCACGTGGCTGGAGGGGGTGGAGTCGGGGCATAGGCCGCAGCGTTTCGGGCCCCGTGGGCCTGCGAGTGAGGGGAGCGATTACTTCGAGTCGCTGAGGAGTTGGAAGCTGGGGCCCTTTTAGCGAGGCACAGTCTTGCGTAATGGCCTTTTCGCCCGCAGCTGCTGCAGGTTGCGTTGCGGGCCGGGCAGTTCTGCCGCGGGTGCTGGTTCTGGCCGCAGAAATGGCAGGCTGGAATAGCGTAGTGGCTGGCTGGAGCAGCATAGTGGCTGGCTGGGGCAGCATGGTGGCTGGGCGGCCACGTAGCACAGGCCTGGGGGAGTCGCTGGTCGGGGGCCCATGATTGGGTCGCGGGGTCCGCGGGGAACGAGTTAAGGCTGCGGAAGGAGACCTCCATCGTGGTAGCAGCTTCCACAGTCGTTTCTAAGTCCTGGGCCCCCTTTTCCAGCAGTCGTTGGCGCACATAGTTAGACCTGAGGCCCGCTACAAAAACATTGCGTACCGCCAATTCCCTGTGTTCAGCCGCGGTAACCGCTTGGTAATTACAGTCATTGGACAAATTATTGAGTTCCCTTAGGAATTCGGCGAGTGATTCTGTAGGCCGCTGGCGGCGAGTCGTGAACACATGGCGAGCGTAAACTTCATTAATAGGCCTTACATAAATTTTATCGAGAACTGCTAGCGCCGCAGTATATGAACTGGCCGAGTTTAGTTGCGTAGAGATTCTGTGGCTCACCCTCGCGTGCAGTAGACTTAGCTTCTGATCCTCTGTCATTTCGGCTGTGCTCGCTTCTGCCAGGTAGGCCTTGAAGCACCGGATCCAGTGGGAGAAGATTTCTTTAGCCTCTGCATCCTGCGGGTCGAGTTCCAGGTCGAGTTCCCACCCCCTCCACCGGGGGTTCAGACCGGTACAATTCCCCATAAAAGTCCCTAAAGACCCCATTAACGTCTACCCCCCTCCGCACTACCTTCCCATCTCTATCCTTCACTCCCCCAATCTCCCTGGCCGCTTCTCGCTTTCGGAGCTGGTGTGCCAGCATCCTATTCGCCTTCTCCCCGTATTCATACACCGCCCCCTGCGCTTTCCTCCACTGAGCTTCCGCCTTTCTGGTGGTCAGTAGATCGAACCTGGCCTGAAGGCTACGCCGCTCCCCCAGCAATCCCTCCTCCGGAGCCTCCGCATATCTCCTATCCACCCCCACCATCTCCCCTACCAATCTCTCCCTCTCCCTTTGCTCTCCCCTCTCCCTATGGGTTCGGATGGAAATCAACTCCCGTCTAATCACCACCTTCAATGCCTCGCAGACCGTCCCCACTTGGACCTCCCCGTTATCGTTGGCCTCAAGGTACCTCTTGATACACCCCCGAACCCTCCCGGCCACCTCCTCGTCTGCCAGCAGCCCCACCTCCAAGCGCCAGAGCGGACGCTGGTCCCTCTCCTCCCCCAGCCCGAGGTCCACCCACTGCGGGGCATGATCCGAAATGGCTATGGCAGAGTATTCGGCATCCTCCACCCTAGAAACCAGCCCCCTGCTCAGGATTTAAAAATCAATCCTGGAATAGGTCTTATGCACGTGGGAGAAAAACGAGTACTCCCTGGCCCTTGGCCTCGCAAACCTCCAGGGATCCACCCCTCCCATCTGATCCATAAACCCCCTCAACACCTTAGCCGCCGCCGGCCTCCTACCCGTCCGGGACCTGGATCGATCCAATGGGGGATCCAGCACCGTGTTGAAGTCCCCCCCATGATCAGGCCCCCCGCCTCCAGATCCGGAATGCGGCCCAACATGCGCCGCATAAACCCCGCATCGTCCCAATTTGGGGCGTAAACATTCACCAGCACCACCCGCTCCCCCTGCAGCTTAACACACACCATCACATACCTCCTGCCACTGTCAGCCACCACATTTAACGCCTCAAACAACAACCTCTTTCCCACCAGGATCGCCATCCCTCGATTCTTCTCATCCAGCCCTGAATGAAATACTTGGCCCACCCACCCCTTCCTCAGTCGAACCTGGTCTGCCACCTTCAGGTGTGTCTCCTGGAGCATAGCCACATCCGCCTTCAGCCCCTTCAAGTGCGTAAACACCCGGGCCCGTTTGACCGGCCCGTTTAGCCCCCTCACATTCCAGGTTATCAGCCGGATCAGAGGGCTCCCTGCCCCCTCCCCTGCTGACTAGCCATAACCCATCCCCTGCCCGCCACTGGCCAGCGCTCCCCGCTCGGCCTGTTCCCCATGGCGGCAACTCCCCCCCCAGCACTCCCTGCATACTCCAGCTCCTTCCTGGCCATTTCAGCAGCAACCCGGTACCCCCCCCCCCCCCCCCCCCCCCCCCCAGGCTAGGACCCCCCTCCATAGCACTCCTGTGAGCCAGCTAACTTCTGCTGACCCCGGCAACTCCCGCCACACCTCTGACCCCTCCCCACGTGGGGATACTCCTCCTCCTCCGTGCCCATCAGCTGGCCCTCCTCCCCACCCCCGCTCTTGCGCGGGAAAATAACAACCAGCAAAGGCCCGCGCTTCTCAGCCCCGACCCCGCCCCCATCACCCCACAGCGCGGGAAACCAAAGGAAAGCCCGCGCTTTCGCCCTGCCCAACCCCGCCTCCTCTAGGGCAACTCTCATTGCCGGTCCCCACCACCAGCTTCCCGCACTCCCAGTTTACCTCCCTGCCCGAACCCGTCCACCAGACCCATACAAAAAGACATAAAGACATCGCCCCACCCACCCTAAAGCCAACACACATCCTGCATGAAACAGAGAACCCCCCCCTCCAAAGAAAAAAATTAGACACAGTTGCATTTACATACAAAACCCCCATCCCTGACCCTCAGTTTGAGTCCAATTTCTCGGCCTGCACAAAGGCCCACGCCTCCTCCGGGGACTCAAAATAATGGTGACGGTCCTTGTAGGTGACCCACAGACGCGCCGGCTGCAACATGCCAAACTACACACTCTGTCTGTGGAGCACCGCCTTCGTCCGGTTGTACCCAGCCCTCCGCTTAGCCACCTCCGCACTCCAGTCCTGGAAGATCCGCACCACCGTGTTCTCCCACTTGCTGCTCCGCTCCTTCTTGGCCCATCGAAGCACGCACTCCCGGTCAACGAACCGGTGGAACTGCACCAGCACTGCCCGCGGCGGCTCATTCGGCTTGGGCCTCCTGGCCAGTATTCTGTGGGCCCCCTCCAGCTCCAGGGGCCCCTGGAAGGACCCAGCTCCCATCAGCGAGTTCAGCAAAACGACCACATAGGCCGCCAGGTCCGACCCCTCCAGCCCCTCCGTGAGGCCCAGGATCCGTAAATTATTCCGCCTCGACCGGTTGTCCAGCTCCTCGATCAGCTCCTGCCACTTTTTATGGAGCGCCTCGTGCATCTCCACCTTCCCCGCGACAGCCACGGCCTCATCCTCCCTTTCGGAGGCTTGCTGCTGCAGCTCCCGGATTGCAGCCCCCTGGGCTATCTGAGTCTCCAGCAGCTTACCAGTGGTAGCCTTCAGCGACTCCAGCAACTCCACCTTACGCTCCTGGAAGCAGTGCCAAAGAGTCTCCTGCTGCTCCTGCGCCCACTGCCTCCACTCCTCGAGGGCTCCGCCGGCCGCCATTTTGTTTCCCTTCCCCCGCTTTTCCAGGGGCGCTGCCACCGCTTTTCTGCTCACCCCACTCCTGGTCCGGACCATAGAACCGTGGGGATCTACTGCAGACCCCTTCCCACTTTGGGAATCGTCGAAAAAGTTCCATTGGGGGCCCTGAAAAGAGCCCCAAAGTCCGTTTCTAGCGGGAGCTGCCGAACGTGCGGCTTAGCTCCGCATAGCCGCAACCGGAAGTCAGTATTAAAATATCTTTAACATCATACAAGAAAATAGTTTACAATTATCCCTTACAAAATGCTAATCAATACAGTGACACAATAACCCTTAATTGCTATCTTTATTTCCACTCAAACAGCAAAATCATCTCAGATCTCAATACACTTTTAAATACAGTTAGCAGGCCAAGGCATAGTTGCTTAAGAGATGTTCCTTGAGTCTGTTTTAAGAGATAGACCTGAATCCTATCAGAACAATGGGGGATGTCTAGCTGAAGTCTTCAGAAACTGTCTTCATGGTCTAACATCCAGAAACAAATTGAACAATCTCTGCTTCTCTGATAAAATGCCTGGTACTCTAACTCCTCCCATTGGTCACCCCATCTTACCAAGCTGAAACACAATGGGCTGGATTCCCACGATGCCTGGATTGCGTTTCCCAACGGGATGGAGAATTGAGCATTGGGGAAAATCAGTATTGACGCCAGGCGCTGATCTGAATGCGATGCTCCAACTCCCAGCTGGCGCCGGGATCAAGGTCCACGACTGCACAGCTGCGGGAGGATTTAAATGAATGCAAATGGGTCCTAATAGTGGACCGGCCCCCTACGCTCCAGCCCTCTGTGATTCACCTGGCCCGGGAGGGGAGCGGGAATCACGTGGGCACGGATCACTTGTGGTCGGTATCAGTGTGGCCCTTGTGTGGTGCACCTCGCGGTGGGCCATGGGGATTAACTCCTTAGGGGAGTTGCCCCAGAGACCATCTGTGGGCCACCCTCCCCCGCCACAACCCTCCACCCCTCCTCTACCAGAGCTACTCTCATGCCTCCCAAGACTCCCTCAAGAGGGAGACCCTCTCCCAGGGACCCCTTGAAGAGGGATACCCCCAGTGATCCCATGTAAAAAGTGACCCACCTGGGACCTGTTAATTAGAGGGAACCCCCCACTGAGGGACCCCCCACTGAGACCCCTAACTAAAGGGATCACCCCCACACAGGGACCCCATAACTAGAAGGACTCCCGCAGGGACCCCCTAACTAGAGGGACCCTCACAGTGACCCGCGCAGAGATTCCCTAACTAAAGGGTCCCCTCCCGTAGTTATCCCCTGACTTAAAGGACTCCACCACAGCACCCCACCCTCCACAGACTCCTCTCCTCCCTGAAAAGTGACCTGTCTGGAAGACAGAGAGCATCCACACAAGAGCAGTGAAATAAATTACAGCTGTAACACTTACCTGGAAGTTCCACTGCCCATTCCTCTAAGGAGAATAGCTGTGACCTGTGTTTCAACCCCGCAGATCCATTAGCTGAAAGCCATTCATAACTTTCATCTCCCTTCATGGATCAGTGACCTCTTGTGAAACCCCAATGTTTACAAACATTGACCATGTCAAAGAGAGGTAAGTGCATTGCAATCACATGCTTGAATGCTTTGAATGGACTTAATGCTTGGAATGCACTTAACTCACTTTGATGTGGTCAATGTTTGTAAACATTGGGGATAATATGAAGGACCCTTCCTGTTGATTCCCTTATTTCCCTTCCTTGATTTTTGCCATTATCATTTTGATCTATGGATGCTTAATGGACATGTATCTGCAATTCGGGCAGCAGAGAGAATAAGGAATTCAAGAAGCTGCAACATAGTATATGTTGCTGCTAGTTTTAGACAACAAGACCCAGATGTTGTGGCGTATGAAAGATGGGGTGGGACACAGTTCAATTGGTTGGCTGGTGGCCAATGAATTAGCCAAAAGGCCACGTTCTACCCGGTAAAAGGTGGTGATTGGATCCAGCTTGTGTGGGATATCTCCAGAGACCTAAGGAAAGCACAGTTGAGACCTAGACACACAGGGACAAGGACCTGCTCCCTCTCTCTCTCCAGAAAGTCTGTGAGTTGATGCTTTTCTGAACATACAGAGAACCTGAATGAATGAATCTACAGTGAAACCATTACAGGCTGCAAACAGTGACCTGGATCTGAAAGCTCACTTTGAAGGAAAGTCTGCTTAAAGACAACCATCTGAAACAAAGACTCTTTTTTTCCATTTTATTTATTATTTTCACCCCTCTCCTCCCCTCTGTGTTTGTCTGTCTTGCATGTGTGTGTATAGAGGATGGGAGCAGGTTAAAGTGGGGAATTAGAATTAGAACATGTATTTGCTGCATATTTCATTATAGTTAAATTAAAAGTGTTTAAACTTACTAACCTGGTGACTGTAATTATTGGGCATCGAAGGGCAAAAGACTTTGGATATTTTTCTAAAAATCATTGGTTCATTAAATTTAGAATAGAATCACTACAGTGCAAAAGGAGCCATTCGGCCTATCGAGTCTGCACCAACCCTCTGAACAAGCACCCTAACCAGGAACCCGCCCTATCCCTGCAACCCCATCAAACCCGCACATCCCTGGATACTAAGGGGAATTTAGCTTGGCTAATCCACCTAATAATTTGACATTGAGACTCATATTAAGATGTGCATTTACAGCTTTAGAAATCGGTGAATGTAATTTGAATTAATAGTTCTAAAGTCAGCCATGGGAGCCTGTCAGGCATGATGGGAAAGCTAGCCAAAACAAGGCATTAAGGAGATTGTAAGGCAGGTAGTGAGTCATCCCTGTGGTGAGTGAAGAAGGCCACGATACAGATATAAGGGGCCATCTGTGTTAGTCATTGCATATTCTCTGTTACAGACTTAGTGATGTTGGGTAATGTTTTTCTATAACCAAGAGATATAAATATTTCCTCATACACCAGTCACTGAAGATAAGCAAGCTGGTGCAGAAGGCGGTAAAGAAGACAAATGAAATGTTGGCCTTCATTGCGAGCGGTTTCGACTACAGGAGCAGAGGTGTCTTGCTGCAATTACACAGGGTCTTGGTGAGACTATACCTGGAATACTGTGTGCAGTTTTGGTCTCCTAATCTGAGGAAGGATGTTTTTGCTGTAGAGGGAGTGCAGCGAAGGTTTACCAGACTGATTCCTGGAATGGTGCGATTGACATAGGAGAGATTGAGTCGGTTAGGATTATATTCGCTCGAGTTCAGAAGAATATGGGGGGGGGGGGGGAAATCTCATAGAAACCTATAAAATTCTAATAGGATTAGATAGGGTAGATGCAGGAAGGATGTTCCCGATGGTGGGGGAGTCCAGAACCAGGGATCAAAGTCTGCCATTAAGTACCGAGACAAGGAGAAATTTCTTCACCCAGCGAGTGGTCAGTCTGTGGAATATGTTACCACAGAAAGTTGTTGAGGCCAAAACATTGTATGTTTCCAAGAAGCAGTTAGATATAGCTCTAGGGGCAAAGGGGATCAAAGGATATCGGGGGAAAGCGGGAACAGGTTACTGAGCTGGATGATCAGCCACGATGATAATGAATGGCAGAGCAGGCTTGAAGGGCTGAATGGCCTACTCCTGCTCCTATTTTCTATATTTCTATGTTACATAGCCTTTGTATAAGGCAGATATCCTGTAGGAGCAGGATGACATCTCCCAAGTGTGTTTTGTTTATAAACTTTCTGTTACTGCAACGTAAAGACTTGAGTGGCTGCAATATCTTAACACAACAGTATTTTTGTGAGGGCCATGAAGAATCCAGCATGGGCTTGTAGAGCAGAAAGTAACTTTATTTACAACAATATGTACACAGCAGCAGTAGTTACTACTGGTTCCCTCTCTAGCTGGTACCACACTGGCCAGCTCTATTTATACAGCTGCAACTAGTGATTGCCCCCCCCCCGCCCTCATTGGGGGAGCACATATTCACCAAAATACATCATGGATAACTAATTGCCCCGAGTCAATAGGATCCGGACATGTTATAACAAGTATCGACCTACAAATTATTCCAACACTCATCAGTGGCAGGAGGTCAGAGTGGAAGAGGTTCCTGGCCATCCAGGTGATGGAAAGAATGTTGTAGCCTCTACGCTCACTATCCATACCTCCAGACTGCAACATGCGTGTAAAAGCCCATGTTGCCACAGCAACTCGGATTCCCTGAGCGAACACCCCATCACCATCCGCCTTTCCGCTCTATACAAACGGTGCACTTGTGAAGGATTGGGAAATTTATATGACGAATCCAGTGATTACTGTTGTGACTCCCTTCCAACCATTCAGATATCTGTGTCCAGTACCAGATGCCCAAATAGCTATTTCTTTTATCTCTGGGAAAGTACTGAAAGATTAATACAGCATCTTGACCAATCAACTTGATGTCGTTCCCTACCTTCACATTCAACAAGTGGGGACCTTTTTTTAGAGCCAGTTAATGTTTGAGATGGTAACATGTGATCTTGGCAGAACAATGTGAGAATGAATAAATAGACACAAGCTTTGCAGAAATTGTAAAATGCAGAATCTGGTCCATAAACATTAGTTAAAACTCCAATCTCTGGGCAAATTACTATAATCTTCTGATCCCAAACATTGCAGGTTGACTCGAATTAAATAATGCAGAGTCCTGGTTCAGTGGTAGCATTTTCAACTATGAGTCAGATGTGTGTGGGTTCAAAGTCACTTCCAGAGACTTGAGAACAACATCTAGACTGATACTCCAGTGCAGTACTGGGACTATGAGAATCTTGCAGATGAGACTAAACCGAGGCATCAGCTTCCCTCTATGGTGGACATTTTATTCATTTGCGGGATGTGGGCATCGCTGGCTAGTTCCACACTTATTGCCCATCTCTAATTACCCTGGAGAAGGTGGTGGTGAGCTGCCTTCTTGAACTGCTGCAGCCCATGTGGTGTAGGTACACACAAGGCCATTCAGGAGGGAGTTTTGACACAATGATAAGGAAGGAACGGTGATATATTTCAAAATCAGAGTGGTGTGTGGCTTGGAGGGGAACTTGTAGGTGGTGCCGTTCCCTTACATTTATTGTCCTTCCTGGTAGTAGAGATTTGGAAGGTGCTTTCAAAAGATCCCACAGAAATATTCAAAGAGCAGGGAGTTCCACCTAGAATCCTGGGCAGTATTGATCACTCTATCAGTGCCTAAAAACAGATTGATGGGCATTTACCCTTTGCTGTTTGTGGCACCTTGCTATGTGCAAATTGGCTGCTGTGTCTCCTACATCACAACAGTTTTTTTAATAAATGTTTTTTATTGGGTTTTTGAACAAAGTATATTTACCGTTATGGACACAGAATAAAATATATATATATATATATAGAAGAGAACACACACAAAAAATAAAATAAAATAAAATAACGGTAGGGTATTATGCACTAGCTCAACAACAGCAACTCTGTGCAATTGACAATATTATTTTAAAAATATAAGTAGGCATCTGTTTGTGGGGAGTAGGAAACTGGGGAGGGGCAAATACGTTTGGGTGCCAGAGAAACAATTACATTGTTTATGTCCAATACAGAGGGCAATACGCGAATGGATCTCTACATCACAACAGTGACTGCACTTCAATTGTATTTAATTGGCTGAAATGCGCTTTTAGACATCTTGAAGTTTTAAAAGGCACTATGTAAAGGCAAACTCTTTCTTGATTTGCACAGCAAGTTTCTGCAAATCAGCTCCAGAGAGCTCCTCCTCTAATACTGTGCATATGCACAGAGACATTCATGGCAGTAGGTGGCACCATGAACCTGACATTATGTTGGGTGATGGGACCATGACAATGAGAGAAAATGTTCATAAATCAAAAAAACATTAGCACAATACATGTTTGAAAGAACGTTTGAAAGTTCTTGATTTTCAAAACATGGTAAGGTTGTAACGTAAGATTGGTTGTTGTGTAGGTTTGGTTTATTCTTATGGCTTTGTTTTCTTCTGACTTGTAAATGGCTTCTTTGGATTTGAACTGGAGGCAGAAATAATGAAACGGTGAAAGTTGTTAATTCCCAAGATGCTTCCAGGTTTAATATGATAGGGAACAATGATGCTGATAGTGCTGAGTAGCTTCTGCCGAAAGTGCAGAATGTGGGATTTGTTTTTTTTTAAAATAATTTTTATTGAAAAATTTTGTATTTATATAACAACAACGAACCGCAATAAAATACCAACAATAATGATAGCCGTCATAAACATTCGCCCATCCTCAATGAACAACAAAACATATTAACAACAACTTAAATTAACACAATGTTAAGTTACATAACCATAGAAAAAAATAAAAACAATAATAAAGAACACCCCCCCCCCCCCCCCCCCCGGGTTGCTGCTGCTATTGACCAAGATACATATCTTTGAGCCAGGAAGTCCAGAAAAGACTGCCATCGTTTATAGAACCCTTGTATTGATCCTCTCATGGCAAATTTGACCCTCTCCAATTTTATAAATCCCGCCATGTCACTGATCCAGGTCTCCACACCTGGGGGCCTCGCATCTTTCCACTGCATCAAGATCCTCCGCCGGTTGAGCGAGTCCAGTTATTCCACGCCAACCCGCAATATGCGTACGTGGAGTATCCCGACGGTCGGCAGGATACGGTCTCACTCCGGGACCTGGCACCCGCCGGTGTGCGGCCTTCTTCCCCTACACCAACACCACCCCTCCAACCCCAATTCCCCCCAGCGCCCCCCGCCCCAACGCACATGCCCCCTCTCCCCCGATTACAGCGTCTCCACCACCGGCCCGGGGTATGGAGACAAATCTACGACCGACGCTCCCGGAGGCAAGGACGACCATCGGCCCGACGTCACCGGCTCCACTGCGAAGGTCCTCCAGAACACCACGGGCACCCGACAGGCTGATCGTCTCCATCTAATGCGTCCATGGGCCGAATGGCCTCCTTCTGCACTGTAGGCATCCTATGGATTCTATGGTCTTGTCACGTGAAAATGAATCAACAATGAATGATAAAGATTTAGAATCAGCATTGAAAGGATCGTTAAGATGTAGTTTCCACCTTGAGAAAAACAGGAGCGGAATTCTCCGTCGGCGGGATCCGTCGGTCCACCGGCAGCACACCCAACGGCGTGAGGTGGCCACAATAGAAAACTGGCCGGCTGCAAGAACAGAGAATCCCGCTGCCGGCGCCGGAAAAGGCAGCTGGCAGAGTGAAGAATCCCACCCAGGATATTTGGGATTATTTCTTTGAAAATCTATTGCTGAAGGACATTGTACATATTAAACTCCATTGAACACAATAAAAGGATTATGCTGCAATCATATTTTGTTTGTCAGATTTGAATAATCTTACAGTAAGCAATAGGATTACATCAAAACCAAACATGAGCCTATATTTCACAAGAATCCCCAGTTATGCTAGTCTTAATCCAGGTTATTTACTAGTTGAAGAGCTGTAACGCCAGCATTTACCGTTAGATTTATGCAGAACATCTTACTTTAACAATCAAAAAAAATCACAGCAGGCTGATTCCTTGAATTAATTATTACCAATGTCTGCTTCACTATGTAACAAAGTTTTTGCCTCTTCACTATGCCCCGAATTCAGGACTGTTTATATTGTCGAGAGACAGTACTTCGGAAGCTAAAATCTTAAATGGCAAATAAACAAACTTGTTGCTGCCTTAAATCTTTGAGGTCAGTTTCATCATTGACTATTTAAATCGAAAAGTCCAAAATAAGGATTGTACACGTTTTCTTTGTCAATAATTGACCCCAGTTGGCTGAAGGCGATCGGGAATTTACCTCACAATTCAGGAAGAAAGAAAAATTGTCACTGATGTGGTATTTTCATCACTATAGTATTTACTGAAAACAAGAACAATGCTAATAAAAGTTTCATATTCAAAGCTTTCAATTTTTTTAATGCGTAATATCCCACACGGGACCTATGGGGTGGGATACTTATCTTCCCTGTGTTCCTTGCGGAGTGCGGCTCCCCTGCCAGGGGCGGGGTATCTCATTACACAATATATAAAAGGTCGGCCTGTAAGGCACCAACCAGCATAGAAACCCGATGGAGACCTACCGGGTAGAGTACATATAGTTTGTGTAAATATCGTTTGTTTCTTATTTTACTCAGCGTGGACTCTCCGTGTACTTATTGAAGCATGACCAGGTGTCAGTCATGGTTTAGTGGCCGCACTCACTGAGTCAGAAGGTTCTAGTTCAAGTCAATACTCCAGAAATGTGAGCACAGAATCTTGGCTAACACGACAGTGCCGTACTGAGAGAGTATTCCATTGTTAGAGGTTCGAGCTGACAGGTGAGATGGTAAACCAAGGCCCAATCTGTCTTCATAGGTGGACATAGCAGTTGCCATGGCACCATTTTGAACAACAAGTGTTTATACAACACCTTTAACGCAAGGAAACATTTCTACGCCCTTCATCAGGGTATTATAAAACAATATGTGGCACCAAGCCACATGAGGAGATATTAGGTTAGATGACCAAAGGATTGGTGAAAGAGATAGATTTTAAGGAGTGTCTTATCGGAGGAAAGCGAGTTAATTAGACAGAGCGATGTGAGGAGGCGATTCCAGAGGAGAAGGATCCAAGAGACTGAAGGTGTGGCCACCAATGGCGGAGCGATTATAATTGGCGATGCACAGGATATCACGAAACCTGGCGGAGGAGGGAAACGACATTATACTGAAGAATGGATTGGGAAAGAACTGAGTGCGAGGTCCGATGTCTTGCATATTCATTGTTCACGAATTTATACATGTGCTGGGTAGTCTGTGGGGGGAGGGGAGGGTAGAATGCTAGTCACACAGGTTTCGTGGTCAGATGGTTTGAATGAGGGCAGTGGTCGTGGCTATCTTGGACAGACTGAGGAAAAAGGCAAGTCCGGGTATGCAACAGCAATAAATCAAACTTTGACAAGATAAGAGGCAATCCAATTCAATAAAATGTTTTGTTAAATAATTTAGAGTACCCAATTTTTTTTCCCCAATTAAGGGGCAATTTAACGTGGCCAATCCACCCACCCTGCATATCTTTGGGTTGTGGGGGTGAAACCCACACAAACATGGGGAGAATGTGCAAACTTCACATGGACTGTGACCCAGACAGGGATCGAACCTGGGACTTCAGCGCCATGAGGCAGCACTGCTAACCACTGCACAATCATGCTGCCGTAATAACATTTAAGGCGGCCAACATGGTGATGGACCCGGGAGGACCTTATATAATGGTGCGTGGGCTTTGGTTCTGGTGGTGTTGGTGAGTGTACACCCCAAACTGGGATGAGCAGAGTTTATGAAGAAAACATTGGCACCGATCCCAGACCTCAACTCCCACCAACTGATGATGGGGAGGTGACTTCAACTGGCCTGAGGGTTGACAGATCAAGTCCCATGCCGTGTGTAAGGTTGGGAATGGTGAAAGAGCTGACTGTTTTCATGGAACAGATAGGGGGTGGCGGGGTGGACCCCTGGAGGTTTTGCAACCTGAGGGGGAGGATGTCCTTCTTCTCACACGTTCACAGGGGGTACTCCCGAGTAGATTTCTTTGTAGTGGGGAAATTGGTGCTTCCGGGGCTAGTGGGGGCTGAATATTCAGCAATACCTATCTCAGAACTTGCACCACATTATGTGGATGTGAGGTTGGAGACAGGCCAGGCTCATTGTCCCTGTGGAGGTTGTACACGGCTCTCCTCACCGACTAGGCTTTTTGCGGAAAGGTGGCACTGGCCATCAGTAACTACGTGAGCTGCAACCAGAAGGGACTGATCCACTCCTGAGTCACTCCCAACACCCCATCCCATGGCATATTTCTATTAAAAAGAGGTGCAATAGCTGCGCTTTTCTCTTCCCTTTCATCAATGTCCAAAGTCAATGTCTCAAACAATCCATGCAGGTGAAGCACTAATTTATGTGTAGCTCTTTAAATCTAGTCTACTTATTCATGTCTCACAATATGGTTTCCTCCACACTGGGGAGACCAATCATCAATTGGGTGACCACTTCTACTCAATCCCACATGCACCACCCAGAGAGCTTTCCATTTTCATTCTCTGCCTTGCTGTCACGCTGACACCTCTGTCCTCGGCCTGCTGTTCCAGTTAAGTATGAACACCAGCACCTCATCTTTCAATTAGGCACTTTACATCCTTCAGGACTCAATATCGAATTCAACAATTTCAGACCATAATCTCAGTTCCCATTTGGCCTTTGCTTTTCATTTTTGTTTTTTTTTAAATATTTCTTTATTCTCCTCCTTTTTCGCATTTTCTCCCAAATTTACACCCACCAACAATAAACAAGAATCAGTAATAAACAATAATCAGTAACAAATATGTCAATCCCCATATCAATAACACCGATCCTATCCTCCCACCAAACCCAAAACATTCGCCCACATGTTCACATAAACAACTGACAAAAAGGAATCAGGAATCACCCATGGCCACCATTAATACCCATCGCCCCCACCTCCCAATCCTCCCACCCATCCCTCCCAACTAATGTTTGATGTTATCCAGTTCTTTTTTTTTAATGATTTTTATTCAAATTTTTCAACAACAAATTTTCTCCCAACAATAAAATAAACAAGGCGTAGAAAAAACAGAAACAAAAGCCCCTCCCCCCATACAAAGCAATAAATTAACAAAATGAAAAGAAAAAAAAGTAACAAACACAAAGTTGCAAGGCAAACCCCCTTAACAGACTGGTAGCCCTCCCCCCCCCCCCCCCCCCCGGGTTGCTGCTGAAATTGACCACCCTCTAACACTCCGCCAGGTAGTCAGGAAAAGGCTGCCACCGCCGGAAGAACCCTTGCACCGACCCCCTCAGGGCACACTTGACCCTCTCCGGTTTAATGAACCCGGCCATGTCGCTGATCCAGGATTCCAGGCTCGGGGGCTTCGCGTCCCTCCACTGTAACAAGATCCTGCGCCGGGCTACTGCACTCTCGGCTCCGATGCCACCCCAAAAATAGTGAGCCCCCAGCCCGGTTCCACCCTGGAACCAACCACCCTGGACAGGATCCCCACCACCCCTTCTAGAAACCCTCGCATTCCGGACACGCCCAGAACATATGGGTGTGGTTCGCTGGGTCTCCCAGACACCTCCCACACCTGTCCTCACCCCCAAAGAATCGGCTCAACCTGGTCCCAGTCATATGCGCCCTATGCAGCACCTTCAGCTGAATTAAGCTGAGCCGAGCGCAAGAGGACGAATTCACCCTCCCCAGGCCGTCTGGCCACGTTCCCTCGTCGATCTCCTCCCCCAGCTCCTCCTCCCACTTCACTTTCAGCTCCTCCACCGAGGCTTCCTCCCCCTCCTGTATCACCTGATAAATTGCTGAGATCCTACCCTCGCCGACCCACGTCCCCGAGAAAACCCTATCCTGCACCCCCCTTGGCGGCCGTAGCGGAAACTCCGCCACCTGCCGCCTAACAAACACCCTAACCTGCATATACCTGAAAGTATTCCCGGAGGGAAGACCCCACTTCCCCTCCAACTCCTCTAAAGTCGCAAACTTCCCGTCAAGGAATGGGTCCCCCATCCGTCTGATGCCTGCCCAATGCCAACTCTGTGTTGTTCCTCGTGTCTTAATAAAGCTCGCAGTCTCAAGTGTGGAGAAGATGCTTTATTGTGGGTTCGTTCAGTTTCCAGAGCTCGACCTAGAACTACCTTCCAGTGCTAACTCCCAGCTTTGCTTGTTCTGTGTGTCCTGCTTACCAGCCCCTGCTGTGAAGAGTGTCCTCCACTTCCTGTCCTGATCTATTTATATGGCTCTCCCGTGCTCCCTCTAGTGGTCGCTCAGTTGTGTTGCATCTGGTTAACTTGTGATCACCACATCCCCCTTTTTCTCTTAACATATTTTCTGAACATCGTTAAAGAAAATTGTACATCCTGTCCCAGTGTATTTATAGCTCTCCCGCTCGTGTTTGCTCTGTTGTTTTGTATCTGGTCAATCTACGATCACCACATCCCCCTTTTTCTCATTACATAGTTTCTGTACATCATTAAAGAAATTTTATACAAAACAGTAACTTATGATATGCGTATCTATACAAGTGATGATGCTATTGCCTTAGTTAACAAAGCCAATGTATTTATATGTCCAATCTTAATAAAAACATTTATGAGTCCAAACTTGATGAATTTGTTCAGAGCTTTTTTTTTTTCTTTTTGTTGTTGATGACGTGGTGATATTGATATTGCAAGTCCGCTGTTAATGTTGTTGGTGTTCCTTGTTATCTTAAGTACCCAATGCGTCATCCCGAGGTGTCTGCATGGTCACATCACTGATGTTGACTGGCATGGACTTTTTTTTTTTTGTGCTTGTGGTGTTGATTTATTGTCTCATCCGCCTTGGATGCTGGTGTGCTTGCTCGTTCTGGAGCAGACGTGTGTTTATGCGATTCGTCGTCATCCCATGACATGTTTGTAGTCTTGTCATCGTTTTGCCATGCGCTGTGGCATTGTCCGTCATGTGCCAAGTAGTTCCATTGTGTACAAGTCGTTGTTTCATTGCTGTTGTTTCTGTCGTTCTTGTTTTTGTTGTTTTCGTTGCCGTACTTGTCGCTGTTTTTGTCGTTTCCGTCTTTGGTGTTGGCACTGTCGTTGTTCCTGACTTTGTTGTTCTCGTTGCTGGTCTTGGTGCTGTTTTTGTCGTTTCTGTCTTTGGTGTTGTCGCTATCTTTGTTCCTGACTTTGTTGTGTTTGTTGCCATTCTTGTTGTTTCTGTCCCTGTCGTTGTCGCTATCTTTGTGCCTGACGTTGTTGTTTGTCTTGTTGCGCTTCATGTTGCTTTTATTCTTGCTGTTGTCGTTCTCGTTTCTGCTGTGCTTCTTGCTATCGTTGTTTGTCTTGTCGCGCTTCATGTCGCTTTTCTTCTTGCTGTTGTCGTTCTCGTTTCTGCTGTGCTTCTTGCTATTGTTGTTTGTCTTGTCGCGCTTCATGTTGCTTTTCTTCTTGCTGTTGTCGTTCTTGTTTCTGCTGTGCTTCTTGCTATTGTTGTTGGTCTTGTCGCGCTTCATGTTGTTTTTGTTCTTGCTGTGTTTCTTTTGACTTTTGTTTTTCTTGTTATACTCTGTGAGTGTCCCGAGTGGATAATTTGAGTCATTGAGCATTCCGTCTTGCGAGTGGTGCGAATGATCTGATGTTGCATCGGTGCAGGTGACATCAATCAGTTGTGGAGAATTGGATTCCGCATCTTTGCTTTCTTGGTGCTCGTCTTCCGGAGTCAAAGTCTTCTTGATTAC
The DNA here is from genome assembly GCF_902713615.1 of Scyliorhinus canicula. Classification (NCBI taxonomy): domain Eukaryota; kingdom Metazoa; phylum Chordata; class Chondrichthyes; order Carcharhiniformes; family Scyliorhinidae; genus Scyliorhinus; species Scyliorhinus canicula. Next base: position 105,625,227 of record NC_052157.1, on the reverse strand, counting down.
ATTTGACGCGGTGTCTGTGGACTCTCGGCGCTCCTCTTCTGGAGTCCAAATCTGCATGATTTCAGCTGACGTGGTTTCTCTAGACTCTTGGTGCTCCGCTTCTGGAGTTAAAATCTTCATGATTTCTGTTGATGTTATCTCACTGGACTCCAGGTGCTCCTCTTCTGGAGTCAAAATCTGCATGGTGTCTTTTTGTTTGATGTCTCTGGACTCCAGGTGCTCCTCTTCTGGAGTCAGAATCTGCATGGTTTCTTTCGGCATTGTCTCTGTGGACTCCAGGTGCTCCTCTTCTGGAGTCAAAATCTGCATGTTTTCTTTCGGCATCGTCTCTCTGGACTGTTGGGTGGCCCGACTCTGTGCTTCTGTACAGACAAGCTGAGAACTGTCAGTCTCACTGTGATCCTGTATGTCGAGTGCGAGCACCTTGTCACTGTTTTCGCTCTGTGCTTCGGTACAGACAAGCTGAGAACTGTCAGTCTCACTGTGATCCTGTACGTTGAGTGTGATCACCTTGTCACTGTCTTCGCATGCAGTGGGCAGAGGTGCATTGTCTTCTTCTTGTTCCTGTGAGCGTGTTGGACTTTCATAGTCCGCTCTTTCTTCTTGTTCCTGTGAGCGTGTTGGACTTTCATAGTCTGCTCTTTCTTCTTGTTCCTGTGAGCGTGTTGCACTTTCATAGTCTGCTTTTTCTTCTTGTTCCTGTGAGCGTGTTGGACTTTCATAGTCCGCTCTTTCTTCTTGTTCCTGTGAGCTTGGTAGACTTTCATAGTCTGCTTGCGGTTGCTCAGGTACAGCGGGTTTACCTTCATGGTCTTGTTCATGCTTGGTGTCCGCCCGGGAGTGTTTGCTTGCATCCCTGTTGGCGTCTTTCATCACCCGCACTGTGGAGCCTGTCATCGCTCGCTCCGTGGAGTCTTCCTGTGCTCTCTGTGTGGCGTCGTCTTCGTCTTGGGTATTGCTGTCATCCAATGTATCGACGAGCTGCCATGGTGTTGGATTCATCCACCATGAGTAGAGTCGTGTTGAGCTTTGCAACGGTGTCGCTGATGCTGTGATCAGCATGTCCAAATAACTCCTCCATGTCTGAGTAGTATTCTTTGAAACCCATTTCATCTTCGTTGGCTTCTTCTACCACGAGTTGATTCGTGTTGAACTTTGCGACCGTGTCGCTGATGCTGTGATAAGCATATCCGACTGACTCAGCTGTGTCTGAGTAGTATTCTCCGAAAACCAAATCATCCTGGTTGGATTCTTCTACCACGAGTTGATTCGTGTTGAACTTTGCGACCGTGTCGCTGATGCTGTGATAAGCATGTCCGACTGACTCAGCCATGTCTGAGTAGTATTCTTTGAAAACCAAATCATCTTGGTTGGATTCATCTACCACGAGTTGGTTCGTGTTGTGCTTTGCGACCGTGTCGCTGATGCTGTGATCAGCATATCCGACTGACCCAGTCAGGTCTGAGAGGTAATCGTCGAAAAACAAATCATCTTTTGTTGTTTCGGAATTCTTTTTGTTCGCTTCACTGTGTGTGGTGAAGGCAGCTTTTTCCAAGGTTTTGTGCAAGTTGTTTTTCACTGTTGGTTTAAGTTCAGGCGTTTTTCTGTGTTCTGAGGCAAGAAAATTTGGTTTTACCACTTTAAGTGTCTTGTTTTCAATTTTCGGGCATTTCCCTTTTAAGTGGGCGTGGTCAGGATTCTCAGACGTCATGACGTCACGCGTAGGAACGACTTGCACATGCGCAAATCGGCTTTCTTTCCTTGTGCGGTTCGGTGTCCATTGCGCATGCGCGGCTTGCGCATGCGCATGACGGTCCGCGACGAAGACTTTTTTTGACTGCGCATGCGCGGCTTGCGCATGCGCATAACGATCGGCGCCGCGATCTTTTGTAAACTGCGCATGCGCGACTTCCGGTTCCGGCGCACGCGCGACTTCCGGTTCCGGCGCACGCGCGACTTCCGGTTCCGGCGCATGCGCAGACGCGATTTGTAGTTCTTTGCTTACCAGAGACTGCAAAATGTGCTCCGACGCCATTTTATCGCGGATTTCAGCGTTTTTTCTTTCTAAAAGTTGTAAGTTACCTTTTCTTTCCGATCTGGACTGGATTTCAGCGTTTTGGCTTTGTGAAAAATTCATGTTATTTCTTCTTTTTGATCTGTACTGTGCATTCGCGATTTCCTGATCTTTTTGTGATTTTTTAAGTCTTGCATCACTCAGTCTCTGTGCAGGTTGGACTGTGAGCATGCCTTGCTGTTCAAATTTCTCACAGTACTCTTCAAATTTGTTTAGTAACGTTTGTAAGCTGTTCCTGTCTTCACCTTTTGAGTGTTTAAATCCATTATACACTTTCTTATTGACAGGCCCTTCGATGAGAATTGCTATTTTAATTTTGTCTGAGGCGTCTGCTACATCATTAGCTATGAGATAAAAATCAAACATTTGTTTGAACCTTTTCCAGACATTTATTACATTACCAGTCGTGTCCAGCTGAGGTGGATATCCATGCCACATCCTCGAATTAGCGATGTCTTCCCCAGTCAAATGTCCAGTAGGAGATTTCCATGCCATTTTGTGCTTTCTGTATCTGCAGCTGAGTTGTCCTGTCGTAAGCGTCTGAAATCACTCCTAGGTACCACGTGTTGTTCCTCGTGTCTTAATAAAGCTCGCAGTCACAAGTGTGGAGAAGATGCTTTATTGTGGGTTCGTTCAGTTTCCAGAGCTCGACCTAGAACTACCTTCCAGTGCTAACTCCCAGCTTTGCTTGTTCTGTGTGTCCTGCTTACCAGCCCCTGCTGTGAAGAGTGTCCTCCACTTCCTGTCCTGATCTATTTATATAGCTCTCCCGTGCTCCCTCTAGTGGTCGCTCAGTTGTGTTGCATCTGGTTAACTTGTGATCACCACAAACTCAAGAACCCACCATCTATTATCCCTGGTGCAAACCGATGGTTTCCCCGTATCGGAGTCCATATTGAGGCCTTCACTTCCCCCCTATGCCACCTCACTGGCCCCAAATTTTGAGAGAAGTCACTACTGGACTCGTAGAATACCTTGCCGGCAAGGGGTGGGGGGGGGGGGGGGGGGGGGTAGTGGGAGCGGGGCCGTCACCAATGCCTCCAAAGTCGTGCCCACACAGGACGCCACCTCCATCCTCTTCCATGCGGCACCATCCCCCTCCATCACCCACCTACGGATCATCGCCACATTTGCAGCCCAGTAGTACCCACACAGGTTGGTCAATGCCAAACCACCTACCTCCCTGCCTCGCTCCAAGAATACCCTCCTCACTCTCGGGGCCTTCTGCGTCCACATGAACACCAGAATACTCTTATTCACCCTGCTAAAAAAAGCCTTTGGGATCAAGATGGGGAGATACTGGAAGAGAAACAAAAACCTCGGGAGCACCGTCATCTCAACCAACTGGACCCTGCCCGCCAAGGACAGTGGCAATGCATCCCACCTCCTGAACTCCTACTCCATCTGTTCCACCAGCCTCGAAAAGTTTAGCCTATGAAGGGCCCCCCAGCTCCTGGCTATCTGGACACCCAGATATCTAAAGCTCCTCTCCGCCCTCTTCAACGGGAGCTCTCCTATCTCCCTCTCCTGGTCCCCCAAGTGCAGCACAAACAGCTCACTCTTTCCCACATTGACCTTATAGCCCGAAAAATCCCCAAACTTCCCAAGTATCCTCAACACCTCTGGCATCCCCCCGCCGGATCCGCGATGTACAACAGTAAATCATCCGTGTACAGCGACAGCCAGTGCTCCTCCCCCCCCCCCCCCCCCATGCACAATCCCCCTCCAGGTCTTCGAATCCCTCAGCCCCATGCCCAGGGGTTCAATTGCTAACGCGAAGAGCAGGGGAGACAAGGGACAACCGAAAATCCTCCGACCTCCTCCCGTTTGTCACCACGCTCGCTACCGGAGCACTATACAACAGCCTCACCCAGATAATGAATCCCTCACCAAGCCCAAATCTCCTCAGCACCTCCCACAGGTAGCTCCACTCCACCCTATCGAAGGCCTTCTCCGCATCCATCGATGCTACTATTTCCGCCTCCCCATCCGCTGCCGACATCATTATAACATTAAGTAGCTGCCGCACATTGACATTCAGCTGCCTCCCCTTCACAAACCCCGTTTGGTCCTCATGGATAACCAGCTGGACCACATCTTCCACCCTCCTGGGCAGTACCTTAGCCAACAACTTTGCGTCAATGTTGAGGAGCGAGATCGGCCTGTAAGACCCACACTGGAGAGGGTCCTTATCCCACTTCAGAATCAGTGAAATTATTGCCCTGGACATTGTCGGGGGCAAAGCGCCCCCACCCCCACATTTCAGGGTCCTCACTAACAGTGGGCCCAGCAGGTCTGAGAACTTCTTATAAAACTCCACCGGAAACCCATCAGGTCCCGGTGCTTTCCCTGTCTGCATGCTCCCCAGCACCTCAATCAGCTCCTCCAACTCGATTGGGGCCCCCAGCCCCTCAAACGCTCCTCCTCCACTCTTGGGAACTCCAGCTTATCCAGAAAGCGGTCCATCCCGCCCCCCTCCCTAGGGGGCACCGACCAGTACAGCTCCTCGTAGAAGGACCTGAACACCCCATTAATGTCCCTAGCACTCCGCACCAGGTTCCCTCCTACATCCCTAACTCCCCCTATCTCTCTCGCTGCCTCCCGCTTCCGGAGCTGGTGGGCCAGCATCCGACTTGCCTTCTCCCCGTACTCGTACAGCGCTCCCTGTGTCCTCCTCCTCTGCACCTCCGCCTTCCGGGTGGTCAGTATATCATACTTCACTTGGAGACTACGACGCTTCCTCAAAAGCCCCTCGTCCGGGACATCCGCATACCTCCTGTCCACCCTTACCATTTCTTCCACCAGCCTCTCCCTGTACGCCCGAATGGATATCAGCTCCCCTCTAACCACCGCCTTCAGTGCTTCCCAGACCACCCCAACTTGCACCTGCCCATTATCATTAGCTTCCAAATACCCCTCTATGCACCTACGGACCCGCCCACATACTTCCTCCTCTGACAGAAGCCCCACATCTAGCCTCCACAGCGGGCGTTGATCCTTCCCGTCCCCCAGCTCCAGGTCCACCGAATGCGGAGCGTGGTCCGATATGGCCATCACCGAATACTCCGCCCCCACCACTTTCGGGATTAGCGCCCTGCTCAGGACAAAAAAATCAATCCGGGAATAAGCCTTGTGGACATGGGAGAAAAAGGAGAACTCCCTACCTCCTGGCCTCAAAAACCTCCAAGGATCAACCCCTCCCATCTGATCCATAAACCCCCTCAGCACTGTGGCCGCCGCAGGCCTCTTGCCCGTCTTAGACCTCGAACGATCCAGGGCTGGGTCCAACACAGTATTAAAATCCCCTCCCAAAATCAAGCCCCCCCGACTCCAGGTCCGGAATCCGGCGCAACATTCGCCGCATGAAACCTGCATAGTCCCAATTGGGGCCTACCACTCACCATTACGTATCTGCCTGCACTGTCCGCTACCACACTAGACGCCACAAACAAGCTCTTACCAACTAAGATCGCCACCCCTCGATTCTTCGCATCTAGCCCCGAGTGAAACACCTGTCCAACCCAGCCTCTTCTCAGCCTCACCTGATCCGCCACCTTAAGGTGCGTCTCCTGGAGCATAGCTACATCCGCTCCTAGCCCCTTCAAGTGCTCCAAGACCCGGGACCACTTCACCGGCCCATTCAGCCCCCTCACATCACGTGTGACCCAGCCGAATCCGGGGGGGGGGGGGGGATCCTCCCCTGCCCTCTGCGCCGGTCCGCCATGACTCTCCCTCGGCTCACCAGGTGCCCACATAATCCCCCAGGCCCGTTCCCCACGGTGGCAGACGCTCCTCCCAACGCCCCCCCATCACCAGCAGTTCCCCTTCAGCCCCTCCAGCAGCAACCCGGTACCTCCCCCCTATCCCCCCCCCCCCCCCAGCTAGGGCCCCCCCCCATAGCTGCGTAATCCCTTCCATCGTACTTCCGTAAGTCAGCCGACTCCTGCTGACCCCCGGCTGCTCCCACCACCCCAACGACCCTCCCCAGTGCTACACAACCACCACTCCCTCCACTCAGTGCCAGTCCTGACCACTGCGCCTCCAGCGCGGGAAGAAAGCCCGCGCTTCCATCTCAGACCCCGCCCCCACCCAACACGCATGAAAAGGGCGCGTGACCCAGCCCTCCACCAGTGAAAAAACAAGAAAGCACCAAAATGAATAAATAAGAGCCCCAAAAACGCGAAAAAGCAAAAAAAGTAAAAAGACATTAACAACCACAACCAGAAAAACAAAAGGATACCAAGGAGGACAAGGCCTCCGGACTATGCACATCAGACCCCAGCGCCCCAGTCCTCAGTTCGAGTCCAACTTCTCTGCCTGGACGAAGACCTAGGCATCCTCCGGTGAATCAAAGTAGAGCTGGCAGTCTTTGTAAGTGACCTAGAGGCATGCCGGCTATAACAGGCCAAACGTCACCCCCTTCTTGTGAAGCACTGCCTTCGTTCGATTAAAACCAGCCCTTCTCTTTGCCACCTCCGCACCCCAGTCCTGATAAATCCGAATCTCTGCATTCTCCTTACTTGCTGCTCATCTCCTTCTTCGCCCATCTCAGCACACACTCACGGTCAACGAAGCGGTGAAAACGGACAAGCACCACCCTAGGCGGCTCGTTCGGCTTGGGTTTCCTCATCAGCACTCGATGGGCACCCTCAGCTCCAAGGGCCCCTGGAATGACTTTGAGCCCATGAGCCAGTTCAACATCACAGCCACATAGGCCCCCAAATCCGAGCCTTCCAGCCCCTCCGGGAGGCCCAGGATCCGCAAGTTCTTCCGACGGGAACGGTTCTCCATCTCCTCCAACCTCGCTTACCATTTCTTGTGGAGCGCCTCGTGCGACTCCACCTTCACTGCCAGGCCCAGGATTTCGTCCTCGCTCTGAGGCCTTTTGCCGTAGCTCCCGGATCTCGACACCTTGGGCCGTCTGAGTCGCCATGAGATTGTCCAGCGAGGCCTTAAATGGTTCCAAAAGCTCAGCCATCAGCTCTCTGAAGCAGCGCTGAAGCAGCTCCTGCGCCCACTGCTGCCATCTCCCCGCCCGCCGCCATCTTGTTTTTCCTGTCTCGCACCTTTCTCTGCTCCAAAGCCAATTTTTTAACGCTCCGCTCCTGGTCCAGTCCATCCACCGGCAGAAAAGCGCAGTGGATGTGTTCCCACACCAGGAAAAGTCCAGCCAGCACCGCAACGGGCCCTTAAAAGAGCCCAAAAGACCGAAAATAGCAGGAGCTACCGAATATGCGGCGTAGCTCCGCATCACCGCAACCGGAAGTCCACTTTGCATTTTTTTTTTGTTTGCAGTCAGCAGCACACCTCCTCCAGGGACACCTATTTTGTGTCTGATATTAAAGCCCTTAAGCACTCAAGGGCTTAAATATTTCTTCTCAAAAAGACATTGTGTTACATAGAATTTACAGTGCAGAAGGAGGCCATTCGGCCCATCAAGTCTGCACCGGCTCCTGGAAAGAGCAGCCTACCCAAGGTTAACACCTCCACCCTATCCCTATAACCCAGTAACCCCACCCAACACTAATGGCAACTTTGGACACTAAGGGCAATTTATCATGGCCAATCCACCTAACCTGCACATCTTTGGACTGTGGGAGGAAACCGGAGCACCCGGAGGAAACCCACGCACACACGGGGAGGATGTGCAGACTCCGCACAGACAGTGACCCAAGCCAGAATCGAACCTGGGACCCTGGAGCTGTGAAACGATTGTGCTATCCACAAAGCTACCGTGCTGCCTCAGTGTTACGATCAGTCAAGAGGGTGAGAGAAAGGGAGGAATTTTCCTATACCTCTATCCGTTGGTAATGGGTCGGCACGGTGGTTAGCACTGGTGCCTCAGAGCGCCAGGGACCCGGGTTCAAATCTGGCCTTGTTTGGCTGTCCGTGTAAAGTTTACAAGTTCCTTCCGTGTCTGCGTGGGTTTCTTCCAGTTCCCTCCCACAATCCAAAGATGTTAGATGGATTGGCCATGCTAAATTGCCCCTCAGTTTTCAAAGATGTGCAGTTAGGTGGAGTTATGGAGTTGCAGGGATAAAGTGGGTGAGTGGGTCTCGGTGAGGTGCTCTTTTGGAGGGTTGGTGTGGACTCGATGAGCTGAATGGCCTGTTGCACTATAAGAATTCTATGGTTCGATGTAACAAAGTTAAGAGGACACTGACAGGCTGGTGGGATGGGTGGACATGTAACAGATTAAATTTAGTACAGAGAAGTTTGAAGTGATACACTTTAGTAGGAGGAAAGGCAATAAAGGTATGCAGGCAGAAGGGCTTGGGGTGGAAGTGCCCAAACCATTGCAAGTGGCATTGGGAACGTTGAGAAAACAGTTAATAAAGCATATAGGGTCCCTGACTCTAAAACTAAGGTCAGAGAGCATAACTTACTTGCTTTTATGATAAAACATTTAATCCTGCCTCAGCTGGAATAGTGTGTTCAGTTGAGTGCCACACATTAGTAAGGAGGTGATGGATGCAGAAAATATTTACATGAATGGTTCCAGGAGTGAGGAACATCAGTCATGTGGATAGGTTTAAGAAGCTGGGGCTGTTCTCCTTGATGACAAAACGTTTGAGAGATTGATAGAGGACCAGAGCAGATAGGTACAAACTGTCCCCACTGGTGGAAGCATTGAGAACCTATTTAGTGATTAGCAAAAGAAGCAATGGCGAAATGAGGAAAAGCCTTTTAATGTAGTGAGTGGTTGGGATCTGGAATGCACAGCCACACGGACTACGACTACGCTGTGGTGTTGTTCATAGGGTAACAGGTAATTATCTTAAGAGAAAAAAGTTACAGAAACAGTAGAAAAGGCAAGGGAGTCGGCCGAGGTCAGTTATTCTTGCAGAGAGCCAGTACGGATAGTGGGCTGAATGGCCTCCTTCTATGTTGTAACCATTCCGTGATTCGATCTTTTGTTTGTTTGCTTTTTGTTTTCACCATCTCCATTCCTTTGGAAATAAAAACAGAAAATGCTGGAAAAACCCAGCACGTCTGGCACCGTCTTTGGACAGAGACAATGTGAGTTAATGCTTCAAGTCCATATAACTTTTCTTCTCCTTTCGGCCCTGGAAGACGAACTCACCTGTCATTCGATCTTTCCTGTCTTCCCCCTATCACAGATCTTCCTTTTGTCCTTGTCCCACCCAACTCTTGCTGAAAAGCAATTAACATTTCTTGAGTTTTCCCAGTTCTGATGAAGGGTCACAAGCCTGAACCATGAACTCTGTTTCTCTCCACAGATACTGCCATAACCTGCATGTTCTGTTTTATCGTCACCCATCATGTGGTATAGATCAGTAAGCAACTGCCCAGCTATTGAAAATAATGAATTAATTGTTCTGACAAGATTATTATATTTAGCCAATCGATTCAGCAGCATAATTATCACAATAAATAACATGGAGATTAAATTGCAGAACCATTAAAATTAATTCATTAATTGGACACTGTAAGGCTATCGTACTGATTCCTTGATTTCATAGGAGACCCATTGCAATTGATCTGTTCATTCGTCAGAACTATTGCAATTATTTGCAATAATTCAGATATTAAATCTGTAGCCATGTGAAATGTAGACAATCACTGATGTTTCAAGAAATAATGTGCACTAACCATCATAAATTAATCTAAAAAGTCTATTGGTGTTCATTCACAACATCCATTAATAAAAGCATTCCAGCTGAAATGACTCTTAAACTCCATTGCAGTTTACAGAATGCATTAACTATTTAGCATTAGTACTTCCAGCAACTGGGTCACTGCCCGTGTGGAGTTTGCACATTCTCCCCGTGTCTGCGTGGGTTTCACCCCCACAGCCCAAAAGATGTGCAGGATAGGTGGATTGGCCACGCTAAATTGCCCCTTAATTGGAAAAAATAATTGGGTACTCTAAATTTATAAAAAAAAAAGTACTTCCAGCATGAAGCCTTATGGCCAAGTGAGTAGTGACCTGAGCCAGAAGCTCTGGATTGGAGTCTCACCCCAGGACTGAAGGAGAGTTCATTACGCTGTTAACAGGTCGAATAGCAACCTGTGAAATACTTCTAACACATCAATGGCAGGCGTCAAGAGCGCAAGAGACTCCTGGTCAGCTATGCTTTGAAAAGGTGCATCCACCCACCCCCCCCCCCCCCCCCCCCCCCCCCCCTCCTAAGCTTTAAGCCGCTAGCGACCTGTTTGAGGAAAAACCTTGCTGTGGTAACAGATGAAGCTTTGCTTTGTGCACCATAAGGTGTGGAAAGGGCAGCAACAAACAATTTATTCTTGCTACTTTTCACAAGTTTACTGTTATATCAGACTGTGTTGTTTTCAGCAACTAAAATCAGAGCTGAAGGAGCCAGGAATGGTGTGAATTGCAAGTGGCAAGCAAACTACCAACCAGGTATGAAACTAAACAACTTAAAATAAAAAGAGGAACTGATTGAATCAATTAAAATGTTTAGCAGCGTGTTAGCTGCCATTTTTTCTCCATGACTACAAATTCTACCAATTTGAAATAAAGTAGTTTCTGCCATAAAAGGGACATTTGAAAATGATGTAACATTTTAATATTAACAATTAAGTTGTCTTTTGTATCATTCAATTGTTAAAGATACAGCAGCACGGTAGCATGGTGGTAGCATAAATGCTTCACAGCTCCAGGGTCCCAGGTTCGGTTCCCGGCTGGGTCACTGTCTGTGCGGAGTCTGCACGTCCTCCCCGTGTGTGCGTGGGTTTCCTCCGGGTGCTCCGGTTTCCTCCCACAGTCCAAAGATGTGCAGGTTAGGTGGATTGGCTATGCTAAATTGCCCGTAGTGTCCTAAAAAGTAAGGTTAAGGGGGGTTGTTTGGGTTACGGGTATAGGGTGGATACGTGGGTTTGAGTAGGGTGATCATTGCTCGGCACAACATCGAGGGCCGAAGGGCCTGTTCTTTGCTGTACTGTTCTATGTTCTAAAGATAGTTATGGGGTGAAATAAAAGGAGGGCAGCTGGAGAGGCAACATCTGCCAAATTATGGTCAAGAACTTTCATCAGAAAAATCTGGTTTTCATCTAATGGAATTTACTGACCTCTGTTTTGAATATATATGACTGAGCACCCAGATCTTTCTCAAGTAGAGAATTCTGAAACAATCTAGACTCCAGCCAGTGGAAATATCCTCCCAGCAACCAACATGTCAAGCCCCTTAATAACCATTTATGTTTCAACAAGGTCTCAACTTTAGAGAATACATAGGGGCAGCACATGGCAGTGGTTAGCTCTACTGCCCCGGGTTTGAATCCCACCCCTGGGTCACTGTCCGTGTGGAGTTTGCACATTTTCCCCTGGTCTGCGTGGATTTCACCCCCACAACCCAAAGGTGGATTGGCCACGCTAAATTGCCCCGTAATTGGAAAAAAATAATAATTGGGTACATGAACTTTTACTGCACTTCATTGGTAAGTATATCCTAAGATAAAAGAGACAAAGTTTTAATAATGCTCAAAATATGGCCTCCTCAAGCCATTATGATTCAATTGTTCCCAATCTCTTGTAATAAAGGTTAATATATGATTTACCTTCCTAATTCTTTGCTGTACCTGAATGTTAACTTTCTGGATGCATTAGTAAAAGACACCCTGGTCCATTAGAGTAACACCTTATAAAAATAGCCTGTTTTCCTGCCAAACTGAATAACATCACAATTTTCCACATTGTGGGCAAGATCCTCTGACGTCCCACCGCATGGTTTTTGGCGGCCCACCGTTGGCTTGCAGCAGGGTCTTCTGGTCCTGCCGTGACAATGGGCTTTCCCATTGAATCCACCCCACACCGCTGACTCTGAAGTTTCTTGCGGTCTCGGGCCGAGCAGTTGCCGCATCAGGCTGTGATGGAGCCAGATAGGATGCTTTCAATGGCGCATCTGTGAAAGCTGATAAGAGTCAATGCGGACATGCCATTTCCCCTTAGTTTTCTGAGGAGGTATAGGCGCTGTTGTGCTTTCTTGGTGGTAGCGTTGACGTGGGTGGATCAGGACAGATTTTTGATGACATGCACCCCTAGGAATTTGAAGCCGTTAACCATCTCCACCTCAGACCCGTTGATGCAGACAACAAAGTACAGCACTTTGCTTCCTGAAGTCAATGACCTGCTCTTTAGTTTGGCTGACATTGAGGGAGAAATTGTTGCCGTTGCACCGCTCCATCAGGTTCTCTACTTGTCTCCTGTATTCTGACCCGTCGTTTTTCAAGTTCCGACCCACTATGGTCATGTTGTCAGCAAACTTGTAGAGGAATTGGAACCAAATTTTGCCACAGTCATGTGTGTACAGGGAGTATAGTAGGGGGCTAAGTACACAACCTTGCAGGGCCCCAGAATTGAAGACTATTGCGGAGGAGGTGCTGTTGTTTATTCCTACTGATTGTGGTCTGTGGGTCAGAAAGTCAAACTATCTAGTTTATTTTCCAACAGGTTATAAAATGTTTATCTGCTTTTACCAATGAGTCGCCGCAAAAAGTGAGAGGTGGGAATAAGGAAAAAAAACACAGAAGGCTGCTTAGCAACATCAGCGACTTGCATTTACATAATGAGTTTAATGTAGAAAATCATTCTTAGACGCAAGGATAAGCTCAGAACTCAACATTCAAGCATCATATATTCCAACTTGGGAAATTTTGCCAGACAAGATATTTCCAAATACTGATGAAGTGTGTACATTTAGGCCAAACTATGGGCCCCATTACTTCACAAAATTGTATGGCATTTGTTGGGAGAAATAAAAACTGCACACAATGTAGAGAACTGGTGCCAGTAATTTAATGAGCTTAGAGATCTGCAATGGGTTTAAAAACTGCTAGCAAACAGCACAGACATACAGCAGTGACCAACTCGACAGGGAAGCCACTTGTGTGGGGATGTTTGCAACAGGTTGGAGTTCTGTACACAATGCAACTTTTAATTTACTTCTTGTTCTTCACAAATTCCTCGCCTTTCTTTATAGAGCCTTTGAGTTCACCCATAGCTTCAGCCACAAGCTTCTCTTCAAAAGCAGATAGTTTGCCCAGTCCAAGATTCTTCTCAATGCCACTTTTCTGGATGGTTTTTTTTGGGGGGGGGCGGGGGGGGGGGGGGGGAGAAAAAATAATTTTAAATGAAATTTATCAAAATTAGAAAACATTTTTAAAACAGTAGACAGCTTAGAAGGACACGATGCATTCTGGCTGGCAAGATCACCAGAGTGAGAGACTATACAAGTGAGGAGATATATACTGTTAAGACCAAGGTAGATCTATGGTTCACTTCTTGTTGAGATCACAGAGTAAACGGATGCTCAACAGTTCGCATATCACCCGTGGAGATTGGCATGAAAAATGATTCTGGTCCCTATGGAGGAGAAGAGTGAACTCAGCTGGGGTGTACTCCACCACAAAGCCCCTGGGCTCACACAAGACAGACCATTTAGAAGAGCCTATGGTGAGAGTGGAGTAGTAGGTGTCAGTATCTTCAATGGAGGTGGTACGAGGTAAAAAATTAAACAGGTAGCCTCCAGATATTTTAAACAGTATTTCCATAGCTGTGTAACAGCCCTGGCCAGAAGGCAAGAGTGACCACCAAGCACGATTTGCGGTGAAAGCGTCCATTCTTTAAATCAGATGCAATAAAACAACGGGCACCCCTGTGCCAGCTCAATTGCAACAATTCTAACAAAAAAGAACAATCAGATTTAAAGTACACAGTGCCTTTAAAATGCTGAGGATTTGCAGTTTGAGAAAAATTATTTCTCATTGTTGTTTAAAAGCTGAATAATCTGATAAATGCAAACAAGACACTCACCCCGAGAAGTAAAGGTGTAGAAAAATATGGCGATTCAGTTTCTTCAGACCTGACAAATGCACATTCCACCACTCCTTCTTTGCCATTCATTGCATCCAAGAGCGAGAAGACAAACCGGGCACCAGCATAAGCCATGGATAGGGTGGCAGAACCTAAACATTACATAGAAGATACACATGAATACAAAGAACAAAGAAAATTAGAGCACAGGAACAGGCCCTTCTGCCCTCCCAGCCTGCACCGATCCAGATCCTTTATCTAAACCTGTTGCCTATTTTCCAAGGTCTACTTCTCTCTGTTCCCCACCCGTTCATATATCATTTGTCCAGATGCATCTTAAATGATGCTATCGTACCCACCTCTACCACCTCACTGGCAAAGCATTCCAGGCACCCTCTGCGTAAAAAAACTTTCCACGCACATCTCCCTTAAACTTTTCCCCTCTCACCTTGAAATCGTGACCCCTTGTAATTGACACCCCCACTCTTGGAAAAAGCTTGTTGCTATCCACCCTGTCCATACCTCAATTTTGTAGACCTCAATCAGGTCTCCCCTCAACCTCCTTCTTTCCAACAAAAACAATCCTAATCTACTCAACCTTTCTTCATAGCTAGCACCCTCCATACCAGGCAACATCCTGGTGAGCCTCCTCTGCAGCATCCACATCCTTCTGGTAATGTGGCGACCAGAACTGCACGCAGTATTCCAATTATGGCCTAACCAAAGTCCTGTACAACTGTAACATGACCTGCCGACTCTTGTACTCAATACCCCGTCCGATGAAGGCAAGCATGCTGTATGCCTTCTTGACCACTATCGACCTGCGTTGCCACCTTCAGGGTATAATGGACCTGAACCCCCAGATCTCTCTGTACATCAATTTTCCCCAGGACTCTTCCATTGACCATATAGTCTGCTCTCGAGTTAGATCTTCCAAAATGCATCACCTCACATTTGCCTGGATTGAACTCCATCTGCCATTTCTCTGCCCAACTCTACAATCTATCTATATTTTGCTGTATTCTCCGACAGTCCTCCTCGCTATCTGCAACTCCACCAATCTTAATATCATCTGCAAACTTGCTCATCAGACCACTTGTACCTTCATCCAGATCATTTATGTATATCGCAAACAACAGTGGTCCGAGCACGGATCCCTGTGGACCACTAGTCACCTTCCTCCATTTTGAGACACTCCCTTCCACCACTACTCTCCCTCTCCTGTTGCCTAGCCTGTTCTTTATCCATCTAGCACCCTGAACCCCATACAACTTCACTTTTTCCATCAACCTGCCATGGGAAACTTTATCAAATGCTTTACTGAAGTCCATGTATATGACATCTGCAGCCCTTCCATCGTCAATTAACTTTGTCACTTCCTCAAAGAATTCTATTAGGTTTGTAAGATATAACCTTCCCAGCACAAAACCATGCTGCCCATCACTGATAAGTCCATTTTCTTCCAAATGTGAATGAATCCTATCCCTCAGTATCTTCTCCAACAGTTTGCCTACCACTGACATCAAGCTCACAGGTCTATAATTCCCTGGATTATCCCTGCTACCCTACTTAAACAAAGGGACAACATTAACAATTCTCCAGTCGTCCGGGACCTCACCCGTGCTCAAGGATGCTGCAAAGATATCTGTTTAGGCCCCAGTTATTTCGTCCCTCGCTTCCCTCAGTAACCTGGGATAGATCCCATCCGGTCCTGGGGACTTGTCCACCTTAATGCCTTTTAGAATACCCAAAACCTCCCCCTTCCTTATGCCGACATGACCTAGAGTATTTAAACATCCATCCCTAGCCTCAACATCCATCATGTCCCTCTCCTTTGTGAATACCGATGCAAAGTACTCATTAAGAAGCTCACTCATTTCCTCTGACTCCATGCATAAATTCCCTCTTTTGTCTTTGAGTGGGCCTATCCTTTCTCTAATTACCCTTTTGCTCCTTATATACAAATAAAAGGTTTTGGGATTTTCCTTAACCCTGTTAGCCAAAGATATTTCATGACTCCTTTTAGCCCTCTTTATTGCGCGTTTGAGATTTGTCCTACTTTCCCGATATTCCTCCAAAGCTTCATCAGCTTTGAGTCACCTCGATCTTAAGTATGCTTCCTTTTTCATTTTAGCTAGTCTCACAATTCCACCCGTCATCCATGGTTCCCTAATCTTGCCATTTCTATCCCTCATTTTCACAGGGACATGTCTGTCCTGCACTCTAATCAACCTCCTTAAAAGACTCCCACATTTCAAATGTGGATTTACCCTTAAACAGCTGCTCCCAATCCACATTCCCGAGCTCCTGCCGAATTTTGTTATAGTTGGCCGTTCCCCAATTTAGCACTCTTCCTTTAGGACCACTCTCGTCTTTGTCCACGAGTATTCTAAAACTTATAGAATTGTGATCGCTATTCCAAAAGTAATCGCCGACTGAAATGTCAACCAGCTGGCCGGGATCATTCCCCAATACCAGGTCCAGTATGGCCCCTTCCCGAGCTGGACTATTTACATACTGCTCTAAAAAAACTCTCCTGGATGCTCCTTACAAATTCTGCTCCATCTACACCTCCAACACTACACAAGTCCCATTCAATGTTGGGGAAGTTAAAGTCTCCCATCACAACCACCCTATTACTCCTACATTGTTCTATAATCTGTCTACATATTTGTACCTCTACTTCACGCTCGCTTTTGGGAGGCCTATAGTAAAGTTCCAACAATGTTACTGCACCCTTCCTATTTCTTAGCTCTATCCATATTGCCTCAGTGCTCGAATCCTCCATTGTGCCCTCCTTACTCACAGCTGTGATATCATCTCGGACCAGTAATGCAACTCCTCCACCCCTTTTACCTCCCTCTCTATCCCTCCTGAAGCATCTATACCCTGGGATATTTAGTTGCCAGTCTTGCCCATCCCTCAACCAAGTCTCAGTAATATCAATATCATATTCCCAGGTACTAATCCAAGCCCCAAGTTAATCTGCATTACCTGCTACACTTCTCGCATTAAAACAAATGCACCTCAGACCACCTGTCCCTTTGCGATCATCATCTCTTCCCTGTCTACTCTTCCCCTTAGTCACATTGAGTTTATTATCTAGTACCTTACTGGCTTTAGTTGCTGCCTCTTTACTGACCTCTAACTTCCTAATCTGGTTTCCAACCCCCTGCCACATTAGTTGAACACGTACTGGTTAAGAACCAAAAAAAAAAAACAATCTCCCCTCCGTTAAATATGGAACACAGGCAATGAAAATGACTCTACATCCAACATTGGCATTTATTAATTAAGGACCGAACAAAAAAAGGTCCTGATCCCACATTCTAAAGAAAATCTGTCCCAAGTCTCTAGTGAGGCACCTCATGTTGGTCTAGGGGTATGATTCCCACTTGGGCATTCCTATTGCATACATATCGAAGAGGTCCCTGCTTCAAATTCTAGCTGAACCCTTTGAAAGTGGAGTTAAGCCCATTAGCAGATCAGTCATGGTCTTCTTGAATGGCAAAGCAGGTTCAATGGGCCAAATGACGTACTCTTGCCCCTACTTTTGATCTTAGGAGGGTATGTCAGTATATATCATACAAAGCCACAAATGACAATATGTTAGGCAGATTGTGTAAATTCTCACCCCCCAGTATTAATAATATTTATTGTCATAAGGTTACATCAACACTGCAATGAAAGTACTATGAAAATTCCTTAGTCGCCACATTCCAGCACTTATTAGGGTACACAGGGGGAGAATTCAGAATATCCAAATTACCTAACAGCATGTCTTTCGGGACTTATGGGACTAAACCGGAGCACTGGAGGAATCCCACGCAGGCATGGGGAGAACATGTAGACTTCGCAGAGCCAGTAACCCAAGCCAGGAATCGAACCTGGGAGCCTGGCGCTGCAAAGCAACAGTGCTAACTACTGTGCTACCGTGAATGCTGCCATTTGACTTGTCCTTCACATACTTTCAGCCATTGCCATGCTGGATGGTTTTCAATTCTCACAAATTTGTGCTGGGACACAAATTGGAGAACAATATTATTGCTGCTGACTGGTTCAAGCAAGTCCTCGGCTGTATACATTATAACACCTGTATATAGAAAAATCTGCCAACCTGCATCACAAAGGCACAATTCAATAAAGGAGGCGTTATTAGGAAGGGGAACTAAAAGTTTCAAAGAGGTGGAACTCAAAAGGAGGCAGGGTGAAGGGAGAATGGATACCATTTACAATGTTGACCAGAAGGGAAGTAAGGGTGCTCAGCAGTTTGGTGGAAATAGGGTTGCAATAGCAGGAAGTGAGTTGCCTGCTTGAGTGATGATAGGAGAGAAATTAATTCAGCAACAAGAGGAGGAAAAGAAGATAAAAGCAGCAGAGGGAGCTCAGTTGGTGGTTTCAGCCTTACTAACCAAGTCCCTGAGCTCTACACACTTACTGGGGATGAGGTAGAGGGGAGGGTGGGGGGTTTAAGGGAACATCTAGTAAAGAATAGAAACCAAAAATTGATCTTTGTTCTCCAGGAGTGGTTCAATTTTGCATGAATGTAACATTCAGCTCTATTGACTATTGTTTCCAAGACAATGAAGTCCAAGATATTGAATCTATGCCCCCATACCTCTCAAATTATCAAGCAGAGTTTCCAGTGATTATTTGACAACCTCTAACTCAGTTTTGGTTGAATACAGGTGCATTCAATTCAACCCAATTGCAAAAAGAAGCTTTCTCAGACAATATGGAATCCATATTGAGCTCATGTCTGGACAAGTGGCTTCAAATCACGAACAAACCTGCCCCAGCCTTGGCTTTAACCACCTCTGTACCAGCCTCCTGAATCCTGCCTGTCAGGGCCTCCAGCTGATCCTGAGGAAATTCCACTTTAGGATTGCACTGGAATCAAAACAAGAAGGGAGGAGTTCAGCACTTAATACAACAGCATAATGTCGATTTGCAGGACGCCAATTATTTAGTAAAATTAAAATAGGTACGAACTTGATCTGATAGAAATTGAATTCATTAAATACACAAAGCAATGAAGCACGTTTGGTTGCCTTCAGCAGTCCTAGATAAATTGCCTAGCCCATTCAAGCTTATCCAGTGCAGAGTGACTCTTAGCACTTGAGCAGACCTTGTGGGATATTATTAAATTAAGGCATCCTTTCCCTACACAAAACATTGTTGTGATAAAGCAACCTTGGGTTATACATGCTGAAACCAGAGAGGTTAAAATACCCAGAGGTCTTTATTGATAGGGTTGATCCAGAACAGCTCCCTCCTTCTATGAAGGGACTATACTATTTTAATTTAAATTAATTTAATTTTAATGTGGAACAATAGACATGGAAATGATAGACATGGAATCAATTAAGCTGTTTTAAAAAAATTGTTTCTACCAAAAACAAAGCAAGGTAGACCGAATATAGCAAATACTTCCACCTCCTTGCATTTTAGTATTAAAAGACTAGTTTTCACATCCATGTTCACAAACCCAATACTTCAATATTCTCAACAGTTGAGATTTGCCTTTTGGAATTCTCAACCATCTATAACTATTTACAGCTATCAACAAAAAAAAATTATTTGAATTGGTTTCCCACATGTAGGAGACTTCAATACCAGACAACTGGCAGTCATCACCTTCTTGCCTGCTTACCTGAGAGATCAGAGGGATGATAGTCTTTCCAGCATGGCCCCCAACTACCGGGACAGACACACGTGCTGGGTCAAGGCCCTGCAAACAGATGAAAAAGCACTTAATGTGGAAAATACACTTGAGAAGTGAATGAAGCCAACGTGTCATTATTACACCAAATCAATTCATTTCAAAACAAAAAGGCAAGAGCGGTTTGTCATCTGGTAATTGGCAATGCTCTGTACTCAAAACATTTAGTACATTTATGGGTATTCTATTCTCAAATGCCAGAAGCTGAAGGAGAGAAAGGAGCCGAATTGTTACCTTTTAAGCTTTGTAAGCTTTTAGGGATACACTTCACAAACACGCACCTCCAAATACAACCACCAGTTTCTGTGCAGTTAATGGCCGCCACCCAAATAAAATTAAATACTCATTACTATACAATTAACAGTGGGCACCATGGCTGGTTAGAAACATTAATTCATGCACATGTTGAGAAAAGTCCAATTCCAAGCAATTAGTCTTTACAGCACGGAAAGTGGCCCTTCAGCTCACCGCATCTGTGCCAGCCATCAAGCACCTACCTACTCTCATCCCATTTTCCAGCACTCGGCCATTGCCTTCTATGTGATGGCATTTCAAGTGCTCATCTAAATACGTCCTTAAAATGTTGAGGCTTTCTGCATCTACCACCCTTTCAGGCAGAGAGTTCCAGAGTCCAAACACCTGCTGGGTGAAAAGCTTTGTCCTCACATTAATTGTGATGGTCTTCTAAAGTGGAAAATTTTTCAACATCTCTTGAAATCCCACGACCAGCAAATCCAATTAAAGTTTTGCAGTGCGGCCATATTCGGTTGTGAATGGTGATGGAAATTAAACAACTGACAGGAAAAAGTGTCTGGGCAGTGCCAGTAAAAGAAAACAGGATATGCAAGTTTAAGTTTCCTTTAATACGGTTTGCTAATGGCAGGTGCAATTATACCCCACTAGCACACTAGCCCCTAGTGCTTTGCCGACTGTATTTAGTGCCAATTCAGGTCAAAGGTCCTCGGTCCTGGTTTCAATAACCTTTCCTCAAAACAGAAATATACAAAAATGAGATAAGGGTGTGGACTGGACTGCCTGCTGTGCTAGTGGAGTCAGACACTTAAGGAACTTTCAAGCGGTTATTGGATAGGCACATGGAGCCCACCAGAATGACAGTGAGTGGTATAGCTTGATCTTGGTTTCAGACAAAGCTTGGCACAACATCAAGGGCCGAAGAGCCTGTTCTGTGCTGTACTATTCTATGTCACAAGTAGGCTTCAATGAAGTTACTGTGAAAAGCCCCCAGATAAGAGTGGTATTGGTTAAAATCAAAAGACCTAGCTTTACAATTAAGATGAGTTAAGAGTCAGATTATCAAACAAACATTCTATATGTGGGAAACAAAGTATCTTTGGATAAAACGTCAAATATTCTCTTCAGTGCATTGCATCCCAATGTATAGCCCATCCAATTCAGTGTTTACCTTCAGCTCACCAATAAAGGTGTTGGCTCTGACCACATCCAATGTCGTCACACCAAAGATTTTGTTTGGGTTGTAGACGCCATGTTTCTTGAAAACTTCTGTTGTGATTGGTATTGTGGAGTTCACCTTGAAAAAAATTAAACAGTCGACTTAATACTGGGGCCATCAAAAATTACAGCATTTCCAAAGTCAAAATTTAACACGGCAGCATTCGGTACAAGTCACAACAATCTTGTGCCCATGTTATCCCTACACAGTTTTAGATGGACAGAGGTGGTGCAGTGATAATGCCATAGGACCAGTAATTTAGAGGCCAAAGTTAATGCTCTGGAGACACTGGGTCCAAATCCCACCAACGCAACGGAATTCAACATATCTGGAATATATAAATGATGTAAATGTTCCCACTTGGTCACCTCCTTTCAAAGTCTTAATTTCTAGTCTTTCTTCAAAGTTAAACCAGCACTCAGACATTAGTTTGGAATCAACAGAATGGTTTAAATGTTTCCTTTGTCTTGATCAGAATAATCTGAACATTATACTCAAAAGTTAAATCTGACCATGACCCTGGAAATCCACTGTATCGGCTATATTCTTGGCTCCCACCATAGATCACACTGCTGACTTGATATAGTGGTTCTGGGAATATAGCACAATTGAAAAGTATTGACAAGGTGGAGAAAGAGAGAAATACTGAGCTGACACAGCTTTAAGTGAAAAGACTCCTTACAGAAGAACATGAGTTACAGATTAGGATTACAATGTCACCAGCCTGCCATCTAATTTTAACAGCCCTTTTTAGACCTCAGATCATTCACTTCTCCTTGGAGGCAAGAACACAATTCAATTTTGCACAATGCATTCTTGGGACTGAATGAGTGCAGTCAACCAAAACAGTCACATTGTAACAATGCTTCGCCTTGGTCTAGCGTTAGCAAACAGTGCAAACTTACAGGGTTGGCGATGACACAGATCATGGCCTCTGGACAGTGTTGAGCACAAGCCTCTGTTAAAACTGCAACTATTGTAGCATTAGTGTTGAACAGATCATCTCGAGTCATGCCTGCAAGCAAAAGGAATTTCAACATTTATGTTGCTCAACAGTTTTTATGAAGTTAATAATTAATCCCTTAGAATTCCTCTACAGATACAAAGACAAATGTATTCAATTATAGGCTTCTATGAATTTGTTTATCCACCTCAAGATATGACTTATTGCTCCAGACTTTAGTGATATGGTTATTCGATAACTACTCAGAAAACTGGAAAATCTAGTTATTGGGCAAGCAGAAAAAAAGTGTATATTTAAACTAAGCTGCGTTTTGGAAAACACAACGCATCTTTAAAGAACAGTCACAAATGATCCAGTCAAATCTACATAGTATATCTATGTTACGATTTAAACGTGATAAACAATTATTGAGTTTAAAGTAACATGTTGCCAATCAGCTGGGATGTTTAAACTCACGAGCATAAAATCATTTTTTTTGTCTGGACGACAGATCCTTTACCTGGAAATCAGGGTAACAATACAGACCCAAACTCTTAAATTGCCATGAAATATTCAGGTACAAGTAGTAAAACCTTGAACTGATTTCAAAGAGGATTTCAAATTAGAAATTAAAAATAAACTAAACGAACTTCTGGGTCGTGCTGGTAAAACAATCCCCAAAATAATTTAACCTATTCATTTGCAAGGATGGGAAATCCATCCTCTTGATCCAATATTTAAAAAATCTATTACAGAATATGATAAAATGTAGCCCTCATTAGTCTGCTGTAAGGAATCTGCTAAATCCTTGCTTGTTTTACATTTATTTTAAATCCCTGTTCTGCAACATTGCAGTAAAACATCTGCAAACTTTGGTCAAACTGAAAACACTCGTGGTCTAATATACTGGCCCAGTGTCATATCTGGTGATGTCATTTTGATGGACTTCGCTAGCAGCCAATTAGTGCTTCTGAAATTCTGGGACACCTTCTCTTCTGGATTGCTATTGGTAAAGCCGTTTAGAACCTTCAGGAAGAAAGGCTGGTCATTTTGTCTCTCAGTTCCGTTCAGACCTCAAGAACAGCCAGTAGCTGGTTTAAGCACTGTCTCCCTATCAGGGCTGTGAAGGTTTAAATCTCAGATTAAAAGCTAGGGATCTGAAACTGATCTTCCCCGCTGCAGTCAGTTTAACCTGTGGAGGTCCCCTAGAAGTGAATCTTGATCTGCAAATCGGCAGATGTGGTTGATGTGGAGCGGCCAACTACCTTCATTCAAATTCTCGGAGAGAATGTTAAAATCGTTTCAATGAGACAGGGGTCAATCTGGTAGAGGCCTGTCAGGACTGAACCGGCATCAAGAGGGGGAATTCTCAGTGTGAAGACCCTGATTATTAAAAGTGATAGAGAACACTCTACAGCCTGCAGGTTCTAGTTGAAGACCACCATTTTAAGATCACTGGCTACAAAAACAGCTACCTCGGGAGCAAAGAACCATCTCACACGCTTTTAATCCTATTTATTTTCAATCCTTTCCCTACCCCCACTGTATGTTTATCTTGTGAGGCTCAGTGGAGGGTGGGACAGGGTTTGGGGAATAGTTAGATTCGCAGATTATTGGTTAATTCACTTCTGTTGGGTCTGTGGGGCTGGAATTGACTGCTCACTTGCCCAGTGTGTCGTAACGCTGACATTGATAAATCAAGCGATTTGTCAATTCATTTTTGAAAATACCATTATCTCTAATCCCTTACAGTTCAAAGCTGGTCCAGTTGTGTTGCCACACTGATATTCTTACACGTCAAGAGGGAGACACCATCCTTCAGCTGACTGGATTTTGCTATAGTACTTCACTTTTAAAAAAAAATAAATTTAGAGTACTCAATTACTTTTTCCAATTAAGGGGCAATTTAACGTGGCCAATCCACCTAACCTGCACATCTTTGGGTTGTGGGGGCGAAACCCACGCAGACACGGGGAGAATGTGCAAACTCCTCACAGACAGTGACCCAGAGCCGGGATTCGAACCCAGGTCCTCAGCGCCGTAGGCAGCAATGCTAACCACTGTGCCACCGTGCTGCCCGCTATAGCACATCACTGACTGAATTTCAAGAACAAAAAGGTGAATGAATTGCCACTTCCAACGCCAACAAATTAAATGGTAGGTGATTACCAGGACACTGTATCCAAGAATACAAGGACACTGGGAGTAACACTTTCCAATGGTAACCAATCAGTGGTGGGCATGAGAAAATGTTTCACAGGAGGTTAAAGCATAATAACTAATGCTTAATATTCTGGTAACAATGCTGTCTGATGTGGGCTATATCACAGATAATTATATTTCTACGCATTATCCTTCCACGTGAAATTTTGATCAGGGCAGATTCAAACTGAATTGCAGAAGTCTTTTGCCTTTGTGGGTGGTAGCAATGCACAACCTTGTCGGAAGTCACAACATCTGAAATTGCAGCAGAAATTCTCACCTTGCTACGCTGTTTTAGTTTAAACTCTACATTCTTTGAGGAACAATGGCGATTTAATTTACAGATTCTGGCAAATTCCTGCAGATTCACCGAATGCAATGTCAGGAACCTCCAAATAAAGGTATGCTGTGGTCATAGTTCTCTCTAATGTCCGAGCCATCAGAAATAATCTGCATTTCATAGAAGGTGACCAGGCATGCATTGCATTACTAATACCTAGGTAATGTAAATAAATGTACATCTGGGGAAGGGTCACATGATGTGAGCGTGGGAGCAGCAGCATTTTCACGAGTTCTGGCACTGCTCTTTTAAACGTTTTTTTAAATCCAAATGCACAACCCGTAATAATCTGTTCAACCTATAACCATTTGTTCTCGGTGTGTATGTCCTGTACTATGTTCCTGAAAGATCCTGGCTAGATTTCAGCAATGAGAAGGCAAGTCGCAAACTCAGTTTGATTGGTGTGGTCTTTAGTGGCGGCCCAGCTTGCAGTGGCGGCTTTGCTGGTGAGCAGGCCTGAGCTTCAGCAATGCTGTCAGCGTGGAGATGATGGCTGCCATTGTGAATGAAGTTGCGGAAGACGATCTCAGGTCCCTGGCATTAGGTTGTTGGTGCGCACATTGATGAACTGCAAGATATCCTTAAGTGAATGGATGAAGCAGAGAAGAGAATCCTGTCAGTCGATATGGCAGTCTCCTTGGGGGACCAGCTTCAGCCCTTGGAAATCTTTGATGCATGGTATGTTGTATAATCCTGATCGGGGCCAGACAGGGAGTGTCCGTGTGCCCAATCTTCTAGGGGAAGCTGGGGCAAATTCCCAGCTTTGAGAACTGGCTGGCATGCTGCCATATCTTGACTTGAAGGCAGGGCATGGAGTACGGCGGAACAAATTATATCCACTGGTCTTTTGTTGTCTTGCCCTCGTGTTTGTCAAAAAGAGTTGAAGGCGGCTGGACATGACGGGTCCTGGGTTTCCCCTAGGTTAGGCTTCAGGATGACAACATGGCGGCAGTGTGGGAGTTTTGATGAAACTGGAGGTATCCTGAATGTGGCTCGATGACAACGATCCTGTAATGACATTTGCCTTTTCAAGCTCAGTGGATAGTGCTACTATCCTGCGGTTCATCAGTCATCCTGAACTTTGGTCCTTGTGATTATGTCCCTGATTTTATGTTATAGAGGCGATGGTCACCTATTATCCTATTTTATGGCATAAGTCATACTGAGTTGGTAGTGTGACATGAGGGCTATGCAGTTCTTGCCTAATGTAATAATCCTTGCTTTTTAAAAGTTCCAATTATTTTTTTTCTCCAATTTAGCATGGCCAATCCACCTAACCTGCATATCTTTGGTTTATGGGGGTGAGACCCACGGAGGCACAGGGAGAACGTGCAAACTCCACACGGACAGTGACCTGGGGCCGAGATCGAACCCGGGTATTGGGCACTGTGAGGCAGTTGTGCTAACCACTGTGTCACCCTAATCCTTGCATTTACAGGGAGGGAAAACATTTTACACACCCCGTTAGATCTCCACCTTCACAGAATTTACAGTGCAGAAGGCGGCCAATCGTCCCATCACGTCTGCACTGGCCCTTGGAAAGAGCACCCTACCCAAGCCCACACCTTCACCCTATCGATGTAACCCACTAACCCCTCCCAACCTTTTAGGACACTAAGGGCAATTTAGCATGGCAAATCCACCTAACCTGCACATCTTTGGACTGTGGGAGGAAACCAGAGCAACCAGAGGAAACCCACACAGACACAGGGAGAAAGTGCAAACCCCACACAGACAGTGACCGAAGCCGGGAATCAAACCTGGGACCTTGGAGCTGTGAAGCAATTGTGCTAAGCACTGTGCTCCTGTGCCCCCCCTTGGGTCACTATCTGTGTGGAGTCTGCACGTTCTCCCCGTGGGTTTCCTCCGGGTGCTCCGGTTTCCTCCCACAATCCCGAAAGACGTCCTTGCTAGGTGAATTGGACATTCTGAATTCTCGCTCAGTGTACCCGAACAGATGCCGTAGTATGGTGACTAGGGGGTTTTTACAGTAACTTCATTGCTGTATTAATGCAAGCCTACTTGTGACACTAATAAAGATTATTATAGGCTGCAGCTCAAGTTAGCGATGGATTAGTCCTCAACATTTTAGTACATACCAGGTTTCCTAGGCACTCCAGCAGGAATGACCACCAGCTCAGATCCTTTTAAGGCATCAGCCAGCTGTTCAGCACCCAAGTAACCTAGAAATAAGCATAATTTCATGAGTGCTTTATCATGCAAAAACATATCAATACTTACGTTTTTGCAGTGCTCTTAATGACCTCTGGACATCCCAAAGAACTTTTTACAGCCCATTAAATACCTTTGAAATGCATCCGCTATTGTAATATAATAAACATGACAGTCTATTTGCATACAGTAAGAACCATCACAATGAATGGAATAAGACCGGACAAATTGCTTTCAGGATAAATACTGGCCAGGACACGAGGGCGAAATCGGCTTCTCTTATTCCCAAAAGTGCAACATGGCTTTCTTTGCCCCAGAAATATAATTTATTCATAAAAATAGGTACAAGTACATTCTAAAAAATTTCAAATTGGACTTTACAAAAATTGTAATATTAAACTTTTCTCCATTGAGCATGCTGCACTTGAGGTGCCTCAATGCAATTCATTTACTTTATACATTCACTAACAAGCATACAGTCCAAGGGGTTCTACAAGTTTCCAGCCCCTCAGTACACACTACTTTATGGCTCAAAGGATTTAGAAAAATAACACCAACAAAGGGATTTTATAGTGAGTGGATAAGGCTTCAATTTACTGTCCCACCCAGCAACAACACCGCTATCAGCACAGCATACTCAGTATTGTGCCAGAGAATGAGCCCAGAGTCTCCACTCTGGTCTCTGGAGTGGGACATGAACCGATAGCCTTCTGGTTCAGGGCCAGAGATTCTGACAAATCTGATCCAGAGGGACCACACCATTAAGAGAATTTTCCTCAATTTATTTATACTTTGCTGAGACAAGACTACAGCTTAGCCTTATACAAACAGGTTGGATTGTTTAAATCCAAACTATTAAGCAGTTCAATATTTTGTTACACACTATAACCAGCACTAAATACATTATTTTAAGCATATACTCACCCACAACCTTCGCCCTGGTCTCAATGTGACTGAGATCAGCTGCAACACCTGGCGTGTGAGCAATATCGTAGAGAGAGAGGTTACTCACAAGAGGGCTGTTCTTTAGCAGCAGAGAGAGAGGCTGTCCAATGCCACCCGATGCACCTAATACTGCTACCTTGGCATTGTTCTATGCAAAAGAAACAAATCAGGCGATACAGAACAGCTATCAAATAATACCAGTTATTAACTTTACTAACAGTTAAACCACTAGTGGAGATTTTAGCACTGAAGAAA
This sequence comes from Scyliorhinus canicula, assembly GCF_902713615.1. Lineage (NCBI taxonomy): Eukaryota > Metazoa > Chordata > Chondrichthyes > Carcharhiniformes > Scyliorhinidae > Scyliorhinus > Scyliorhinus canicula. The sequence continues at coordinate 105,597,309 of NC_052157.1, read as the reverse complement.
AATCCCACTGCTCCCCGTTTCTAGAACAATTTGACCAACTGTTAACTAGGTTTCTATTCAAACTGCTTTTCTTGCAGACCCCCACTTGCACTTGTCCCAAAAAGACATAGTCAAAGGTTAGGTTACGCGAGTACTACTTTTCAAACCTGCAAGCCTAGGTTTCAACCCTGAAAGAACTATGCACTACTTCATGTTTATTTTCACCCAGTTGTCATTACATCTTGAAACAAGCATACTTTTTGTTTTGTTCTCTGGTATGGACATTTATTTCCCCTTCCTGGCTGCCCTGAAAAATTGGTGGTGGGTCAACCTCTTGAACTGCTGCTAGCAGTTTAACACATAGGAGTGGCTTTCTGGGCAAATTCAGAGGTCAGTTCAGAGCCAACCACATTGGTTGGAGATTGGAATCGCAGACCAGGCGCAATGGCAAATTTCCTTCCTTAAAAAAAAAATCAGCAACCCGTTGGACTTTTATGACAAACTAATAGTTTCATGACTACTTACGGAATCCATCTTGTTAAAAACTTAATTCAAATTTTTTAACTCTCAGGGTTTCAATGCTAACAGTCGGTATTATTATTAGTTCAAACCTCTGGATTACTAGTCCAATAACAACCAATTGTCTGTGTGGATCAGTGAGCTTAAATAACATTTAAAAATGTTATAAATCAAGCTCCCTCCATTTTCTACTTCGCTGTGGACATGAGGTGCAATATACTCATTATTTTAAATGACGGCTGTCTGTGCATCCTCAAAAGCAGCATTTTATCTGCTAGTTGAACACTCTTTTTAAAGTCCATTTAACTTTGCACGAGCCAGATGTGCAATTTTCTCTGATGTAATGATTAAGGCACATTCCCCTCTACCTGCTACATCAATTGTACTTGATACACGTATGGAGATGGGTCAAATGTAAGATACCAATGCCCATGATAGTCAGGAGTCACTTTTCATCCAAGAATTAGACTTCCTGCTCCATGGCCCTTGAGCTCAATTCTTGATCTGCCTTGTTGTGGAATAGCTGAGATTCAACCCTATGAACTCTCACCAGTCCATGACAGTATGTTAACGTTTTCAAGCAAGACAATCCTTAGAAACGTGGGACTCAATAAATTACTTAAGAGAATCCTGCTCACACAAAGTCAGTTTCCACTGACGGAATTGCAACCATCATGTCAGCAGGATGTGCTCTGCATTGGAGCAATCTTTCCACAGGCACAGCAGTTGGCCTTTTACTGCAATATTTTACACTGAGGATTGTATGGGCTGCCCAGAAAGTGCTCCTGTCCAGTGCTTAGCCAGAAAACACTATCATACAGACGAAAGCCAATAATTTAATTTCTCAAGAATTACAAATTGTCTTGTTGGAACTGGTGACAGAAATGTTTAGAAAAGACTGAATCAATGTTGAAATCGCTGCTTCTGAATTTGTTTCTTACAAAGTATGATACCTGTACAATTTTTGGCAACTTCCTGATGTCACTCGTGAAGCTATGCCTCTGCTCAGATTGTACAATCCAACATCAGACGGACTCAAAAAGGATGAAAAGACATACCAAATATACCACTGGATCTCCATGACAGATCATGCACTATTGAAAGGAATTATATTCACTTTTAGTCAAGTAACCAAAAACAGTAACTGAGACAGCAAGATTTCCAGTCCACTGGATTGCAGGATCACAGTGCATGCAATGTCCTCCATGCCAATTCAAACTGGTACCTTTTATAGGGCCTAATCAAGTAAATTTTGAAATGTGAAAACAACATTACCAGCAGACAAATGATTACGGTCTTTAAAAATTGAAGGCAGCTACTGATAGAATGCAAGCATCCCAGGCCAACATTTCTGAATGATCCAGATGGTAAGAAGAGATACATTCCAAAGAAGCCCGAGAAGTGAGCTGGATACCACAGCAAGCTATATTTAGATTGGTGGATTGATTGCTAATAATAAATTTGTGTATCAAATACTTGTAGCACATATTTAAATATCCAAGATATATCGAGAGCATCAAACAGACCTGTCTGGCTTGATCCTCCAGGTGAGTCCCTGTCCCATTTCTATCTGCTTTTCACCTCTATACATCAAATATATGTGGGGTCCAGTGAGAGTAGAGTTATCTGGTTTATTCATGCAGTCCATGCATGCAAAGGAGAGTCCTCAACAAACCCATTCTTAAAATGTTGCCCCAATTTCAATTGTCAACCCCCTTCCCGTGCCCTTTACAGCCTCAACTGCTTTTCCTAGGACATGAAACCAAGGTCAGCAGTCCACCTGTGACTTGTACAGATGTACATGATCTGCTGTCTTACCACAGTCATATGCAGATTCACAATAAAGCTCTACTTTTATATTCCATATCTGTCATAAAATCTATTATGCAGTTACTATTTTTGATAGCTGCATCTAATTTGGGGGGCTGCTCTTAATGTTGCGACCTTCACCCCCAAAATCCCATTACTTTACACATCTTTCACCATTCAACTGTATTCATTTTTTTTATATACAAGAAACAATCGCACCACCTCACAATAGAAGTGCACTTAACAATTTTTGCACATTCTACCTACCATCAGCATCTCTCAGAATGGTCACTCCCTCCTATTTTAATATTGCCTGAAAACGAGGAGAGCATGTCTACCAGCCCCACATCCAAATCATCAATCTACATAGTGAGCAGAAGCATGTCCTGTGGGTCTTCACTATCCTCTTCTAAAATAAAGATAAAAAATTCTAAAAACATTCAGACCTGTGGAAAGTTAGTGTCATCAGAAGATCCACTATTAATTGGAGAGGTTAAATTTGCATTGTTTTCTCCAGTGTACAAAGTTACTCAACTAAATTTCAACACCACAATCTTTTCCCAGAGGCAAAGACTTTCTGCATATTCTACATCCACATTTCTTTAAATAACAAGCAATTTTGCCAAACAAAGATTCACTTTGTGAAATCCAGTTTGCCGAATCTAATTTTTCTCTCATCACCGAGATAGTCCAGATATCTTACACAACCCAAACTTGCCAAAGTTCCTCATCACAATGTAGATGTAGTCAGTCAATCAATGATAAACATAGAGGCAAAGATCAAAACAGTTCATCTGCACGGAGATCATAATTAAATAAATAGTCTCAGAAGTTTTAATTTACTTTGATGTTTAAATCTCAAATTCATAATATTTAAATAGTTGAAATTCTATAAAAGGGTGGGGTGATGATAGTGAAGTACTATAAGTAATAAGTTTGAAATCCCCATGTGGCCATTAATTGGGTCAGCTGGAACAATATGGCCACCCAAACACTTATTGATTGAATTATACGATTGTTAATTAGCTTAGCTAGAATAACATTCTCAAAAACTCTGTATTGTGATGCGTAGCCTCCTCCAAGGTGGGAAATATAAACATAGCTGCGGTAAACATTGATTCTGAGAAGAGGACTTTCCCTTGCATGTCTGGAATGCATGAATAAACCAGCTAACTCTGCTCTCGCCGTACCCCACATAGTGACTGAAATATCCCACAACCAGAACTCTTCATGCGAGACACAGGGCAGAGCTCTGCTTGCAAGTCACATCCCCTTCCTATCCATTCCGCTCATTATCTGGGTAGAATAATCTTTATTAGTGTCACAAGTAGGCTTACATCAACACTGCAATGAAGTACTGTGAAAATCCCCTAATTGCCACTCCGGTGCCTGTTCGGGTACACGGAGGGAGATTTCAGAATGTGCAAATCACCTAACAGGCATGTCTTTCGGGAGGAAACCGGAGCACCCGGAGGAAACCCACGGAAACACAGGGAGAACGTCCTCCAGACTCTGCAGAGACAGTGACTCGAGCCACAAGTGACTGTGAAACAATAGTGCTAACCACCGTGCAACAGGTGCTGAAAAGATAAAATATTTCAGTAGTCTTGCACTCTTTGCAGTAGCTTTGCATTAGTATAAAACTATTCTCAAACCACGAATTGGGTGGGTGATGACGCATCTCTATTTAAGGAGAAGCTGCCTCTGAACATGGTAATAGCTAGTGTCATGGTTTCAGTCAACCTACCAAGAAGCACATTTCAGTAATATACATTCTTTAATAAGACAGGTGAAACACTTTGCAAGGAAACTAAAGTTTGGAAATATAGATCACAGCTGAGATTATACTAGTTTGCTATTAAAGAAACTAAAATTGTAATTACTTTTGCCTGCATGAAATAAAAAGCAATTACAAAATATCACAACAGAAATATATTTTATGTCTAGGAGTCAAAGACACACCTAGAGATAGAATGCTCATGCTTAAAGTTTAAGTGTGATCTTTAAACCAAATCAAGAGTGAGAGCTAGCACTGAATAAGGGATGAATGAGTCACTAGCCACTTCCCCAACCATTCCCTAGCAGCTCTGCAGTACCCAACCCCAGGTGGACAGGGTGCAGATTATCCAGTGTCTAGCTATTAGAGCCATTTATTACCCTCATGAACATCACTTATGTTCCAAAGTATGTTACAGTCAACTAAGTACTTTTAAAGGGAGATGGAGGAAATGCAGACAGTTTTTATACAGCAAACACCCACAACAGCAATGTGATAATGAGCAGATTATCAATTTTTAATCAACGCTGATCAAAGGATAAATATTGGCCAGGATATCTCATTGCACTTCTTCACAATCAGAACCTTTTACTTCTACCTGAGAAAACAGATGGTGCTTCAATGTACCATTTCATCCAAACAACACCACCAATGCAGCATTGAATTGGGTTTTGTGCTCAGAATTCCAGAGCAGAACTTGAACAGTTTCCTCCGGGTGCTCCGGTTTCCTCCCACAGTCCAAAGATGTGCGGGTTAGGTGGATTGGCCATGCTAAATTGCCCGTAGTGTCCTAAAAGTAAGGTTGGGGGGGGGGGGGGGGGGTTGTTGGGTTACAGGTATAGGGTGGATACATGGGTTTGAGTAGGGTGATCATTGTTCGGCACAACATTGAGGGCCGAAGGGCCTGTTCTGTGCTGTACTGTTCTATGATCTCAGATCTGCATTCAAAAGCATTTGCCTTCAACACAGTCTTTGGTTCCAGTCCTCACAAAACCTTCCCTGTCTCTTCTTAGAATTTCTTAGAATTTACAGTGCAGGAGGCCGCCATTCGGCCCATCGAGTCTGCACCGGCTCTTAGAAAGAGCACCCTACCCCCTATCCAAGGTCAACACCTCCACCCTATCCCCATTACCCAGTAACCCCAACCAACACTAAGGGCAATTTTGAACACTAAGGGCAATTTATCTTGGCCAATCCACCTAACCCACACATCTTTGGACCGTGGGAGGAAACCGGAGCACCCGGAGTAAACCCACGCACACACGGGGAGGATGTGCAGACTCCGCACAGACACTGACCCAAGCCGGAATCGAACCTGGGACCCTGGAGCTGTGAAGCGATTGTGCTATCCACAAGGCTACCTTGTGGTCCCTCTTGCTGAATATCCCATTCTTTGACAATCCCATAAATATTACAACAGGTAGTGCTGAACATTATTCGACTCAGGGAAGTACCCCAAGTTATAGTTCTGCCATGCCTTGAGAATACTGGGACCGACACATGAGCAGAAATAGATGACAGCAGCTCACAAATTTAGGCCAAGGTTGCAATCTATTTGACCTCTTTTGTCTAACATTTAGGAACTTTAAAAAAAATTAATTTAGAGTACCCAATTATTTGTTTTCCAATTAAGGGGGCCAATCCATCTAACCTGCACATCTTTGGGTTGTGAGGGCAAAACCCACGCAAACATGGAGTGTGTGTGCAAACTCCACAAGGACAGTGACCCAGAGCCGGGATGGAACTTGGAAGCCATGAGACTGCAGTGTTAACCACTGTGACACCGTGCTGCCCAGACACACATTTAGGAACATGGTCATCATTTCCTCATGGCGTACAACCTTCCGGAAAATCAAGACGAAACAGTGCTGGAAACCGGAGGTTAATTGGCGAAACTCAAATGAAGGCCACAAAGGTCAGCAACAGGGATGAAACCAGGGTAATACTAACAAGAGGATCAGCCCACCCCCCAGCACCGGGTGCATCCTGTTACAGATGGGACTCCTCGCCTTATGCAGCCACCCGGCTTCTTAGGCCCAGTTCTCAAGCAGTGGGGCTCCCGTTCCCCTCTGTTCTCCCCCGCGCTCAGCGTCCGGGACCTCGTCTCTCACCTGCGAGGAGACGGAGAAACTCCTGCTGAGTGCGGTGGCGGTGGGCCTGACGACGCGGGAGAACATCTCGAACAGCGGCGGATCCCTGAGCAGTGGATGACTCCAACGACCTCCAGCTAAAGGACTCGTCCCGGCGCCTTGATGCACCCTAACCTGCTAGCCCGCCGCCCATCCACCAATCAGCGCTGCCCGCCGCCCCACATCCCGGTCACGTGACGCGCGTGCGGTTCGGTTGAGGCGCAGGGGCCCACGCCCCGGCCCCTGGTTGGCGGAGCCGGGGCCCTCCCGAATGGGCGGAGTGGCTGTCAATCATCGCGGAGGCGCCAGTGCTCCTTCAGCATTCGCGTCGGTGGTTGACTCCGCTCCCTTTTCGTGACGTCACTTCCTGGCGACCGCTCAACGCTGCCAGTAACTAAGGTAATGTCGAGAGTCAGCGGAGCAGGGAGAGACAGCGGCATTGGGAACCGTGGGTAAGCTTGGAGCTGAGTGATCAACACCTACATACAACAATAACACTGTTGTAATGGCCGGAATCATCTTCTGCGAAGCAACGGAGCTCTATAATTTGCTCAATCAGCGCACCAAGTACTCCAGACTGACAGAGCCTATTTACCTCTATTTAGTTGGTGAGTAGAATACACGGTGAGGTGGGATGTGTTTGAATTAGTGAAGGCGCAGAAGGAGGACATTCGGTCCATCCTGTTCATGCTGGCCTGAAAGAGCCATCTACTTCAGCTCGCCAACTGTGATTTGATGTATTCCTGCAGGTTGTCATGACCAGCCCACACGCCATCAGCCACAACAAATCCACCTTTGCTACGCACTGCCTTCCTGCAGCATTTGGAAAGCGAAAAAGACTCATTGGAATCATAGAATCCCTACAGTGCATAAGGTGGCCATTCAGCCTATCAAATCTGAACAGACCCTCCAAAAGAGCACCCTACCCAGGCCCACATAACATGTTCGCCACTAAGGGGCAATTTAGTGTCCCTGTGCATCTTTGGACTGTGGGAGGAAACCCGAGCAGGCGTGGGGAGAATGTGCAAACTCCACACAGACAAACACCCAAAGCCAGAATTGAACCCGGGTCCCTGACATTGTGAGGCAACAGTGCTAACCACTGTGCCACCCTGCCGTCCCCCAATTGGATGATGCTTGACTGTTAGCCCAGCAGTCTTTCCCCCCCTCCCCCTCCCATATTTTTATATCTGGTAAGGAGAAATGGCAGAAGAAAATGACAAAAACACCCAGTTTTTTTTAATGTCTGGGTTTTTCTCCAGGGTCGTGCACAGCAGTGTTCTGGAGATTGATTTTCAGTTCTTGGAGACTCCAGGTCAACTATGGAAGATAGGCAACCCCATCTCCTGTCAAATCCAACTTGTCAGCTCTTGGTTCACACCATCCTCCATCAACGCCTTTCACTTCACTGTGGTTATAGAATCATAGAATTTACAGTGCAGAAGGAGGCCATTCGGCCCATCGAGTCTGCACCGTCTCTTTGAAAGAGCACCCTACCCAAGCCCACACCTCCACCCTTTCCCCATAACCCAGTAACCTCACCCAACTCTAAGGTCAATTTTGGACACTAAGGACAATTTAGCATGGCCAATCCACCTAACCTGCACATCTTTGGACTGTGGGAGGAAACCGGAGCACTCGGAGAAACCCACGCATACACGGGGAGAACGTGCAGACTCCGCACAAAAGTGACCCAAGCCGGGAGTCAAACCTGGGACCCTGGAGCTGTGAGGCTAACCACTATGCCATTGTGCTGCCCCTGGGTAGCACTCTGGATCTCATTCTCACTGCAGCCATCAAGAAAGACCCTGTTAAACGCACCATTTAGCGGACTTTAACTGCAGTCCTCTGAATCACACACATAGTATTGAAGTTTTTTACCTTGCACTCATCAGGATAGCTAACAGGTAATTTCCGACAGTAATGGGAACAACAATTTATACTGCATGAGAAAAGTGTGCTGATTGATTGGTAGAGGTATTGTCATGCCCTCCCTCCCCGTTGGATTTATCTTGCCAGCTGTTCTGGTAAGTGCAATGAGGCTTTCATTGTATGTCTCTTTTTTCAACAATACTCAAGTTCTATTCTCCCCAATGGCAATTAGTTAGTCTTCCAATTCCAAAGGGAAGCAGCCCATAATCTCGGTGCCCATTTTGTTTCCTTTGCCTGTTCCGTATTTTCTTTTCTTTTTGCTTGCAGTCAGCAATATGTCTACTCTCGGCACATCTTTTGTTGCCCCATCAACATTCTCTTTATTCAACTTCCACTAGAGTGACTCCTTGTTCGCTACATCTCCAAAGGTTCTGGCTGCCCTAACCTCTTCTCTTCAAACAGACAACCAGCTCTCACCAGCTTCCTGCTTGGCTGCTAACACAAAAACAGATTTTTTTTCTGCAGGAGCTGCTTCTGATCCATAGAATCCATACAGTGCAGCAAGAGTCCCATTGAATCTGCACTGACTCTCTGAAAGAGCACCCTACCTAGGTCCATTCCCATACCCTATCCCTTTAACCCCACCTAGGGGGCAATTAAGCATGGCCAGTCCACCTAACCTGCACATCTTTGGACTGTGAGAGGAAACCGGAGCACCCGGAGGAAACCCTGTCTTTTTCACTCCTTCTCTGCATGTCTTTTGTGTCTCTACCTCAATATAGCATCTGTCTTTTTTGCTGTGTCAAGATGTGAAAACTGACACTTGATTTTTCAAAAGGTTGCAGCTTGGGTTTCTTTCCCCATGATAACCAGATCACATGGGCTATCTCCAGGCAGAAACTTAGAATGGAAGTTTTTGGAGTAGAAAATAGAGATCACACAAACACAGAATCATAGAATCACTACAGTGCAGAAGGCCATTCGGCCCATTGAGTCTGCCCTAACCCTTTGAAAGAGCACCCTACCTAGACTCACGCCCCATCATCCAAATCAGAATAAGCAATCCCAAAGGATAACCATGAGTAAAATGAGAGTCTGGGTTTAGTGCCCACCTCCAAATATTTCTTCCATAAAAAGAATCATCACACATGTTAATTGGGTTGTGCTTTGGCATTAGAAAACACACAAACAGTAACAAATATCATTTATTGTGGTGAATCACAGTAGCGTAATTCACACTGTATTACTATGTCTCTGTAAGCTCGGCACACGAGCAGTTGCGCGGCTCTGCCACTAGGGGGAGATGCACTGGGAGTGTATGGGAGTTTGTACTGGGCTCCACCCACGGCTCCTCCCCCCTAACCGGAAGTATAAAGGTTGATGCTGAGAGCCTGCCTGCCAGTTCGTCTGGAGTTCATTGTGTCACAGGCAGGCTCTGTTGTAAGACGATTAAAACCACTGTTCACTTCTAATCACGTGTCGCGTGAATTGATGGTCTCATCATTTATAAAAATGTGTTTCCCTAAAGTTGTATTTATAAACAAAGAACAAAAAAGTACAGCACAGGAATAGGCCCTTCGGCCCTCCAAGCCTGTGCCGACCATGCTGCCCGTCGAAACTAAAATCTTCCACGCTTCCTGGGTCCTTATCCCTCTATTCCCATCCTATTCTTGTATTTGTCAAGATGCCTCTTAAATGTCACTGTCGTCCCTGCTTTCACCACCTCTTCCGGCAGCGAGTTCCAGGCAAAGGGAAACAGCATACTTTGTCCTGGATGTTGTCAAGCTTCTTCAGTGTTGTTGGAGCTGCCTCATCCAGGCAAGTGGAGAGTATTCCATTACACCCCTGACCTGTTCCTTGAAGATGGTGGACAGGCTTTGGGGAATCAGGTGGTGAGTTACACACTTTAAGATTCCTAGTATCTGACTTGCTCTTGTAGCTACAATATTTATGAGAGATTTAGTTAAATTTCTGATCAGTGGTAATCACAGGATGTTGATAGTGAAGGATTCAGTGATGAAAGGGGCATTTGAATGTCATGGACAATGGTTAGATTCTCTCTTGTTAGAGATGGTCATTGCCTGGCAGGGTGTGGCACAAATGTTACTTGCTACTTGTCAACCTAAGTCTGGATATTGTCCAGATCTTGTTACATTTGAAAACTGACTTCTTCAGTATCTGGAGATGTCATGAATGGTGCTCACAATTGTGCAATCATCAGCGAACATCCCCACTTCTGACCTTATGATGAAAGGAAGGCCATTCATGAAGCAACTGAATGTGATAATAATATAATCTTTATTAGTGTCACAAGTAGGCTTGCATTAACATGCAATTAAGTTTCTGTGAAAATTCCCTAGTCGCCACACTCCGGCACCTGTTCAGGTACACAGAGAATTCAGAATGTCCAATTCACCTAACCAGCACGTCTTTCGGGACTTGTGGGATGAAACCAGTGCAAAGAACAAAGAAAACTACAGCACAGGAACAGGCCCTTTGGCCCTCCAAGCCTGTGCCGACCATGCTGGCCGACTAAACTAAAATCTTCTACACTTCCTGGGTCTGTATCCCTCTATTCCCATCCTATTCAAGTATTTGTCAAGATGCCCCTTAAATGTCACTATCGCCCCTGCTTCCACCACCTCCTCCGGCAGCGTGTTCCAGGCACCCACTACCCTCTGTGTACAAAATTTGCCTCGTACATCTCCTCTAAACCTTGCCCCTCGCACCTTAAACCTATGCCCCCTAGTAATTGACCCCTGTACCCTGGGGAAATGCCTCAGAATATCCACTCTGTCTATGCCCCTCATAATTTTGTAGACCTCTTTCAGGTCACTCCTCGACCTCCGTCGTTCCAGTGAGAACAAACCAAGTTTATTCAACCGCTCCTCATAGCTAATGCCCTCCATACCAGGCAACATTCTGGTAAATCTCTTCTGCACCCTCTCTAAAGCCTCCACATCCTTCTGGTAGTGTGGCGACCAGAATTGAATACTATACTCCAAGTGTGGCCTAACTAAGGTTCTATACAGCTGTAACATGACTTGCCAATTTTTATACTCAAAGCCCTGGCCAGTGAAGGCAAGCATGCCTTCTTGCCTACCTTCTTCACCTGTGTTGCCCCCTTCGGTGACCTGTGGACCTGTACACCTAGATCTCTCTGACTTTCAATACTCTTGAGAGTTATACCATTCACTGTATATTCCCTACCTGCATTAGACCTTCCAAAATGCATTACCTCACATTTGTCCGGATTAAACTCCATCTGCCATCTCTCCGCCCAAGTCTCCAAACGATCTAAATCCTGCTGTATCCTCTGACAGTCCTTATCGCTATCCGCAATTCCACCTACCTTTGTGTCGTCTGCAAACTTACTAATCAGACTAGTTACATTTTCCTCCAAATCATTTATATATTATACAAACAGCAGAAGTCTCAGCACTGATCCCTGTGGAACACCACTAGTCACAGCCCTCCAATTAGAAAAGCACCCTTCCATTGCTACTCTCTGCCTTCTATGACCTAGCCAGTTCTGTATCCACCTTGCCAGCTCACCCCGATCCTGTGTGACTTCACCTTTTGTACCAGTCTTCCATGAGGGACCTTATCAAAGGCCTTACTGAAGTCATATAGACAACATCCTCTGCATCAATCAGCTTTGTGACCTCTTCAAAAAAATCTTATCAAGTTAGTGAGACACGACCTCCCTTCACAAAACCATGCTGCCTCTCACTAATACGTCCATTTGCTTCCAAATGGGAGTAGATCCTGTCTCGAAGAATTCTCTCCAGTAATTTCCCTACTTCTGACGTAAGGCTCACTGGCCTGTAGTTCCCTGGATTATCCTTGCTACCCTTCTTAAACAAAGGAACAACATTGGCTATTCTCCAGTCCTCCGGGACATCACCTGAAGACAGTGAGGATCCAAATATTTCCGTCATGGCCTCAGCAATTTCCTCTCTAGCCTCCTTCCGTATTCTGGGGTAGATCCCATCCAGCCCTGGGGACTTATCTACCTTAATATTTTTCAATATGCCCAACGCCTCATCTTTTTGGATCTCAATGTGGCCCAGGCTATCTGCACACCCTTCTCCAGACTCAACATTCACCAATTCCTTCTCTTTGGTAAATACTGATGCAAAGTATTCATTTAGTACCTCGCCCATTTCCTCTGGCTCCACACATCGATTCCCTTGCCTATCCTTCAGTGGGCCAACCCTTTCTCTGGCTACCCTCTTGCTTTTTATGTCCGTGTAAAAAGCCTTGGGATTTTCCTTAACCCTATATGCCAATGACTTTGTGACCTCTTCTAGCCTTCCTGACTCCTTGCTTAAGTTCCTTCCTATTTTCCTTATATTCCACACAGGCTTCGTCTGTTCCCAGCCTTCTAGCCCTGACAAATGCCTCCTTTTTTTTTCCGGTAAGTTTTAAGTGCTGGTGGACAAGGATAAGAGTGGTCCTAGGGTGAATGCGCTAAATTGGGGGAAGGCTAATTATAACAATATTAGGCGGGAACTGAAGAACCTAGATTGGGGGAGGATGTTTTTGACGAGGCCTACAATATCTCTCGTTATCCAGGATTCCCAAAATTTGCCGTATTTATCGTTCTTCCGCACAGGAACATGCCGGTCCTGAATTCCTTTCAACTGACATTTGAAAGCCTCCCACATGTCAGATGTTGATTTACCCTCAAACGTCCTCCCCCAATCTCGGTTCTTCAGTTCCCGCCTAATATTGTTATAATTAGCCTTTCCCCAATTTAGCGCATTCACCCTAGGACTACTCTTATCCTTGTCCACCAGCACTTTAAAACTTACTGAATTGTGGTCACTTTTCCCAAAATGCTTCCCTACTGAAACTTCTACCACCTGGCCGGGCTCATTCCCCAATACCAGGTCCAGTACAGCCCCTTCCCTAGTTGGACTGTCTACATATTGTTTTAAGAAGCCCTCCTGGATGCTCCTTACAAACTCTGCCCCGTCCAGGCCCCTAGCACTAAGTGAGTCCCAGTCAATATTGGGAAAGTTGAAGTCTCCCATCACAACAACCCTGTTGTTTTTACTCGTTTCCAAAATCTATCTACCTATCTGCTCCTCTATCTCCCGCTGGCTGTTGGGAGGCCTGTAGTAAACCCCCAACATTGTGACTGCACCCTTCTTATTCCTGATCTCTACCCATATAGCCTCGCTGCCCTCTGAGGTGTTCTCCTGTAGTACAGCTGTGATATTCTCCCTAACCAGTAGCGGAACTCCACCACCCCTTTTACATCCCCCTCTATCCCGCCTGAAACATCTAAATCCTGGAACGTTTAGCTGCCAATCCTGTCCTTCCCTCAACCAGGTCTCTGTAATGGCAACAACATCGTAGTTCCAAGTACTAATCCAAGTTCATCTGCCTTCCCCGTAATACTTCTTGCATTAAAACATATGCACTTCAGGCCAGCAGACCCGCTGTTTTCAGCAACATTTCCCTGTCTGCTCTTCCTCAGAGCCATACTGGCCCTATACCCTAGTTCTCCCTCACTGCTTTCACCTTCTGACCTATTGCTCCGGTACCCACCATGAACAATGCTGTGGGAGATTCATGTTACAAAGTTCTAAACCTCAAATTTTATCAGAACAAATAAAACATCTCATGATAGTAAAATAAAAGCAAAATTCTGCAGATTCTGGAATCTGAAGCAAAAACAGAAAATGCTGGAAAAATTCTGTAATACTGGCAGCACCTGTGGAGAGAGAAAATAGAGTTAACGTTTCGAGTCAGTATGACTCTTCTCTTCTTCATCTCGTGCCTTTACTCGTCTGATACAGAATGAACTTGCCAATCTCTTTTCACAGTAATGTAAATATATTCTCAACATAGTTTTTTAAACTTTATTACAGATGTACGAACCAAATCTGAATATGATGAAAGTCATGTGATAACATCCAGGAGAGCAAGAACGGTAACATTTTGCTTTGTGGTTAAGAGAAGAAGAAATAATTTATGTAACGCGCCCATCTTATGATATCTCAAATTCATACACAATGTTGCTCAATTGTGTGGTAGCTATCATAATATACACCAGTATATCATGGTGCAGACACACACACTGATGGACATACACTAGCTCCAATCAACATGCACAAACACCGCAGCCAATCACCTGTTAGAACACACGCACTATAAAGACAGAGGGCATCACTTTTCCCGCTCATTCTGGATGCTGCCTCTCAGAAGCACAAGAGCTTATCAAGTACAGGACAGACTCTCACCACGTGCTGAGTGATTCAACTGGTTCGGACAGGCACAGGTCTCTAGTTAATCTAGCATTGTGTAAACCCACAGTTATAGTATGTCTAGCATTTTAAAGGAGTTAATAAAATAGTGTTGAACCACCTTCAGTGTTAGTGGCATATGTCTGCTTCACGAATCTACAGTGCCCAACACTTCATAGTACCAGTAGTTGAGGGATGTCAGAACTTCTGAGACCTACCTTCCAGTGATCAGCCTTCCACCAGTCTTCAGCCATACTGCAACATGAACAGAGTTTGCCTGCCGCCACCCCTCTGCATTACTGCCGACCTGGGCTCCAACTGGAATATTTTTAAACAGCGCTTCCAGCTGTACCTCGAGGCCATGGACCTGGAAGCTGCCTCGGACGCACGGAAGATTGCTCTCTTCCTCTCCACAGCCGGGGACCATGCCCTCCACATCTTTAACTCGCTCACCTTCGCCGACGGGGAAGATAAATCGAAGTTCAAGACGGTCCTCCTAAAGTTCAACAGCCACTGCGAGGTCGAAGTGAACGAAAGCTTTGAGCGCTACATGTTTCAGCAGCGCTTACAGGGTAAGCACGAACCTTTTCAGTCCTTTGTCACCCACCTCCGTGTCCTTGCGCAGTCCTGCAACTACAGGTCCACCTCTGACTCCATGATACGCGACCAGATAGTTTTCGGTGTACAGTCGGAGCCCCTTCACCAGCAGCTTCTTAAGGTCAAGCAGCTCACCCTGTCAACTGCCATTGAGACCTGCATGTTCCACGAGCTCGCCTCCACGCGATATTTCCGCATCCAGGCCGCTGAAACGGCGCAGCAAGCTCCTCACGAGGCAGAACGGGTCCAGGTCATCAAATCGCTCTAGGGCCTAAGCCTGGATGAAGGCGGCCATTTCCCGAGCTTTTCGCGGTTTCCCGCGCTTGGACGCAACAAACGTGGCGATGTCAAAGAACGTACTGCGCAGGCGTGCACTACGCTGGATCCCACCGCACATGCACGGTGGCGTAACAAACGCACTGACGCAACGGCGTGCGGCAACTGTGGCTCTGCCCACTTAAAGCGGCAATGTCCCGCTAAGTCCCAACGATGTTTGCAGTGTGGCAAACTTGGCCACCATGCTGCCTCATGCAGGTCGACTCAGCCTGCTAGTTTATGACGATCCAGCCAGCCTCGCAGGGATATCCGGGCTATTCAGCCCACTATCAACGAGCCTGTCTCAGACCTGTCCCCCGACTTTGACAGCAATGACCTGCAAGCCCTTTTCAAGTCGGCATCATAACAAAGCACAGGATGTCTCCAAAGTGTAGCACCAAGTCCATTCCAATACACAGCATTGATCCGGATGATGTGTGCCACCCTTATGGTCAACCAGAATTTGTCGCCCACCTCAGAGACTGAATTTATGAACTTTGCATATTTATGGACTCTCTGAGATGTTTCCTTCCTTGTTCAATAATTTTCTATTGGTTTGTATATAGCACTGTTCTTGGTCAATTTGTTGCATACTAATCATCTGCACCAGGCACCTTCCCTTGTATATAGCTTTGTTTTCCTGTATATAGCTCTGTACATATGTCTTTGCACCTCACATGTAGTTAGGAACATTCTTCACACACCCACACTATTTATTGTCACACATTCACATCAATTTTTTTAAAAAGGGGGGGAATGTCATAATATACACCAGTATATCATGGTGCAGACACACACACTGATGGACATACACTAACACCAATCAACATGCACAAACACCGCAGCCAATCACCTGTTAGAACACACGCACTATAAAGACAGAGGGCATCACTTTTCCCGCTCATTCTGGATGCTGCCTCTCAGAAGCACAAGAGCTTATCAAGTACAGGACAGACTCTCACCACGTGCTGAGTGATTCAACTGGTTCGGACAGGCACAGGTCTCTAGTTAATCTAGCATTGTGTAAACCCACAGTTATTGTATGTCTGCCATTTTATAAGAGTTAATAAAATAGTGTTGAACCATCTTCAGTGTTGATGGCATATGTCTGCTTCACGAATCCACAGTGCCCAACACCTCAGTAGGCAGAACGTCTTTTTGGACTGATGGCAGCATCCTGTTATTGGAAAATACCACTCGCGTACCAGCAGCGTGAAACAGCTTGCTTAACCTTTTTTCAAATTTTGTGTTGTAAAGCAATTTGAGATATCTCAATGGGTTACTTTTGAAATGTAGTGGAAAAACATGGCATCCAATTGGCTCATAACGAGGTCCTACAAACAATGAGTGCATGACTAACCAGTTACTGTACCAGCCTCCCCAAACAGGCGCCGGAATGTGGTGACTAGGGGCTTTTAGGGACTGTTTAGCACAGGGCTAAATCGCTGGCTTAGAAAGCAGACCAAGCAGGCCAGCAGCACGGTTCGATTCCCGTAACAGCCTCCCCGAACAGGTGCCGGAATTTGGCGACTAGGGGCTTTTCACAGTAACTTCATTTGAAGCCTACTCGTGACAATAAGCGATTTTCATTTAAGTTTTCATTTATTGTGGCCAGGATTTTATGGCCCTGCTGTGACGGAACCTGCTGCGGGGAATTTTGTTTCAGCAGGACCAGCTAACCTGGGTAGGTGGGGAGGTGTTGGAAAATCCTGTCCTGTGATCGATGATGTTAATTGAGGGAGGAGATTTGGCCAGAACACCAGGAGAACTCCCTCTCAGTCTCTATTCTCCCGTCCACCTCAACAAGCAGAAGGGCCTCAGTTTAGCATTTCATCCAAATATCTCAGTACTATATTGAAGTGCTAACCTAGAACATTTTCTCAAGGCCTGGTGTGGGGTTTCATTCTGTGACCTTCTTATCCAAAAGGACAAGTGTGGCTTTTGTAAGGGGCAATGAAAGGAGTCCATAGCGAGTTGTAGAGAAAAATAAAACTTACTTTTATTTGTCATGTTAACTATATACACAACTCGACTTCCGGTCATACATTTGGTGGCTCCCGGTCAAGGTGGTATATTTTGGTCTTTTCCCCGCCTGAAGGGCATAGTATTTGACGGCAAGAGGCGCTGGAGTGCCTGTGGAAGGTTTTACTCCTCTGGTGTGGCTGGTGGATGGCTCCAGGAACTAGGAGTGGGCAAGAAGAAAAGAGCTGCTGGAACTGGAGAGTCTTTGTGGTGCGTCACAGAATAAGATCAGTAAGAGGTCTTACAACACCAGGTTAAAGTCCAACAGGTTTGTTTCAAACACGAGCTCGTGTTTGAAACAAACCTGTTGGACTTTAACCTGGTGTTGTAAGACCTCTTACTGTGCTCACCCCAGTCCAACGCCGGCATCTCCACATCACAGAATAAGATGGCAGAGGACAAGGGAGGTGCCCTGCCCGCCCAGTGGTCAACGGAGCAGCTAACAAAGTTCCTCAAAGCAAAGTTCTGTCAGTGGAGGAAGGAGGTCCTGCCAGACTTAACCAAGGTGGTGGAACTGATTAAGTTGGGGATTGAGAGAGAGGAGCAGAGGCCAGGGCCGGGCGATCTAGAAAGTGGAGGAGGTGGTGGGGGAGCACGAGAAGTAGTTGGACTCATTGGTGCCCGAGGTGGGGGTGATGTAGGAGACCCAAAAGAGGCTGAAGGAGAAGGTGAAGGATCTGGAGAATTGCACCAGAAGACAAAACCTGAGGATTGTGGGCATGCCTGAAGGGACCAAAGGTGCAGAGGCCGGCACGAATGTGGCCAAAATGTTGGAGAAGCTGATGGGGAGGGAGCCTTTGAATGGCCCCTGGAGGTCGACCGAGCACACGGGGTGCTGATGTGGAGGCCGCATGCGGGTGAACCACCAAGGGCAAAGGTGGTGGGGCTGCATCGCTTTCTGGATAAGGAGAAGATTCTCCGATGAGCAAGGCAGGTGAGGAAGTGCACCTGGGAAGGGAAGGAGCTGCGGGTGTTACAGGCCCTGGGGGCAGAACTGGTGAAGAGTGGGGCTCGATTTAACCGGTCAAGACTACCCTTTTTATAAAGGGGGGTAAAGTTCGGAGCACTGTACCCTGCCCGCCTCTGGGTGACTTTCCAGAAGCCTGTGTACTATTTTGGCACATCAGAAGAGGCGATCGAGTTCATGAGGGACAATGGACTGGGAACAGCGTGAGGACATTGAACTTAGGAGGAGTTTGGGATGGTGGACGTCCGAGCCTGGTGACAGACCCGGGGGGGGGGGGGGGGGGGGGGGGGGGGGCGTCCTGATGGTGAGTGGGAAACTGAAGGGGATGCCGGCGATCCTGGTAAACATTTGGGATGATGTATATTTCATGAGGCGGATGCTTGATTTGGACTCGCACCAGTTGATCATGGTAGGGAGACAATTTTAGTACAGTTATAGAGTCGTGTCTGGACCGGTTGAGATTGGTGAACGTGTCGGCAGTGGTGAAGGAGCTGAAGGGGTTTATGGAGCACATTGGGGGGGGGGGGGCTGGACCCATGAATGTTTGGGAGAACTAGGGTGAAGGAATCTTCATACTTTTCCCATCTGCAGGTGAGGGACTTTACACGGAGGCAGGTCTCGATCTTTCCGCTCCTACCGCCCCAGGGGATACAGGACAAGATAGTGTTGAAAACGAGACTGGGGGAGGGGAAGGTCTCAGAAATTTATAAAGAGCCCATGGAATGGGAGGGAACTCTAATAGGGGAGCCAAACCAAAAATGGGAGGAAGAGTTGGGCAAGGAATTAGAGGCGGGAATGTGGGAGGATGCCTACAGTAGGGTTAATGCGTCCTCATCCTGTGCCAGGCTCAGCCTGATACAATTCAAGGTGGTCCACTGGACGCATATGACTGTGGCCTGTATGACAGGTTCTTTGAAGGGTGGAAGATAGGTGTGGGTGGTGTGCAGGAGGGTCCGCAAATCATGTCCACATATTTTGGGCAAGTCCGAAGCTGGATGGAAAATTTTGAGACTGGGGACCAGTTACCAGCGGTGTACCACAGGGATCAGTGCTGGGTCCTCTGCTATTTGTGATTTTTATCAATAACTTGGAGGAGGGGGCTGAAGGGTGGGTCAGTAAATTTGCTGATGACACCAAGATTGATGGAGTAGTGGATGAGGTGGAGGTCTGTTGTAGGCTGCAAAGGGACATTGATAGGATGCAGAGCTGGGCCTGTTCTGTGCTGTACTGTTCTATGTTCGGGGATTCTGGCAAGGATTTGCTGATGCCATGTCCACTTTATTGAAGGAATGGGTGGTTCCGAGTCCAGAGGTGGTAGTATTTGGGGTGTCAGAAGTCCCGGGAGTCCAAGGTGTGAGAGAGGCCGATGTATTGTCCTTTACCTCCCTGGTAGCACGGAAACGGATCTTATTGGTGTGGAGGGACTCGGAGCTCCTGAATTCGGGAGAATGGGTCAGTGACATGGCCGGGTTTCTCAGGCTTGAGTATGTCAAGTTCACCCTGCAGAGGTGGCAGCTGTTTATCGACTTCTTTGGGAAAATTAAGCTGTCAGCAGATACAAAGGGGGGGGGGGGGGGGGGGGGGGGGGGGGTTAGGGATGGAGCGGGGGGTGTTAGGGACGGAGGGAGGTAGTGGGGCAGGGTTGAGGCGGGATTAGATAGTGGCGGAGGCAGACTGGCGAACTGTGTATGTAAGCCATGTTGGCTGGGTGTGGTTGTTGGCTGGGTGTGTGTTATTTACTTTGTTTTTTTTGCTCTTGAAATTGTTGTTAAAAATTTATAAATGCCTTAATAAAATGTTTTGTAAAAAAAAAAGAAATGAATCGTGGGGGAGGGGTCATCATGGGGGCGGATGGAGGTGGCTTACTGTAGGGGGACGAGTTTAAAGGATTTGTTGTCAGCGCCTCTGCCGTTTTCAGTGGTGGTGTGGGCCTCAAGGGTAGTAGAGACAACATTTGGGGATGGAGGGTGCCTCAGTGTGTGCACCAATCTGCAATAACCATAGCTTTGCGCCGGGGTGGTTGGATGCAAGGCTTTGGCAGGCTGGGATTGAGCAATTTGACGATCTGTTCATAGGGGGCAAATTTGGGAAGTTGGAGGACCTGGAGGAAGAGTACGAGTTGCCCAGGGGGAATGGTTTCAGGTACCTGCAGGTCTGGGATTTGTAACGAGAGAGGTGCTGGCTTTTCCTGGACTGCCGCCTCTGAGATTGCAGGATAAGGTACCGACGAAGGATGAGAAAGGGAGGGGAAGGTGTCCGAGGTCCACAAAGAGTTGATGGACTGGGAGGGCTGTCCTGGTGGGGGACATAAAGCCTAAGTGGGAGGAGGAGCTGGGAGGGGAGGTGGAGGCTGGGACCTAGGCTGAGGCCCTCTGGAGGGTGAATGCATCATCGTCATGTGTGAGGCTAAGTCTCATTCAGTTTAAAGTAGTCCACAGAGCACATATGCCGGTAACACGGATGAGCAGGTGTTTTGAGGGGGTAGAGGACGTTTTAGGCATGTCCGAAGCTAAAGGGGTTCTGGCAGGGGTTTGTGGACATAATGTCCGAGGTGCTGGGGGTGAAGGTGGCCCCGAGTCCAGAGGTGGTAGTATTTGGGGTGTCAGAAGTCCCTGGGGTTCAGGGTGCGAGAGAGGCCGATGTATTGTCCTTTACCTCCCTGGTAGCACGGAGACGGATCTTATTGGTGTGGAGGGACTCGGAGCTCCTGAATTCGGGAGAATGGGTCAGTGACATTTTGTCCTTTGCCTCCCTGATAGCTTGGCAACGGATCTTGCGCGGGTGGAGGGACTCAGAGCCATCGAAAGCGGGGGAATTGCTGAGGCCGGAGATGGGCAAGTTTGTCCTGAAGAGATCGGTCGATGGGTTCACTCAGAGGTGGTGGCACAATGTTCAGCACCACTCGCGACTCTTAAATAATAATAATCTTTATTAGTGTCACAACTAGGCTTACATTAACACTGCAATGAAGTTACTGTGAATATCCCCCAGTCGGCACACTCAGCA
The DNA here is from genome assembly GCF_902713615.1 of Scyliorhinus canicula. Lineage (NCBI taxonomy): Eukaryota > Metazoa > Chordata > Chondrichthyes > Carcharhiniformes > Scyliorhinidae > Scyliorhinus > Scyliorhinus canicula. The sequence goes on along the minus strand of NC_052157.1, from coordinate 105,576,060 downwards.
CCTGTTCAGGTATACTGAGGAAGAATTCAGAATATCCAATTCACCTAACAAGCACGTCTTTTGGGACTTGTGGGAGGAAACCGGAGCACCTGGATTAAACCCACGCAGACATGGGGAGAACGTGCAGACTCCGCACAGACAGTGACCCAAGCGGGAATCAAATCCAGGTCCCTGCCGCTGTGAAGCAACAGTGCTAACCACCATGCTGCCATGCCGCTCAGATAATGAAGCAGTCCATGTCCAAATGCAGCAAGACCTGGACAATATCCAGGTTTGGGCTGACAAGTGGCGCGTTACATTCGTGTCACACAAGTGTTAGGCAGTGACCATCTCCTACAAAAGAGGATCTAATCACCGCCCCTTGACATTCAATGGCATTTCCATTGCTGAATCCTCCACAATCAACATCCTGGAGGTCACCATTAATCAGAAACTGAACTGGATTAACCATATTTATACTGTGGCTACCAGGACAGGTCAAAAGCTCGGAATCCTTCGGCGAGTAACTCACTTCATGAACCCACAAAGGCTGTCCACCATCTACAAGGCACAAGTCAGGAGTGTAACGGAATACTCTCTATTTACCTGGATGAGTGCAGCTCCAACAACCCTATACTGGAGGGACTGCAGCGGTTCAAGAAGGCAACCCACCCCCACATTCTTAAGGGCAACTAGGGATGGACAATAAATGCTGGCCTAACCAGCAACACCCATATCCCGTAAAAGAATTTATAAAAACTACTGGATTTTGCTTTCTTATTAAGGAAGTCCAACCTTTGAGGATTGTGTAGTCTTACTGCAAAATATAATTAAGGATTTGCTTTGCAAGAAGCTTTTTTTTTCTAGCTTGGTACCGCACCATTCCTTCAAAATTAATGGAGATTATAATTCACTAAATCAGATGTCAGTCGTTTTAACATGAGTGAGCCAGTGGGATTTGGTCAGGGCGGGGAAAGTAAGATGAACCTGGAATTGTATTGGGAAGACTTCTCAAAACCATAGATATCCGTCTTTTAGTCAATTGGGACAAGGAATGGGGTTGGCCTTTAAAATATGCTAATGAGTTGGGTGCCTTGGATTTACCATACTTTTCAGGTTTAACTATGGCCCTACAGGATTTCTTGGAAATTCGACAGCTGCAATGAGTTGAGAATAATCTTGCAGAAAGATACAAAACTTGCTTCTGGCCACCCCAATCTTCCACTATCAGACCTCTCCACCATACAAATTCCACAACGTGATATGAAACCCAGACTAATGAATTTCCAAATAGTTTTCAAACACTCTCACTCCCAGCATGTCAGAATATTAAAATATGCTAATAGAAATTGTTTCAATATTTTTTTAAGTCCCTTTTTGTGATGCCTGGTTTCACCTGAAACTCACAGACATGTATAAGCTTTATAATAATATAATAATCTTTATTGTCACAAGTAAGCTTATATTTATACTGCAATGAAGTTACTGTGAAAGCCCCGAGTCGCCACAGTCCGGCGCCTGTTCAGGTACACTGAGGGAGAATTCAGAATGCCCAATTCATCTAACAGCACGTCTTTCAGGACTTGTGGGAGGAAACCGGAGCACCCGGCAAACCCACGCAGACACAGGGAGAACGTGCAGACTCCACACACAATGTGACCAAAGCCAGGAATTGAACCTGGGACCCTGGAGCTGTGAAGCAACAATGCTATCCACTGTGCTATCGTGCTGTCCCATATCTGAATTGTGCTAAGGTGTTTTCGCTCAACTGAAATATTAGTTCCTCAGAATAATGCAGTGTGATTTTATTAGTTTTCCTTACATTTCCCACATGGAATTCTTTTTTCTACAAATAATTTAGTCACTATTGTTACTTTACAGGATGTGGATGGAAAATATTTGCTACCGCTGGATATAGAGCTTGAGTGTGTAAAGTATTGTGTGGTATATGATGGGCACACAAAATCATCTGATGAAGTAGGTAAATATACAATCAGTGCACATAATTATAATGGTATAGATATTTTTTTTTTAAGTTGTAGTATTATTGATGTGGTGGCCCTGTTGTGCATTTTATCCAGTAATCAAGTTCATTGATGGTTGGGGTGCATTACGAATGGCCAATGGAATGTCACCAATTTTTATACCAATAAGCATTTTTAATGTGTGTATGTACTTATAACAATATTGACACCCCTGATACCTCAGTGAGCATGTTCATTGAATAACTGAGCCATCACATTGAGAAAGATTGCAAGTTTGATTCCTGATCCATGCAGGGTTAGCTGGTGTCAGGCAGGATGGTGCTATAGTTGCTCCTTGTGCTTTTGGGTTGAAAGAAGCCAGCCAGAATGCTTGTTCCTGATCACAATCCAGGCCCAATCTTGTTAAGAAAATATCATTTTCAGCTCTGATGCCACCGGTAGATGTTTCTTATCATGGTTAATAGATGAATAAAGGTCATTTGGGAACAATAAGGTATGCGTAATATCCCGCATGAAGCACACGGGAAAGGTTTGATGATAGTCCCCATGTGGCTCAAGGAGCATGCACTCCCCCGTTAACTACTGGGTGGGGTCTGTGTATATAAGGTAGGCCTGGCTAGAACAGGCTTGCAAAGGGAATGGACTTGTGAAGCCTAACCGAGTCCTGTGTGTGTATATGCTTCTGTCGTGAATAAACCAGTATTTTATTTTTACTCGACTGATTCTGTTGCCTGTGTCTGAGAGTCCCAGCCCATGGAATTATTCCACAGGAAGGAGTTTGCTTTCATTCTGCGAGGGTACAAACCTTGCATGAAAACAGGAAATGAATATGACCATAATTAATACAATAATCCCTCCAGTGGTGATATTGTTGCTGTGTCACCGAGAGACCACTCTTTGGATGATAGACCTTTTGGCTCAGATGGCATCCCTCCCTCCCCCCACCACCCAGGGAGGCTGCCTCCTCAAAATAGCACCTTAATTATTTTAATTATTTAAGTAGACTAGCTCAGGTAGGGGCAGCTTGTGTGATTCCACTGCTACCACTGGTAAAATGGCCAGGCTGCAGGACCACATTGGGGAGCTACCCAGACACGGCTCCACTGCATTTACCTGCCCCCACATTCCCCCGCCTTCTAGCCCTCTACCTGGAATCTGGTAAAATTCCTCCCTTAAATTCTGAAGTACTATAAAGCAACTAGAATACACAAACCAATGCTTCTATCCTGAGCCAGAGGTACGAGACTCAGATCCTGGAATTGGTGGATTGGTTGTATGAATTAGACCAATTTGTTTCAATTGACGTTTCACAATAAATAAATTCTTGGGTTAAAAATTCATGTCAATAATTAAAATTGTATCAATTCTAGGTCCAGCTATTCAATATGCAATGCTTCTAGAAGTTGTCAGCCAGCAACCTATCAGGATCCTGAATGGTGGATACGAATACTTCTCTGCTTGCTATCCATTCTTCAGGACACAGATGCTATTTTACTTGCCTCAGGTAGGTTTGGGAATTTGGAGCCATCTGATTGTAAGTTGATATAGTTGAGTCTGTGTTATAAAAGTAAGTTGCACAGGTCAATCCACACGTTTCCTGTGTATTATTTGTGCAAAGCTGCATCTGTGACATTGTTTTAATGGTGGTATCCTATTAAAAGTAAGGAAATGTCAGTCACAATCAGAAAGAATGTTCTTTTGCTCTTTTCAATAGATATTAAAACAAGAATTGATGCATCGCTGAAAACCTGCCCGCACTTTCCCTGCTGTTCAACAGTTATCATGCTGGTTGTCATTTTAAGGATATTCTGACAAGGGAGGATGAAGCAGCCATTGTAGTAAAGGAGGGGGGGGGGGGGGGGGGGGGAGGTGAAATTATGGATGGTGCAATGTGTGAGAAAATATTACGGTGTTAGCATCATTGAAAGTGGGCAAATCACCAGGCATGGATGAAATGTATCCTCGTCTGCCATGGGAAGAAAGGAAAGAAAGAGTGGTGGCTCTCACCATCATTTTCCAATCTTCTTTGGCTACAGACATTGATGCCGGGGAGGCAGTGGCATGGTGGTATTGTCGTTAGACTAGTAATGCAGAGATTCAGGGTAGTGCTCTGGGGACCCAGGTTCGTATCCCACCATGGTAGATAGTGAAAATTTGAATTAAATTTAAAAGTCTGCAATAAAAGTCTATAACCACAAACTGACTGTTGGAAAAACCCATCTGGCTCACTAATATCCTTTTATGCTTCTCCCAGTCTATGTGTGTTTCCTTTGGGTGCTCCAATTTCCTCCCACAGTGCAGGTTGGGTAGATTCGGGTAGCACAGTGGTTAGCACAGTTGCTTCACAGTTCCAGGGTCCCAGTTTCGATTCCCGGCTTGGGTCACGGTCTGTGCGGAGTCTGCATGTTCTCCACGTGTGTGCGTGAGTTTCCTCCGAGTGCTCCAGTTTCTACCCACAGTCCAAAGATGTGCGGGATGGGTGGATTGGTCATGCTGTGTCCAAAAAGGTAAAGTGGGGTTACTGGGTTACGGGGATAGGGTGGAGGCGTGGACCTGAGTAGGGTTCTCTTTCCAAGGGCCGGTGCTGACTCAATGGGCCGAATGGCCTACTTCTGCAATGTAAATTTTATGATTGGTCATGCTAAATTGGGTTTACAGGGATAGGGCAGGGGACTGATGCTCTTTCAGAGGACCAGTGCAGACTCAATGGGCCGAACGCTCTCCTTCTGCATTGGAGGAACTCCATGAATTAAATCATTCATGACTTCAAATCCACAGCAATGTGGTTGACTCTGAAATGCCATCAGTAATGGGCAATAAATGCTAGTCCAGCCCATTCTCCATTCTGATGAATCACAACTGTTTTATCATGTTCTATAATTCAGCACTAGTTTCTACTCTTCCTTTCTAGACCCTTTTACGATCCAGAAGCCTTACCTACAGGAGAAAAACCCAGCTCTTAAGTACAAGTTTCAATGAGCATCTCCTGCTTTCATTTCACTCTGAAGCATGACCTGGTATACTCTTAAAGGGACCTGCAGGGGCTGGTTTAGCACAGGGCTAAAGAGCTGGCTTTTAAATCAGACCAAGGCAGACCATCAGCATGGTTCAATTCCCAAAACAGCCTCCCTGAACAGGCGCCGGAATGTGGCGACTGGGGGCTTTTCACAGTAACTTCATTTGAAGCCTACTTGTGACAATAAGCGATTTTCATTTTTTCATTTCTAACATTGTAATAGAGGACTGATAACATTTGTATTATCATGTAAAAAGGGAGGAAGTGATAGCCCGAGTAATTACAAGCCAGCCAGCTCGTCATCGGTGACAGGAAAATTATTGGAAAAAATTCTGCGATACTGTACAAATCATCATTTAGAAAGGCACGGATTAATCAAGGACTTGGTAAGGGAAGGCCGAATCTGACGAAGTTTGAATGAATTTTGTGGGAAAGAAACTAGGAGGGTCAATAAGGGTAGCGTGTCTGATGTATAGCAAGGTTTTTGACAAAGCAGTCTTTTAGTGTCTAGAAGACACCTAGCATTGGGGTTCCGCAGGGCTCAATACTCAGTACCTTGTTGTTCATGACATATATTAATGATTTAGACTGAAATGTAGGAGGCATGACCGAGACGTTTGCCATATAGCTGATAATAGGGAAGAAAGCTACAGACTGCAGGAAGATATCAATGGACTCTTCAGGCGAGTAGAATGGTGGCAAACCAAATTCAATTTGGAGAAGTAATGCATTTGGGGAGACCAAACGAGGTAAGGAAATATACAATAAATTATGAATTTCTGGAATCTGTAGAGAAACAGAAGGATCTTGGAGTGTGTTACGGACAGGGATTAGAGCGATCTGCAAATCCTGTTCCCGCCTTTAAATGTCTGTAATCAGCTTGTTTTTGAAAAGGAAGATGCTTATATTTTTCTGAACCCGAGCGTATGGTTGATTTGAAAAACAAGCAGCAAGCTTCTCATGGGTTTAAATACAGCAGATTTTGATTTTGCATGCGTTTACCCTGAGGATCTAACTGGCCCTTATACACATATACTTTTGAGAAAAATACAGTGAAACAGGAGAGTACACTTTTACAAGTTATAAGCAAATAAATAGTTTGTAAGTCATGTCATTGACTCATCCTGGTGCAGTAGGAAACTTTTACATTCTTGAAGTGTAATTAGTTGAATACAATAACCTAGCTCTTATATTAAAGTTATTACAGGATTCCTTGAAGAAGTGGATTTTTTGCAGGTCACAAGGTTATTGCTTGTTTTATTACTAGATGGACAGTTCTCTATCCTCGTAAACTTGAACAGGAATAGGCATGGAGAACTGATGATGTTGCAGTCTCCAGTTTGTCAGGCTTAGAGTTTGCTGCCTTTGTTGTTGCTGCTGTTTTCTTGTGGTGATGTTTGCAGACTGACTGGTTTGTCCCTCGTGCTTGGAATAAGTAGGATTGGTTATCCTTGTCATGATGGACATCTCCCCACTCTACATCAGCACCGCTGCAACAGCTTCAGTACTCAGCACCAACAACTGCCAATCTCCAGACTCCAGCAATTCTGCAACTCATCCGCTTCATTCTGGATCACAACGTCTTTACCTTCGACAATAAGTTCTTCATCCAGACACATGGAACAGCCCACCTCAATATGCCAACGTCTTCATGCATAAGTTTGAACAAGACCTCCTCACCGCGCAGGACTTTCAACCAACATTATACACCAGATACATCAATGCTATTTTTTTCCTTTGGACCCACGACGAAGAATCACTGAAACGACTACAGGATGACAAAAATAAGTTCCATCCCACCATCAGGCTCACCGTGCACTACTCTCCAGAATCGGTTGCATTTCTTGGACACACTCATCTCCATCAAGGACGGTCACCTCAGCACTTCGCTTTACCGTAAGCCAACGGATAACTTCTCCAGCTTCCTAAACACATTAAAGAAGCCATCCCCTATGGAAAAGCCCTCCGTATACATAGGAACTGCTCAGACAAGGAAGAGCATAACAGACATCTACAGATGTTGAAAGATGCCCTCGTACGAACGGGATATGGCGCTCGACTCATCGATCGACAGTTCCAACGCACCACAGCAAAAAAACGCACCGACCTCCTCAGAACACAAACACAGGACACAACCGACAGAGTACCCTTCGTCGTCCAGTATTTCTCCGGAGTGGAGAAACTACAACATCTTCTTCGCAGCCTTCATCATGTCATTGATGAAGATGAACATCTTGCCAAGGCCATCCCCACACGCCCACTACTTGCCCTCAAACAACCGCGCAAACTCAAACAAACCATTCTTTGCAGCAAACTACCCAGCCTTCAGAACAGCGACCACGACACCACACAACCCTGCTATGGCAATCTCTGCAAGATGTGCCAGATCATCGACATGGGTACCACCATTACACATGAGAACACCACCCACCAGGTACGCGGTACATACTTGTGCGACTTGGTCACGTTGTCTACCTCATACGCTGCAGGAAAGGATGTCCCGAAGCGTGGTTGCATTGGCGAGACCATGCAGACGCTGCGACAACTGATGAACGGACATTGCGTGAAAATCGCCAGGCAGGAATGTTCCCTTCCAGTCGGGGAACACTTCAGCAGTCAAGGGCATTCAGCCTCTGATCTTCGGGAAAGTGTTCTCCAAGGCAGCCTTCAAGGCGCGCGACAATGCAGAATCACCGAGCAGAAACTTATAGCCAAGTTCCGCACACATGAGTACGGCCTCAACCGGGACCTTGGATTCATGTCGCATTACATTCACCCCCCACCATCTGGCCTGGGTTTGCGAAATCCTAACAACTGTCCTGGCTTGAGACAATTCACACCTCTTTAACCTGGGAATACCCTTCTCTCTGGATCTGTAAAGACTTAATTACCTGCAAATGCTTGCATTCAAAGTATCGTCTTGCTTCATTGACTTTGTCTATAAATATTTCTGGAACCTACCTCTTCATTCACCTGAGGAAGGAGCAGTGCTCCGAAAGCTAGTGATTTGAAACATACCTGTTGGACTTTAACCTGGTGTTGTAAGACTTCTTACTGTGCTCACCCCAGTCCAACGCTGGCATCGCCACATCATGGTTATCTGAAGACAGTTTCAACCAGGTGACCGCATGATCAATACTTCCATTGTATATCCAGAAAAATTTGAAGTCAGAAGCAATTGCTACACAATGAGGGAATGGATGTGGCCTTTCACACCTACTTACGATAAACTTGTTTCACTGCAGTTCTCTTTAAGTTTGAGTTCAGAGACAGTGAGTTTAGGAGTCTGTATATTTTGGGCCACCTGAATACCCAAGATCCTGAACCTGCTCCTGGCCAACCTAAATGGTAGGGCACTCAAATTAGCCCTTCTCCCCAGGGCATTCACCAGAAACATTTCACTTCTGGCCATACTCAATTTGTAGCCCAAAAAAAGCACCATATGTCTCCAATGTGCTCATTATCCTATCCACAGATTCCAACTGATTGGAAATGTACAGGGGCAGCACAGTGGTGCAGTTGTTAGCACAGCTGCCTCACGGCGCCGAGGTCTCAGGTTCGATCCCGGCTCTGGTTCATTGTCAGTGTGGAGTTTGCTCATTCTCCCCATGTCTGCGTGGATTTCGCCCCCACAACCTAAAGATGTGCAGGGTAATAACAATAATAATCTTTATATTGTCACAAGTAGGCTTACATTAACACTGCAATGAAGTTACTGTGAAAAGCCCCTAGCCGCCACATTCCGGCACCTGTTCGGGTACACGAGGGAGAATTCAGAATTCTCAGCTGGTTCGACAATTGAACCCGCGCTGCTGGCCTGCATCACTAGCCAGCTGTCTAGCCCACTGAGCTAAACCAGCCCCTAGGTGGATTGGCCACGCTAAATTGCCCCTTAATTGGAAAAAATGAACTGGGCACTCTAAATTAAAAAAAGATTGGAAATCTACAGCGCAAATCATTTGCATGTATCGAGACTCTATGCTCCCTGCCTTCCCTTACAATACCCACTACCTCCCTGACGCCCGAGTGCAATAGCCGTGGGTTCAGTAGCCAGCGCATACAAAAGTGGGGTTAACAGGCACCGTGTCTCATACCGCTGTGTAACCGTAAATGTCCTGAACTTTTTTTTTTTTTCTAAATTTAGATTACCCAATTATTTTTTCCAATTAAGGGACAATTTAGCATGGCCAATACACCTACTCTGCACATTTTTGGGTTGTGGGGGCGAAACCCACGCAGACACGGGGAGAATGTGCAAACTCCACACGGACAGTGACCCAGAGCCGGGATCGAACCTGGGACCTCAGCGCCGTGAGGCGGTTGTGCTAACCACTAGGCCACCGTGCTGCCCGAAATGTCCTGAACTAATCAGATTAGTCAAAGTGCTTGTCATAGGGACCACATGTAGCAACACACCCATGAGATAAACATGTGTCCAAACCTAAACCTCCCGAGAACCTCAAACAAATACCTCCACTCTACCCTATCGAACGCCTTCTCTACATCCATAGACACAATAACCTCTGGCACCCTTCCTTTAAAATAAGGGCAATCATAAGGCCATGAAAGCAGAACTTGCAAAAATGAACTGGCAAATGAGATAAAGGGAGAGATCAATAGCAAGGAGACATTTAATGGGATTTTTGCGAATACACAGATAAATTCAAATCCAAAAGAAAACTTGCAAGGGGAGGGCCCACCATCCATGATTAACTAAAATGTTAAAGAACAATAGGAATGATTCAGAATCACAGAATAATACAGCACAGAAGAGGTCCTTGGCCCATCAAGTCTGCACTGAGGTATGAAAAACACCTAAGCTGCCTACCTAATCCCACTTGCCAGCACTTGGTCCATAGCCTTGAATGTTATGATGTGCACATCCAGGTACTTTTCAAAGGATGTGAGGCAGCCTGCCTTGACCACCCTCCCAGGCAGTGCATTCCAGACCGTCTGTGTGAAAACATTTTTCCTTAAGTCCCACCTAAACCTACTGCCTCTAATCTTGAAGTTGCGTCCCCTCGTAACTGATCCTTCAACTAAGGGGAATAGCTGCTCCCCAGCCACCCTGTTCATGCCTTAATAATCTTATACACATCGATCAGGTCACCCCCTCAATATTCTCTACTCCAGCGAGAACAACCCAAGCCTATCCAACCCCTCTTCATAACTTAAATGTTCCATCCCAGGCAACATCCTGGTGAATCGCCTCTGCACCCCCTCCAGTGCAATCACTGTAATGTGGTGACCAGAATCTTTCCTGTAACATGGCGACCAGAATTGCACAGAGTAATCCAGCTGTGGCCTCAACAAAGTTCCATACAACTCCAACATGACATCCCTGCTTTTGTAATCTATGCCTCGATTGATAAAGGCAAGTGTCCCTTATGCCTTTTTTACTGATGAGACCATCAATTCACGCGACACGTGGTTAGAAGCAAACAGTGGTTTTAATCGTCTTACAACAGAGCCTGCCTGTGACAAGATGAACTCTTGATGAACTGGCAGGCAGGCTTGCAACAGCAACCTTTATACTTCTGGTTAGGGAGAGGAGCCATGGGCGGAGCCATGGGCGGAGCCAAGGGTGGAGCCCAGTACAAGCTCCTCATCACCCCCTATGGGTAGAGTCGCGCAACTACACATGATCTGATACAAGGTATAGGCTCAACACATGTTGTACAATACAGTGTGGATTATTAGTGTTTATAATTCACCACATTCACCCCCTGTGAAAAAATCAAGTCCGACGGGTGATGGCTTACAAATTGAGTCTGTCCGGTGGTCGAGTTGTCCGTTGTGATCGGCGGAGCACCGGGGTTGCAGCCTTTTCTGGTGGCTGGACGATCACGGTTGGTTGGGGTACGATGGCGGACTCCGGGGGTGATTCTGTCTGAGCTTCGTACCCCTCTGGTTCGACTGGGGGCGCTGGAAGCTTGTGGGCGCGGGTGCACAGAACATGTGTAGCGACCCGGTAGGTGCGGGGGCGTGGGGCGCGACGAGTTCGGTGGGGTGTAGTGCAAGGGGTACCTCGGCGGTGGTAGTGGTGGGATTCGATCCTGCCGGCGCTAGGTCCCGGAGGGATACAGTGTCCTGACGGCCGTCAGGGTACTCTATGAAGGCATATTAGGGGTTTTACTGGAATGGGGGCACTCTTTCCATGAGTGGGTCAGTTTTGTGTGCCCTGATGTGCTTCCGGAGGAGTACCGGACCCGGTGTCTTCAACCATACTGGGAGCGAGGCCCCCGTGGTAGTACCCCTGGGAAAAACAAAGAGCCGCTCGTGAGGGGTCTGGTTGGTGGCAGTACATAGGAGGGACCTAATAGCGTGGAGCGCATCGGGGAGGACTTCCTGCCAATGGGAAACCGGGAGATTCGTGGACCGGAGGGTCAGTAGGACGGTCTTCCAGACCGTCGCATTCTCCCTCTCCACCTGCCCTTTCCCCCTGGGGTTATAGCTGGTTGTCCTGCTCGAGGCAATGCCCTTGTCGAGCAGGTACTGACGCAGCTCGTTGCTCATGAAGGACGAACCCCGGTCTCTGTGTACGTAGCTGGGGAAACCGAACAGGATGAAGATACTATGCAGGGCCCTAATGACTGTGTGGGAGGTCATATCGGGGCACGGAATAGCAAAAGGGAAGCGGGAGAACTCGTCGATGACATTCAGGAAGTACACATTCCGATTAGTCGAGGGGCGTGGCCCTTTGAAATCGATAGCGAGGCGTTCAAAGGGCCGAGAAGCCTTGACCAGGTGGGCCCTGTCTGGTCTCTAGAAATGCGGTTCGCACTTCGCACAGATCGGGCAGTCCCTGGTGATGGCTTTTACCTCCTCAGTGGAGAAAGGTAGATTTCGGGCCTTGACGTAGTGGGCGAGCCGGGTGACCCCCGGGTGGCAGAGGTCATTGTGGATGGCTTTCAGGCGGTCGCTCTGCATGCTGGCGCACGTGCCGCGAGACAGGGCATCTGGGGGCTCATTGAGCTTCCCCAGTCGATACATGATATCGTATTTGTAGGTGGAGAGTTTGATCCTTCACATCAGGATTTTATCATTTTTAATTTTGCCCCTTTGCGAGTTGTCAAACATGAAGGCAACTGATCTTTGGTCGGTGATGAGGGTGAACCTTCTACCTGCGAGGTAGTGCCTCCACAATGGCTTGTGCTTCCTTTTCGACTGAGGAGTGTCGAAGTTCTGAAGCGGAGAGAAAATTCGGGAGAAAAATGCGACTGGTCTCCCTGCCTGATTCAATGTGGCTGCAAGAGCGACCTCTGAGGCATCGCTCTCAACCTGAAAAGGGACGGATTCATCCACCGCCCGCATGGCCGCTTTGGCGATGTCCTCCTTGATGCAGTTGAAGGCCTGGCGAGCCTCAGCCGACAGGGGGAAAAGTGTGGCCTTAAATAGTGGGTGGGCTTTGTCTGCATATTGAGGGACCCACTGGGCATAATACGAAAAGAATCCCAAGCACCGTTTGAGGGCCTTGGGACAATGAGGGAGAGGGCCCAGGACTCCGTTTTCCAATACATAGCCGAGGATGGCTAGCCTGGTCTTGTGGAAAACGCATTTCTCCATGTTTTAAGTGAGGTTGAGTTTCTGGGCCGTCTGGAGAAATCGATGGAGGTTGGCCTCGTGGTCCTGCTGGTCATAGCCGCAGATGGTGACGTTATCCAAGTACGGAAACGTGGCCCGCAGCCCGTACTGGTCCACCATTCGGTCCATTGCTCGTTGGAACACCGAGACCCCGTTCGTGACGCCAAAGGGAACCCGGAGGAAACGGAAGAGGCAGCCATCGGCCTCGAACGCCGTGTAGTGGCGGTCCTCCAGGCGGATTGGGAGCTGGTGGTATGCAGACTTCAGATCCACCGTGGAGAAGAGCCGGTACTGGGCGATCTGTCTGCAATCCTGGGGAGGGGGTACTCATCGAGGAGCGTAAACCGATTAATGGTCTGACTATAGTCCATGACCATGCGGAATTTCTCCCCGGTCTTGACAACCACCACCTGAGCTCTCCAGGGGCTGTTACTGGCTTCTATGATCCCCTCACGTAGGAGCCTCCGGACCTCGGTTCTGATAAACACCCTGTCCTGCAGGCTGTACCGCCTGCTGCGAGTGGCTACGGGTTTGCAGTCCGGAGTGAGATTGGCAAAGAGTGGAGGGGGGGGGGGGGGGGGGGGGGGGGGGAGATTCGCAGCGTGGCTAGGCTGCAGATGGTGAGTGGGTGTAGGGGTCCGCCGAAGCTGAGGGTGAGACTTTTGAGGTTACACTGGAAGTCGAGTCCCAGTAAGAGTGGGGCACAGAGTTCGGGCAGGACGTATAGTTGAAAATTAGAGTAGCTAGCGCCTTGGATCGTTGGGGTCGCGACGGTGCGCCCTTGGAGGTGAACAGAGTGGGAGCCCGAAGCGAGGGAGATAGTTTGCCGTGCAGGAAAAACAGGGAGCGAACAGCGTCTTACCAGATCTGGGTGTACAAAGCTCTCGGTGCTCCCGGAGTCGAAGAGGCAAGGCGTACTGTACCCGTTGATTTCAACGGTCATCATGGAGTTGCGGAGGTGCTTCGGACGCGACTGGTCCAACGTGACCGCGCTGAGTTGTGGGTAGTCGGCGGCTCGATCAGCTGTGTTGGAGTGGCCCCGTGATGAATGCCCGCTGAGGTCGCAGTCTGCGATCTGAGTTGCCGAGTTTGGAGAGGATGGAGCCCAAGATGGCCGCCCCCGTGGATCGCACGTGGTGGGCAGCGAGGAAGATGGCGTCCAAGATGGCGGCCCCCATGAGTCGCATGTGGCCGGCCGCGTGGTGGGGGTTTGCCAAGATGGCGGCCCCCATGGGTCGCACATGGTGGGTGGCCGCGGCGTTACGGGGCCTGCAGGCCTGCAAATTCAGGGAGCGAGTGTTCTGGGCTGCGGGAGGGTTTGAGGCTGGAACTTTCTTCACCAGACATACTCTGGCATAGTGCCCTTTGCGACCACAGCTGCTGCAGGTCGTGTTGCGGGCCGGGCAGTGCTGCCGCGGGTGCTGGGGCTGGCCACAAAAGTGGCAGGCTGGAGTAGCATAGTGGCTGGGTGGCCACGTGCCGCAGGCCTGGGGTAGTCGCTGGTCGGGGGCCCATGACGGGGTCGTGGAGTCCGCGGGGAACGAGGTGAGGCTGCGGAACGAGACCTCCATATTAGTGGCGAGTTCTACAGTGTCTTCTAGGTTTTGGGCCCCCTTCTCAAGCAACCGCTGGCGCACGTAATTGGATCTGAGGCCTGCAACAAATACATCATGGACAGCAAGTTCCCTATGTTCTGCAGCATTTACAGCTTGGTAATTACAGTCCTGGGATAAGATTTTTAAGTCTCTTAGGAATTCTTCTAGCGGATCCGTGGGGCGCTGCCGGCGAGTCGTAAAAACGTGGCGCGCGTAGACCTCATTGACGGGCCTCACATACATTCTGTCGAGCAGGGCCAGGGCCTCTGTATATGAGCCGGTACAATTAAGTTGAGTAGATATACGATGGCTCACCCTTGCGTGCAGTAGACTGAGTTTCTGCTCCTCCATAGTTTCTTTAGTGCTTGCTTCAGCTAGGTAGGCCTTAAAACATTGGAGCCAGTGTGAAAAGATTTCTTTCGCCTCTGCATCCTGTGGGTCGAGTTCCAGTCGGTCAGGTTTGAGGGCTGATTCCATGGTCATTCCTTACTGTTTCTTAAGACGATTAAATTGATGAGACCATCAATTCACGCGGCACGTGGTTAGAAGCGAACAGTGGTTTTAATCGTCTTACAACAGAGCCTGCCTGTGACAAGATGAACTCTTGATGAACTGGCAAGCAGGCTCACACCACAACCTTTATACTTCTGGTTAGGGGAAGGAGCCATGGGCAGAGCCAAGGGTGGAGCCCAGTACAAGCTCCTCATCTCCCCCTATGGGTAGAGCCGCGCAACTACACATGACCTGATACAAGGTACAAGCTCAACGCATGTTGTACAATACAGTGTGGATTATTAGTGTTTATAATTCACCACATTTACCACTCTATTAACCTGCACTGCCACCTTCAGAGATCTATGGACAAACATACAACGGTCCCTTTGTTCCTCGGAACTTCCTAGTGTCATGTCATTCATTGAATACTTGTCAGATTACTTCTTCCAAAGTGTATCATCTCTCACTTTTCAGGATTAAATTCCATCACACACTTATCTGCCCATTTCACCATCCCATCTGTATCTTCCTGCAACCCAAGACTTGAGTTAAAGTCTGCTGAACGGCACATTTAGTGGGATATTTCTCAGTGGCTGCAGTGCTGAGAAACATCCCGCTATTCAACGGCTAAAGGTTCCTCTCAGATCGGGGCACCATTTTGTCCGGCTGCCCAGATCACCCATCACCCCCTCCCCAACCTTGGGATGACCCCTAGGAACCACTCCTTCCCCCCCACCCCTCTTACTCCCCTTCTCCCTGGCAAGGCTTCACCCCTCCCACCTGATCTGATCCCCGGCAATGCCAACCTGGCAGTTGAGCTGCCAAGATGCCAGGGGGAAAGCCTGGGTGCCACCCTGACCACCCGGGTCTCCAATGAGACCCCCCAGGTGCACATTTGTGTGGGCCAGGTCTAAATGGCGCCCTGGTGAGGTCTCCCAGCCGCAGCCATTGAGTACCGCGCAAATCCGGCGAATGTATAAATATGCTACTCTGGATCACACCCAGTGAGGGCAAGATCCAGATCTTGCCGTCGCGCGAGATTCCGTTGAATCTCGGGAGACATATTGAGCATCGTGAATTTTGCGAGAGGCCTCTTGGAAGATTCAACAGCCTCGTCCGGAGCCCAAGTCCGGGCACGACAAGGCCACTAACTCGCGCCCAATATCAAACCCAAAGTAAAAGCATATAATTCTACAGAGATGGATGGCAGGTCAGAAGACTGGACAGAATTATAAGGAACAAAAAGATTAATAAGGAGGGAAAAAATAGAATATGAGAGGAAACTAGCTAGAAACATAAAGGTGAACAGTAAATTTCTATAGATATTTGAATAAGAGTTAACAAAGTGAGTATTCGTCAAAAAGTGCAGAAAGTCAGTCTGAGGAATTAATAATGGAGGATACATGTAACATCCCAGAAATAACTGTAATCAGGAAATGGAAGGTAGGGAGGAACTTAGGAAAATCAATCACCAAAGAAATGGTATTGAGCTGTGGACTTAAAAATTTCTAGGTCTGGATGGATCATCCTAGGGTCTTGAAATTAGTGCCCAGTGAGATAGTTGTACCCTTGATTTTAATTTTCCAACACTTACTAGGTTCAGGGAAGATGGCATTGATTGGAATATAGCAATTGTAACTCCTTTATTCAAAAAGGAAGAGAGATAAAAAGCAGGAAACTGCAGACCAGATCGCTTAATATCTCTCATAGAGAAAATGTTGACAGTCATTCTTAACAATTTTATGCGGGTCACCTAGAACATTTCAAGGCAGAGTCAACATGGTTTTGTGGAAGGGAAATCATGTTTCCCCAATTTATTGCAGTTCTTTGAGTCACATGTGCTGTGGATAAAGATGAACCAGTTGATGAACTGTACTTAGATTTCCAGAAGGCAATTAAAAAGGTGCCACATCAAAGATTATTGTGGAAAATAAAAGCTTATGGTGTAGGGGATAACATATTGGCATGGACAGAAGATTGGCTGGCTAATAGGAAACAGAGGGTAGGTATAAATGGATTTTGTTCCGGTTGGTGGGATGCAATGAGTGCTACAGGAATCCATGCTGGGGCCTCAACCTTTAACAATTTATATACATGACTTGGATGAAGGGACTGAAGGTAGATTACTAAATTTGCAAATGACACAAAGATTGGAAAGTAAGTTGTGAAGTGGACATAAGGAGCTACATAGACAGAAAGGTTAAGTGAGTGGGTGAAGTTCTGGTAAATGGAGTAATAATGAGGGGAAACGTGAAATTGTTCATTTTTTTCTTTATATATTCAAGGGGTGTGGGTTTCACTGGCAGGCCAGCATTAATTGCCCATCCCACGTGGCCCTGACCATTCGGCAAGAAGAATGAAAAAAGCATATTATCTAAATGGTGGCAGATTGGAGAGCTCTGAGATTCAGAGGAATCTGGTGTCCTAATGCATGAATCACAAAAGGCTACTGTTGATTGGGGAATTCATTACAAAAGTAGGGAGGTCATAGTTCAGTTATACACTGCACTAGTGTGACCTAATCTGGAATACTGAGTAGTCTTGGTCTCTTTATTGAAGGAAAGATGTAAATTTGTTAGAAGCGGTTAATGATTTTATTGAATGGTGGAGCAGGCTCAAGGTGCTCCTAATTGATATATTTGTATGACGAAGGCATCTTGGTAAGGTGAGAGTGACTGACCTTGACATCAAGGCAGCATTTAACCGAGTATGGCATCGAGGAGCCCCTGGAGTCAATGGGAATCAGAGGGAAAACAATCAGCTGGTTGGAGTCCTACCTGGCACAAAGAAAGATAAGTTCAGAAGTGGGGATGTTTGTGGATGACTGCACAATGTTCAGCACCATTTGAGACTCCTCCGATAATAAAGCAATCCATGTCCAAATGCAGCAAGATCTGGACAATATCCAGGTTTGGGCTGAAAAGTGGCAAGTTACATTCACGCCACTCAAGTATCAGGCAATAATCACCTCCTTCAAAAGATGATCTAACCATCACCCCTTTACATTCAATAGCATTACCATCGCTGAATCCCCCACAATCAACATCTTGGGGGGTACCATTGATCAGAAACTGGACTGGACAAGCTATATTAATACTGTGGCTACCAGGGCAGGTCAAAGGCTAGGAATCCTGCAGTGACTAACTCACCTTCTGACTCCCCAAAGCCTCTACACCAGTGCTTCTCAAAGTGTGGTACGCATACCGGAACCATCGTCTGCCGGTACGTGGAGTGTTTCCAGAAAAGAAAGAGACAGTAATGCTGGATTGGCTTGTTTCGCTCACCGGTCCCTGGCACATTGAAAAAAAAACTGCCGGTCCGCCACATCAGATAGTTTGAGAAGCACTGCTCTACACCATCTACAAGGCACAAGTTAGGAGGGCGATGGAATACTCTCCACTTGCCTGGATGAGTGCAGCTCAAACAACACTCAAGAAGCTCAACACAATCCAGGTCAAAGCAGCCTGCTTTATTGCTGACCCTTCCACAAACATTCAAACCCTCCACCACTGACGAACAGTGGCAACCATGTGTACCATCTACAGGATGCACTGTAGCAACTCGCCAAGATTCCTTAGACCATACCTTCCAAACCCTTGACCATTACCATCTAGGACAAGAGCAGCAGATACATGGGAACACCACCAGATGGAGATTCCCCTCCAAGCACTTATCATCCTACTTGGAAATATATCGCTGTTCCTTCACTGTCGCTGGGCCAAAATCCTGGAACTCCCACCCTAACAGCAGAGTAGGTGTTCCTACAGCTCAGGGACTGCAGCGTTTCAATAAGGCAGCTCACACCACCTTCTGAAGGGCAACAAGGGATGGGCAATAAATAATGGCCTAGCCAGCGAAGCCCTACCCCATAAATGAATGAAAAATAAGTTGCTGCAATGCAACTTGTAGATGGTACACACTGCTGTCTCAGTTTGTCAGTGGTCGAGGAGTAGATGTTGCAGGTAGTGGGTGCCAATCACATGGGCTGCTTTGCCATGGATAATGTAAGCTTATTGAATGTTGTTAAAATTTTACTCATCCACACAAGTGTAAAGTATTACATCACACTTGTGCCTTTTAGATGGTGCAAATGCTTTGGGAAGTCAGGAGGTGAGTTACTCGCCACAGGATTCCCAGTCTTTGACCTGCTCCTTTAGCCACAGCATTCATATGGCTGGTCCAGTTCAGTTTCTGGCCAATAGTAACCCCTCCCAGGATGTTGATGTGGGGTACTCAGCAATGGTAATGCCATTAAATGTCAATGGGAGATGGTTGGATTATCTCTCTTGTTGGAGATGATCATGGTCTAGCACTTGTGTGGCATAAATGTTACTAGCCACTTGCCAGCCCAAGCCTCCATGTTGTCCAGGTCTTCCTGCATATCGGCATGGACTGCTTCAGTATATGAGGAATTGCAACTGGTGCTAAGCCCCCACTTCGAACTTATGATGGAAGTAAGATCATTGATGAAGCAGCTGAAGATGTTTGGGCCTAGGTCGCTGACCTGAGGAGCTCCTGCAGTGATGTTCTGGGACTGAGATCACCGGCCTCCAACAACCAGCTTCCTCAGTGGTACTGCTGGAAATGGAAAGCTGTTGGTCTCTGCACTGGTTCTCCAACCCAAATGTTGAGACCCCAGGCGGGATTCTCCCAACGCGAGTCTAAGTGCCGACGCCGGAGTAAAAACCGGAGTGTTTTACTCTGACGTCGGCGTCCATTCCCAGACCCCATTCTGGGGCCTCCGTGGGGCTGGCAGGGGCGTGGTGCAATTTGTGGGGGCGGGTCCTGGGCACGGCATCAGAGACCTGGTGCCGCATAAAAGACGCAGCGCCTTGGATCCCGCGCATGCACAGTTGGGCAGGCACCAACTAGCACATGCGCAGTGGCTGTCCTCCCCCAGGCCGCCCCACACAAAAATGGCGCAGGGATATAACATTGCCGGCGGAGGAATGGAGACCCGCCGATCGGTGGGCCCCGATCGCGGGCCAGACAGCCCCCCTAGCGTTCCCACCGGCAGCGACCAGTGCTGAACGGCTTGCCTGCAGGACTCTGTCGTGTCGGAGCAGCCGCTCGGCCCATCCGGGCCAGAGAATCAGTGGCCCCGCCGTCTCCAGCGGCCCGCAGCTGGCGCCGCGCCAAACGCGCCAGCACCAATTCCCCACACCTCGGAGAATCGCGCACTGGCGTCGGGGCGCAGTTGCTCCGATTCTCCGGCCCGGCGGGGGGCTCGGAGAATCCCCCCCCTCCCCATTGCAAGGACTACATCACAGACTGAGTCTTTTTCATATTAAGTGAAATGATGTATGGGCCTTCACCTGGCCAACCCTTCCTAAAATGGTGACATTACTAATAATCTGGTTTACCTATCACTAATCAATTTCTGTTAACATTCTCTGTGCTTTCAATCAATATATAGTGACTGAATTGTTGGATGAGTGGCAGAAGTGTTTTTTTCAGTGGGAAACTACTCAGAAGAGAGGAATATCTAATGAAACCAGCTTTGCACAGCAGAAATGTTCTCTATGTGATAGTGTAGAAGCAGCATTAGGAACGGGAAATTCAGAGGTAATAGAAAGGGTGGAGCTTGGAACAACCAGCATCAATATGGAAACGGTACTCAACAAACTCTTGGGATTGAGGTCAGACAAGTCCCCAGGGCCTGAAGGCCTACATCCTCGGGTATTAAAGGAAGTGACAGCAGAGATAGTGGATCCATTGGTTATGATATTCCAAAATTCCATGGACACGGGAAGGGTTACAGTGGATTGGAAAAATGCTAACATAACGCCCTTATTCAAAAAAGGAGGAAGGCAGAATGTGGGAAATTACAGACCAGTTAGTTTAACATCTGTTGTTTGAATAAATTCTCAAGGACATAATATCAGGACTTTGGAAAGCCAAAGTGCTATCCATCAGAATCAGCATAGTTTTATGAAGGGCAAATCATGTTTGACTAACTTAATTGATGTGCAGAGAGATCTGGGAGTTCAGGTCCATTGTGCACTGAAGGTGGCAACGTAGGTTGATAGAGTGGTCAAGAAGGCATACAGCATGCTTGCCTTCATCGGACGGGGTATTGAGTACAAGAGTTTATAGAACAGTACAGCACAGAACAGGCCCTTCGGCCCTCGATGTTGTGCCGAGCAATGATCACCCTACTTAAACCCACGTAACCCGTATACCCGTAACCCAACAATCCCCCCATTAACCTTACACTACGGGCAATTTAGCATGGCCAATCCACCTAACCCGCACATCTTTGGACTGTGGGAGGAAACCGGAGCACCCGGAGGAAACCCACGCACACACGGGGAGGACGTGCAGACTCCACACAGACAGTGACCCAGCCGGGAATCGAACCTGGGACCCTGGAGCTGTGAAGCATTGATGCTAACCACCATGCTACCGTGAGGCAGGTCATGTTACAGTTGTATAGGACTTTGGTTCGGCCACATTTGGAATACTGCGTGCAGTTCTGGTCGCCACATTACCAGAAGGATGTGGATGCTTTGGAGAGGGTGCAGAGGAGGTTCACCAGGATGTTGCCTGGTATGGAGGGTGCTAGCTATGAAGAAAGGTTGAGTAGATTAGGATTGTTTTCGTTGGAAAGACGGAGGTTGAGGGAGGACCTGATTGAGGTCTCAAAATTATGAGAGGTATGGACAGGGTGGATAGCAACAAGCTTTTCCCAAGAGTGGGGTGTCAGTTACAAGGGGTCACGATTTCAAGGTGAGAGGGGGAAAGTTTAAGGGAGATGTGCGTGGAAAATTTTTTACGCAGAGGGTGGTGGGTGCCTGGAACGCTTTACCAGCGGAGGTGGTAGAGGCGGGCATGATAGCATCATTTAAGAAGCATCTAGACAGGTATATGAATGGGTGGGAACAGAGGGAAGTAGACCTTGGAAAATAGGAGACAGGTTTAGATAAAGGATCTGGATCAGCGCAGGCTGGGAGGGCCGAAGGGCCTGTTCCTGTGCTGTAATTTTCTTTGTTCTAATTGAGTTCTTCGAAGATGTAACAAGCAAAGTATAACGGTAAGAAGGTGTTGTTACAACTATACACGGCATTGGTAAGACCGCACCTGGAATATTGTGCACATTTTGGTCCTCGTATTTGAGGAAAGATGTAGCGACATTGGAGGCAGTTCAGGAGATTCATTAGATTGATTCCAGAGATGAAGGGTTTGTCGTAGGAAGAGAGATTGAACAATTTAGGCCTAAACTCTCTAGAGTTTAGAAGAATGAGGGGAAATCTAATTGAGGTATACAAGATGTTAAAAGATATGGATAAATTAGACGTGGGGAGCTGATGCTTACTCTTGTGGGGCATTCTAAAACAAGAGGTTATAATCTTCGAGTAAGAGTTGGCAAATTTAAAACAGATTTGTGGAAAAACTACTTCTCCCAAAGAGTTATGAATCTGTGGAATTCACTACCCCAGAGTACAGTGGATGCAGGGACAGTGAGTAAATTTAAGGAGGAGTTAGACCGATTTTTGATTGGTAATGGGTTGAAGGGTTAAGGAGAACAGGTAGGACGGTGGAGTTTAGGCCAAGATTGCATCAGCCATGATCACATTGAGGGTGTTAGGCTCGGGAGGCTAAATTGCCGGCTACTGCTCCTAGGTCATGTGCTCTAGGGAGGAGATGCTCTGGCTGATTTCGCAATCCAGCTCTTGGTCTGTAACATTGTAGGTAGCAGATGAGGAACATATCAGCCATGATAGAATGGTGGAGCAGACTTGATGGGCCGAATGGCCTAATTCTGCTCCCATATCATATAAACTTATGAGCATTGAAGGCACTGACGGTGCAACACTTCAGCCAAAGTCAACGCTTTAGTCTTGGTGATAGGAGACTTGAATTATACAAAGGCAGGAAAATGTACATCAATACGTGGTCGAAGCAATTACATTGAAGCAGATTCTGAATTTTTTGATTCAAATATATTTCAACTGAAACGTGAAGATTTTGAAATGTTTCTGCATTGTGTTGCCTGTAGGAGCTGGATGCCTTCAAACCCTATCCAATAGAGATTATACCAGCCAAACTTTACATGGGTGATTTCAAACAAGCCACAAATCAGCAAGTTCAGAAAGATCTGAAATTCAAGGCG
Organism: Scyliorhinus canicula; assembly: GCF_902713615.1. Lineage (NCBI taxonomy): Eukaryota > Metazoa > Chordata > Chondrichthyes > Carcharhiniformes > Scyliorhinidae > Scyliorhinus > Scyliorhinus canicula. The sequence goes on along the minus strand of NC_052157.1, from coordinate 105,553,293 downwards.
TACCTCAACCTCTGTAAAGCAAAAGAAATGATGTGAGTAAAAGGTAAAGTCGCTGTAGTGCCAGTTGACCACAGGCTGCTTTCCCATTTGAGGAAACCGGAGGATCACCACACCTCAGGCAAGGGACAACGTTGAGAAGGAGGGGCCTTTTTGAAAGGGACTAATTAGAAAGGGACTCACTCAGATGGATCACAGAGTAGTTAGTCTGGGAAATGAAAGGTCATTAGATCTATGACGCAAGGGCAGAGGAGAGAGTTGTGATATTTTATTCTGCTTGTAACTGTGCCTTCCACAACTCCCATTCACCCAGAGAAATGGTAATATGGAAGGGATACACAACACGGCTAGTTGGCTGGCACTGTGGAACTATGTCCCAATCAGCACCTTTGTGGGAGAAGATTCTTTTGTTTAAATGATATTTCTTAAAAATGTTGAAACTGAGCATGAGTATCAATTTGTCTATACTTGTGGAAAAATGCGGGCAAATAGAGCTACGATTTCTAGAAATTTCATTTGTTAGGGCAGCACAGTAGCACAGTGGTTAGCACTGCTACTTCACAGCTCCAGGGTCCCAGGTTCGATTCCCAGCATGGGTCACTGCCTGTGCGGAGTCTGCACGTTCTCCTCGTGTCTGCGTGGGTTTCCTCCCGGTGCTCCGGTTTCCTCCCACAGTCCAAAGATATGCAGGTGAGGTGGATTGGCCATGATAAATTGTCCTTGGTGTCCAAAAATGTGAGTTGGGGTTACTGGGTTACGGAGATAGGGTGGAGGCATGAGCTTAAGTAGGGTGCTCTTTCTAAGAGCCGGTGCAGACTTGATGGGCAGAATGGCCTCCTTCTGCACTGTACATTCTATGATTATGCATTTAAGTCCCACTCATTTGCTCTGCCACATTGCCCTGCAAATCTTTTCAACTATCTCACCAATTGCTTTTTTCTAAAGTTCTTCCACAAGAATAATTTACATGTATCACCCTCAATTCGCAATGTAGTTTTAGTTTTATGATCTTATGAAACTACGTGAAGAAACAATCGTATCAATCTGTTTTCCCTTTCAGTGTCACAGACGAGAGCATTGCTTCAGTTTTACATATTCCTTCTTCAGAAGAAACTGACCTTTATTACCATTTCCCAATGATGTGCAACTTTCTCGGTGAGTTTATGGATTAATCCTGCAATTATTAAATTTACTTTTCAGCATGTAAGTAGATATGTCACAGAATATAAAATGTTACACCTTATGACTTAAATTAGTTCATATTCTGCTTGTCTGTAGTGAGGCCTGCAATCCCTGTACAATGGAAAGTGGATAATAACTTGTTAGGAATGGGATAAAAATAAATAGTGCTGGAAAAGCTCAGCAGATCTTGCAGCATCTGTGGAGAGGCAAACAAGAGATTAGTCCAATGAGGTTAGGTGGATTGGCCACACTAAACTGTCCTAAAATACTGACCAAGATCCTAGCCAAAAGGCTGGAGAACTGCGTTCCAGACGTGGCCACAGAGGACCAGACGGGCTTTGTCAAAGGTAGACAACGAACATTGAACATCAGGCGCCTGTTGAACGTGATCACGACCCCTTCCGGGGAGAGAACAATAGAGGTGATTGTCTCCCTGCATGCAGAAAAGGCCTTCGACAGAGTCGAGTGGCAGTACCCCATAGAGGTACTGGAGCGGTTTGGGCTTGGATCAGTGTTCACCTGGGTAAAGCTCCTCTACAACACTCCCATGGCGAGCATAGGGACAAACAAAACCAGCTCCCAGTACTTCCAGCTGCACAGGGGAACCAGGTGGGATGCCCACTGTCCCCACTGCTGTTCGCCCTAGCGATCGAACCACTAGCGATCACTCTCAAAACAGCAAAAAACTGGAGGGGGATCCAAAGGGGAGGCAGAGAGCACAGAGTCTCGCTCTATGCAGATGACCTGCTCCTCTACATCTAAGACCCACAAAGCAGCATGGAAGGAATCATTGCGCTCCTGAAAGACTTTGGTGACTTTTTGGGCTACAAACTCAATATGAGCAAAAGTGAGATCTTCCCGGTGAACCCACAAGGGGGAGGGCCAGCGCTGGGACGACTGCCATTTAAACAAGCCCAGCACAAATTCCACTACCTGGGGATCCAAATCACTCACGACTGGGCAGGGATTCACTAGTGGAACCTGACCAGTCTGACAGAGGAAGTCAAAAAGGACCTGCAGAGATAGAACACACTCCCACTCTCCCTCGCGGGGAGAGTGCAGACGATCAAAATGAACGTGCTGTCCAGGTACATCTATATGAGAATACTAGGATCCAAAAGAACGTCCTACAGAAAACAAAGTCCAGGGGAGGGGTAGCCCCCCTAAACCTACAATACTACCACTGCACGGCGACAGCAGAAAGAATAATGGGAGGGATTAAGGAGCCAGAAGCCGAGTGGGTGTGCGCGAAGGATGCCTCCTGCAGGGGAACCTCGCTCCGGGCCCTCATCATGGCGGCACTTCCAGCCCCACCCAAAAAAACACTCCAGCAGCCCAGTGGTGATAGCCACCCTCCAGACCTGGAATCAATTACAGCAGCAATTCAGCCTGACCGAAATGTCCGATAAAGCCCCCATCTGCAGCAACCGTATGTTTGTGCCAGCGCTCACTGACGCCACCTTTGAAAGGTGGAGACAGGACGGCAGGGTCACAACACTGGATGAATTGAGGGAGAGATTCCAACGAGCTAAGGGAAACGAACTCGCATACCTGCAGCTTAAAAACTTCCCATGGAAGACAAGGACGCACCCATAACCACCGCGACAGATGCTACAAGAGGAATTACTGGACACAAACATTCTAGGTAGAGGAAACGGTAGCGACACGTACGAACGACTGGTAGAGAGGGCTGACACTGTACTGGACGTGACGAGGAAGAAATGGGAGGAAGACCTGGGGCTCGAAATAGGGTGGGGACTCTGGAGCGAAGCACTACATAGGGTCAACTCCACCTCCACGTGCGCAAGACTCAACCTAATGCAACTAAAGGTGGTACGTAGAGCCCACTTAACAAGAACCCGAATGAGTAGGTTCTCCCCGGAGGTGGAGGACAGATGTGAACGGTGCCAAGGAGGCCCAACCAACCACGCCTGGTCTTGCTGGGTACCAGCCTTCTTCAAGGCAATGCCCAAAGTGGTGGGGATGAGGGTGGAGCCTTGCCCGAAAGTGGCGGTCTTCAGGGTATCAGACCAGCCAGATCTCTTCATGGGGAGGAGGGCGGACGCCCTTGCCTTTGCCTCCCTGATCACCCGCCGTAGAATCCTGCTCGGCTGGCGGTCAGCAGCACCACCTAAAGCTGCAGACTGCCTGTCCGACCTATCGGAATTTCTCCAAATGGAGAAAATCAAATGCGCCATCCGATGGTCATAACATCCTCAGAACATGGGAGCCATTCACCCAACTGATTCAGGACCTGTTTGTGGCCAATGAACAAACAAATAAATAATCAAGTAGCCAAGAACTAGGGGAAAGTAGCCAGGCCATGAGAAACAAGAGGGAAGGGAGTGAGGACCCAGGAGGAACAGCGCAAGAGGGGGTAGCCAAACACAGCTCAAAAGAAAGGGAAGCTGCAGAGAGGAAGGGGGGAAAGGGAAGAAGGAAGGACAGGAGACAAAGAATAATAAGAGGGGAGCCAGAGGGTAGGAAAGACGAGGGAACACAAACTGGAAGGAGAGCACGGGAAACGACAACGACCACAATGAACACAGCAGCGCATCAAAGAGTAAGAAAGTAAAGGAGAAAGGAACGACAGACGGCCGAGGTGGAGGCAAACACACAACAGCGAAAACCGACTGGGAGAAGCAAGCAACATCCACCCAGCCCATCCAGTATTGTTTTGTTTTGCTTCTTCTGTATGTATTTTCTTTTTTTTTTAAACAGAAAAGTGGGGGGGTGAACCCCAACAGCCGCCCCCCCCCCCCCCCCCCCACCAGTGACATGTATAACGTAATTGTCTTTCCATTGCTTCTATGTATATACACTTCCACAGTTTTTACTTTCCCACCCCTTGGTTTTTTTAGTTATGTAGTGTTTTTGTCATATCTTTTTGGTTTCTCTATGAGTACATCTGTAAATTATACCATGTATAAAAAACCCAATAAAAAACATTCTTTGAAAAAAATACCAAACTGTCCTGTAGTGTCCAAAGATGTGCAGGCTAGGAAGGATTGCGTAGGTTTCAGACATAGGGTAGGGGAGTGGGCATAAGTAGGGTACTCTTTCGCTTGGTCGGTGTAGACGTGATGGGCCGAATGGCCTCCTTCTGCACTGTCGGGATTCAATGGGTCTCTTTGGAACTTGGGATTCCAAAGAAGAGTCATATTGGACTCAAATTTTACAGACCCACCTCAACTGAAATGTTTCCCATTTCAAATCCAGTGGATGGATCACTAATTTGTTATAGAAGACTGAAGCAGTTTACCTCACTCTGAATTAGAGAAGAGCGCCTGTGTGTTCAGTTTTCCATTTCCAACACTTAGTGATACCATTTAATGTTGAATAAGGGACAGTCTTATGCTTTAGTACAGAGCAAATATTAAGTTGATCAGTTTGATCTGGGTATGGACCCAAGTTTCAGAAACTTGGTTTGATAGTTTGTCATTCAGAACATTTTATTTTTAATTAAGCGGCAATTTATCGTTGCCAATCCCACCTAATCAGCACATCTTTGGGTTGTGGGGGTAAAACCCACGCAGACATGGGGAGAATGTGCAAACTCCACACGGACAGTGACCCAGGGCCGGGATTCGAACCCGAGTCCTCAGCACCGTAGGCAGCAGTGTTAACCACTCTGCCACGTGCCACCCTGTCATTCAGAACATGACAGCATATTACCGAAACAATTTATTTTACTGGAATTTAATTTCTGACAATGTAATTTCCTTGCCATCTTAAATTTTCGGTTATGTTCTCAGAAAAATCTGCTTTTTTATAAGTGATAGGTCATTTAGGACTGAGGAGGAATTTCTTCATCGGGCTCTTTGGAATTCTCTACCCCAGAGGGTGGTCAATCATTAATTATGTTCAAAGCAGAAATTGATAGATTTCTAAATACCAATTACATTAAGATAACATTGAGGTAGAAGATCAGCCATGATCTAGTTAAATGGTGGAGCAAGCTCGAGGGACCGAATGAGCTACTCCTGTTCTTGTCTGCCGATGTTATGTCAAAATACTACAACAAATAGATAATTTATTTAAAAATAAAAGGCACGTGGTACAATGTTTATAAAGACCATAACACATAGGAGCAGAATTAGGCCATTTGGGCAATCGAGTCTGCTCCGCCATTCAATCATGGCTGAAATTTTTCTCATCCCCATTCACCTGCCTTTTCCCCACAACTTCTGATCCCCTTATTGATCAAGAACCTATCTATCTTTGACTTAAAGACACTCAGTGATTTGGCCTCCACTGCCTTCTGCGGCAAAGTGTTCCATAGATTCACCAACCTCTGGCAGAAGAAATTCCTCATCTCTGTTTTAAAGGATGATCCCTTTTGTCTGAGATTGTGCCCTCTTGTTATAGTTTTTCCTACAAGTGGAAACATCCACTCCACGTCCACTCTATCCAGGCCTCGCAGTCTCCTATAAGTTTCAATAATATTCCCCCCTCATCCTTCTAAACTCCAACGAGTACTCAACCGTTCCTCAAACGACAAGCTCTTCATTCCAGGGATCATTATTGTAAACCTCCTTTGGACCCTGATGCTGTCAACATTCATGGGGTCAGGGAAAGAAGCCGACAGGAACAGACCTTTGTCCATCTGTGGTAGTCCCTGCAGTTGAAAATCCAGGAAACCATTGGTGTGAAATACCTATAATTCCTCTCAGTTCAATGACTGCTAAACAAATGTTGTATTTGTAAAATTCTCTTCAATTCTCGAGGTCCAGGTTCAACCCCACATCTCACTTGCCACAATGGGCTCCAAGCGCTCACTTGATCTCACTAAGACCAAGAGAGCAGAAACATCCACAAAAGTGAGACTCCACCACTTATCACTATGGTTCCTCCCCAACACCCCAACACCCTGCCTCAATAAGGCAGCAACATAGCTTATCCTACATTTTCTACATCCAGATCCCAGTGGGGTTTGCTGGAGTAGTTCAGGGCCTATGGTTCTTCCTACTGTCTAATTCGAAGATCTAAGTTGTCAATTTTGGAAATTGCCATCAATTTCTCCATGACCACATGTAATTAGAGACAGTTTATAGAGCAGCAAAATTATATTCAACACATTCCTTTCTTATACACAGATGGGCAATTGAAGAAAGGTACGGTGATGGTATTCTCCACTCTGGGTATAAGTCGTTGCTGTACTACAGTGATGGCCTATCTGATCCATTCTCAGAAAATTCCATTAAAGGTAACTTAGAAACTCTTTATAAAAGTGACTGATGTGTTAGTATGAAGAAAGGCAGCTTGAACTCTGGGATCAATCGCAGCACCACTTTTAAACTGCCAGACTCTCATTTTACAGAATCACAGACTGGAATTCTCCACTCTGGAGTCTCAGCTTCGAGGTGGGAGTGGGAATGGAGGTGATTTCCACTGTGGGTAGCTGGCAATCTTGCGCTGTTCAGCTCATTAAAAATGCAACCAGCTGGTGGGGAGCCACTTAGGAGGGGGAATTTAATATTGGTGAATCGGCGTTTTAATGAGCAGGTATTAAATGTTAATCAGGTTAACGTCCAACAGGTTCATTTGGAATCATTAGCTTTCGGAGCATAGCTCCTTCATCAGGACTCACCTGGTGATGCAAAAAGGGTTTCCTGACATTGACTGCAAAAGGCCTGAGAATTTCATGGCTAAAGTTCATCCTGTTGTCGGGAGCTGATTATTGGCCTCCTGCCAAATTAAATTCCCCTGCCTCCCGCCAAATTAAATTCCCCTGCCTGCCGCTTTCCGATACTGGTGAGACTGGAAGATACCGTCCACAGAATTGTTAAAGTGCAGAAGCAGGCCATTCTGCCCATTGTGTCTGCACCAGCTCTCCAAAAGAGCTTTTCACCTAATGTCACTCTCATGCCTTCTCCCCATAACCCTGCACATTGTTGCTTTTCAAATAACAGCCCAATTCCCACTTGAATGCTTTGGTTGAACCTGCCTGTCTTAACCCTCAGCACGGGGCTTACAGGCTAGGAATGATTGTCATACCAGTGTCCCTTGCAGAGTACGACTTCCCTCTTTAAGTTGGGGGGGGGGACTCAGTCTATGTTCGGCCAGTTCGTCAACGACCATTAAGACCTGGTTGGGATCTACCGGGGGAGCTGTGTATTATAGTCTTGTAAATAAACCTACATTTCTTTGACACAACTCGGTGTGGACTCTCCGTGACAACATAAAACTACCTTTACCACACAGAGTGCATTCCAGACCTTAACAACTCATTACTTTTGCTTGATTTACATTATTATCCTGCTTACAGTGAGACAAGTTAGTAGCTGATACCTGGAAAGAAAATGAAAATAAAAAGATACAGTATCAGCCACATATATCCCCAGTATAATGTTATCTTGCTGATGCGGACTAGTATCTGTAGAAACTTTCTTTTTCTCATCTGTGAACAACAGTTTGAATGGCTTTATTTGTACAACATAAGAAAGGATTGAATTTAAACAAAAATCCTTTCTCAGACGACATGTGATGAAAAAGTCTTTTTGACAACAACTCTCCGTTTCCTAGTTTAAATAGTCAGATAGGATTTAGCACACGGCTAAATCACTGGCTTTGTAAGCAGACCAAGGCAGGCCAGCAGCACGGTTCAATTCCTGTACCAGCTTTCCCGAACAGGTGCTGGAATGTGGCGACTAGGGGCTTTTCACAGTAACTTCATTTGAAGCCTACTTGTGACAATAAGTGATATTCATTTCATATTTGCTGGAGTTCAGAAGAATGAGTGGGGGATTCTCTTAAAGGCCTATGAAATTCAAACAGGACTAGACAGGGTAGATTTACAAAGGATGTTCCTGATAAACAGCACGGTAGCATGGTGGTTAGCATAAATGCTTCACAGCTCCAGGGTCCCAGGTTCGATTCCCGGCTGGGTCACTGTCACAAGTCCCATCATTGTGAAACAGAGGGTGGCACGGTGGTTAGCACTGCTGCTCATGGTGCCGAGGACCCGGGTTCAAACCCGGCCCCGGGTCACTGGCCGTGTAGAGTTTGCACATTCTCCCCGTGTTTGCGTGGGTCTTACCCCCCCATAACCCAAAGATGTACCGGGTAGGTGGATGGGCCACGCTAAACTGTCCATTAATTAGAACAACTTAAAAAAGATTGTGTAAATTTAAAAAAAATTAAAAATCATTGTGAAACAGCAAGTTAACAGGATATGAGGATATGGATGTAAAAGAAAAACAAATAGCCACATCCAAGGGATCTTTCTGTTTCAAGCAAAAATAGAGCCCTTCCAGAGAGTGGTGGACATGGGAGTACAAAGACATTTAGAAATATAGAACAGTACAGCACAGAACAGGCCCTTCGGCCCTCGATGTTGTGCCGAGCAATGATCACCCTACTCAAACCCACGTATCCACCCTATATCCATAACCCAACAACCCTCCCCCCCCCCCTTAACCTTACTTTTTAGGACACTACGGGCAATTTAGCATGGCCAATCCACCTAACCCGCACATCTTTGGACTGTGGGAGGAAACCGGAGCACCCGGAGGAAACCCACGCACACACGGGGAGGACGTGCAGACTCCACACAGACAGTGACCCAACCGGGAACCGAACCTGGGACCCTGGAGTTGTGAAGCATTTATGCTAACCACCATGCTACCGTGCTGCCCTATTCAGGGTGTCGGACCAGCCGGGGTTGGAAACGGGCACAGAGGCAGATGTTGTAGCCTTCTCATTGATCGCCCAAAGGCGGATCCTGATAGGTTGGGGAGCAACCTTTCCACCCTGTGCCTTGGCGAGGGGGACCTGTTGGCATTCTTGACTCTTGAGAAGGTTAAGTTTGAACTGAGGGGAAGGATGGAGGGGTTCTACAATTCATGGGCATTATTCGTTATGCATTTTCAAGAACTGGATAACATCGAACATTAGTTGGTGCGAGCGGGGCGGTGTGTGTTAATGGCGACTATGGGTGATCCCCAATTCTTTTTTTGTCACTTGTTTGTGAGAACATGCAGGCTAATGTTTGGGGTTTGGTGGGAGGATGGGATCGTTGTTATTAATATGGGGATTGACATATGTTACTGATTATTGTTTATTGTTGGTAGGTGTAAATTTGGGAGAAAATGTGAAAAAGGAGAATAAAAAATATTAAAAAACAAGAGGGCACAGTTTTTTGTGGAAGACAGATTGATTTTAAAATCCAAATGAAAATTACCAACCAACAAGGAGGATGGAAAAGCACAGTGGCAAGCAGGAATACGTGGGGCAAGCCCACTCAAATCCCTCCACTAGTTATAATAATGACGCTGGAGCCCTCCACAGTTTTCTTTTGCCATCTTTTGAATGCTGGGTTTGCAGATCAGTTAATTAAAAGTATCTTGATGTTCCTTTCCCTTAGGATGCCTGGGAACACGTTCAGAAGTGCAAAACAACCATTCGTCCACATCGTGACTTTGTCCATCAGCTTTCTAAGTGGGAGGAACGCGTATTGAAGAGAAATATCACAGATGTCTCTGACCCTTATTATTGAAATGATATTTTGTAGCTCTTAAAGCAAAGATTCATGCACTGTAAATTTAGATTTGAATACATTTATAATTTTTAAGTGAATAATTTAATTGCATGAAAGGTGCCTGGAATGTCATTTAATTTATACTGACACATAAATCAACATAATTCGTAATTGTAACCGTAAGTGTAATGTGGGTTACAACAAATTAATGCAGCTTCAATTATAAATGTGCACGTTGGACTTATAATTAATTTATATATAAAGGTGTCATAGCACAATTTTAAATACCATTTTTAAAAAATGCTTGACTGTCAATAGACCGATTGAATTCAGTGTCAGCAAAATGAGGCTGAACAACAAGTGTTCAGTAGTGGGAAAATGTTAGGGGTAAGTCACTATGTAATTTAGATCTCATGAATCAACACTTTTGAACCTATTAACTGTAGGGAATTAAATCAAGCAATTTCAGTTGGTAAGGATATGGAACAAGTCATTTGGGTGCAAAGAAACCACAATAGGCTAAGAAAACTATCTATTTGAAAAACGGAAAGAGATCATGATAGGATTTCTTCACAAAAAATATTTCAGGTATGCAGAATACTTTAAAAGAATTTAAACGGCTGTTGGATTGGCTGTATTTGGGATTCATGTAATACAATTTCAACAAGGCTTTTCCAATCTATAGTCATTACTTGACCAATCAGCGAAAAACCCACCATTTACCCCATTACTCTGGGGCTTCCGTCAATTGTTTCTCGGTTTTAAGTGTTATGGGAGCGGTGTTTTCAGAACCCCGAAATGTACCATGCCGTTCAACCAACCCCCACCTTTAAAGGATTGTTGCTTTTGAAGCACAGGGCTTGTTCCTCAGGTGTGGTATTACAATTATGGACACGTGGGTTTTAACACAAACCAATGTTTATTCCATGAACTCAACTTAACCTTTTAAATAAACATTGGATCACTTAACACCCCTTACTTCAAAGATAACCCCGAAAATAATACAACACTAAATAATCCTTCAGTTTTTCCTTTAAACATCCAAGAGACTTAAAACCTTTAAACAGAAACACATCAGGTTAAAGACATTACTATTATGAGTTTAAATCACTCAAATGATTCAGAGATAGTCGTTCATGGCAGAGATCACAGCAGATCCGGCTCACTGCTAACACAGACACACCCAAGCTCTTTTCCTCAAAACTAAAACCAAAAGCAGAAGTGAGCTCAGCTCAGCTCCCCCCACCCTCTGACATCACTTCAGTAATATGAGTGCTCCATTTCTTAAAGGTACATTGCTTAAACATCCATTTCTTAAAGGTACTCTCACATGACATATGGGTTATATAGATGGAATGGCCTCCCTCATTTACACTAATTGTTCGGATTTGAATTGCATCTCAATAGTGGGAAAATGTTAGGGGTGAGTCACTGTGTAATTTAGATCTCATGAATCAACACTTTTGAACCTATTAACTGTAGGGAATTAAATCAAGCAATTTCAGTTGGTAAGGATATGGAACAAGTCATTTGGGTGCAAGGAAACCACAATAGGCTAAGAAAACTATCTATTTGAAAAACGGAAAGAGATCATGATAGGATTTCTTCACAAAAAATATTTCAGGTATGCAGAATACTTTAAAAGAATTTAAACGGCTGTTGGATTGGCTGTGTTTGGGATTCATGTAATACAATTTCAACAAGGCTTTTCCAATCTATAGTCATTACTTGACCAATCAGCGAAAAACCCACCATTTACCCCATTACTCTGGGGCTTCCGTCAATTGTTTCTCTACCAACTGAAATTGCATAGAGCCCCAGATCATTGTACACTAGTTGCAGCCAGGCTTACCTACAACCTCAAATGTTTGCAGGTATGACTTCCATCCTGGATGGGAATGGATACTCTGAGCAAACACTCCAGTGCTGCATTAGTACAATGATAGCCTTTGAATTAGACATTGAACTAAGGTCCCATCTGGTGTTTTATGGTGAATGTTGAAGATCCGCTATCACACTTCGAAGAGCTGTGTGTTTTTCCAGACTTATTTGTCCTCAATTATTTAATGTAAAATCAAGGTTCTTGGAATCCCTCAATTACAGCTTTAGTGGCTTACGTTATTCATAATCAAAGCATACAATTAAATGAGATTAAAATATTAAAGGGAATTGCATCAACATATAAAAGGATGCGCTTGCACAGGCGCAGGAGTGAGTCGCGAATAGAGCATGCGTAGTGTTGGGACGGAACAGTGCATGCACAGTATGGGCGCTCCAAATGTACAGTGGTGTTAATTCGGCTCTGCCATTGCTGAGGAACTGCGGATTATCGGAAGAAAATTAGAAGGGGACAATTTTCAGTCGGGAAGCTGAAACTAAAAATGACAACAGGTATCTGACCAATTTATTGTAACTTGAGTGGATTTTGAACATGGAAGGAAAGAGCACCGTTCACAGTGGAGAGAAACCGTACAAGTGTTCTGCGTGTGGACAACGATTCAGCCGATCATCTGGCCTGTGGAAACACAAACGCAGACACACTGAGAAGAAACTGTGGAAAAAGGTTCTATGACAAGTTCAGGCTGGTAAATCATTGTCACACTCACACCGAGGATAAACCGTTCACCTGCTCCGTGTGTAGAAAGGGATTCATTACTTCATCCCACCTGCTGGAACACCAGCGAATTCACGCTGGGGAGAGACCGTTCATCTGCTCCGAGTGTGGGAAGGGATTCACTCAGTCAGCCCGGCTGCTGCAACACCAGTGGGTTCACAGCGAGGAGAAACCTTTTAAATGTACGAACTGTGGGAAGTGTTTTAAAAGTTCCGGGGAACTAACACGCCATCAGCATGTTCACTCTGATGAGAGACCTTTCAAGTGCTCTCACTGCGGGGTTGGTTTGAAGTCGTCGTACGATCTCACTGTTCATCAGCGCAGTCACACTGGGGAGAGGCCGTTCACCTGCTCAGAGTGTGGGAAGGGATTCACTACCTCATCCCAACTCCGGGGGCACCGGCGCACTCACACTGGGGAGAGGCCATTCACCTGCTCAGAGTGTGGGAAAAAATTTGCTCATTCATCCACCCTGCTGAGACACAAGCGAGTTCACACTGGGGAGAGGCCGTTCGCCTGCTCTCAGTGTGGGAAAAGATTCATTATTTCATCCAATTTGCTGAAACACCAGCAACTTCATAAGTAATTAGATTAGATTTTTCAGTTGATCACATCCAGAACTGTAGGGCAGCACAGTGGTTAGCACTGTTGCTTCGCAGCGCCAGGGAGCCGGGTTGGATTCCTGGCTTGAGTCGCTGTCTGTGCGGAGTCTGCACGTTCTCCCCCTGTCTGCGTGGGTTTCCTCCGGGTGCTCCGGTTTCCTCCCACAGCCCAAAGATGTGTAGCATAGGTGGGTTGGTCACGCTGAATTGCCCCTTAGTGTCCAAAGGTTAGGTGGGGTTGCTGGGTTACGGGGATAGGGTGGAGGTGTGGGCTTGGGTAGAATGCTTTTTCAAGGCCAGTGTAGACTTGATGGGCCGAATGGCCTCCTGCACTGTAAATTCTATGATACATGGAACGAGTGGAATAATGGAATTGAAGTAGCACTTGTTGGCTGACATCTTCCTGTAGCAAGGGTCAAATTAATTTGTTTTGAGGGTGCGTTTTGATTTTCACTAGTACTTTGTGATTTAGGGGCTCTTTTTTCATTCTTACTAACTGGAATCTTGGTATACGCAAAATGGCTGGTGTTATGGCACCTTGGGCTAGTGCACGGTCAATTCCAGCCCCACTTGACCCGGAGTCACAAAAAAGTGAATTTACCAATTATTCTTAGAAAAATACCCAAAGTCTTTGGCCCCTGGCTGCCCAATAATTACGGTTACCAGTTTTGTAAATATAAACACAATTACTTTTAATTAACATTAACCGTATTAAAATATGCAGCAAACACACACACACGACAGACAAACTCATACACAACAGACAAACACAGAGGGGAGGAAAGAGGTAAAAATAAGAAAAAAAAGAAGAGTCTTGGTTTCAGATGGTTGGTTCCAGCACCTTACTCGTCTTCAAACTTTGCTTTCAGTTCAAGGTATTTTACTGTAGGTTCATTCAGGTTCCTGTAGTTTCAGGAATACAGCACTCCACAGCCTTTCTGGAGTGAGAGAGAGTAGGTCCCTGTCTCTGTCTGCAGCCTGTAATGGTTTTCATGTAAATTCATTCATTGAGGTTCTCTGAAGCTCCAGAAATAAGCACTCCGAGCCCATCTGGGGTAAACACGGAGGAGTCCTTGTATCTGAGCTTCTAGGAGTCAAACTGAGCTTGGGACGCTGAAAATCAGTCCAGTGGGATAGGATCCAATCACCATTTGTTACCAGGCAGAGTATGGCCTTTTGGCCAATTCATTGGCCGGGTGGCCCATCAATCAAACCGAGTCCCAACCCATCTCTCTCTATCTGGTACCGAAAAGTCTGAAGCTCCTGTTCAGACTAGCAGAGTGTACTCTCCTGTAACTTCCGAATTCCACATTCCTCTCTGCTGCTTGACTTATAGATACAAGTCCATTCATTATCCATGGATCACAAATCATAATGGCAAAACAAAAGGGAAAATAAGGGAATAAACAGGACCCTTACAACAGTCAAGTTAATTCAAGTAATTCACATTAGTTACAGCTAGTTACACATTAATTACAGATGTGATAATACACAAATATAAATCCCAAAACTGATACTCAATTAACAAAATTTTCAATGCACTAGCAAGTGATCCGCCTAAAAAGCTGAAAGCTGCTTCAGTCTGTTGCGCAAAGTTTTTAAAAAACTCACTGCAAGAAAGACATCTTTCATTTATACAGCCTTTTGCAATCTCATGACGCCCTAAACTGCCTTAACAGCACTCAAGCACTGTGGCAATTGCAGCAGCCAATTTGCATTCCACAAATGGGGCTGTGATAATAACCCAATAATTTATTTTAATGATATGGGTTAAGACCATAAGACATAGGAGCAGAATTAGGCCACCTGGCCCATCGGGCCAGCTCCGCCATTCAATCATGGCTGATATTTTCTCATCCCCATTCTCCTGCCTTACCCCCATAACCCCTGATCCCCTTATTAATCAAGAACCTATCTATCTCTTTTTTTTAAAAATTTAGCGTACCCAATTATTTTTTTCCAATTAAGGGGCAATTTAGCGTGGCCAATCCACCTAACCTGCACATCCTTTGGGGTGTGGGGGCGAAACCCACGCAGGCACGGGGAGAATGTGCAAACTCCACACAGACAGTGACCCAGGGCCGGGATTCGTACCCGGGTCCTCAGCGCCGTAGGCAGCTATGCTAACCACTGTGTCACCGTGCTGCCCTTCTATCTCTGTCTTAAAGACACTCAGTGATTTGGCCTCTGCAGCCATCTGCGGCAAAGAGATCCACAGGTTCACCACCCTCTGGCTGAAGACATTCCTCCTCATCTCTGTTTTAAAGGATCGTCCCTTTCGTCCGAGATGGTGACCTCTGGTTCTGGTTTTTCCTACAAGTGGAAACATCCTCTCCACATCCACTCTATCCAGGCCTCGCAGTATCAGTTTTCAATAAGATCCGATAAGAGGGGCTGGTTTAGCACACTGGGCTAAATAGCTGGCTTGCAATGCAGAACAATGCCTGCAGCGTGGATTCAATTATCGTACCGGCCTACCTGAACAGGCGCCGGAATGTGGCGACTCAGGGTTTTTCACAGTAACTTCATTGAAGCCTACTTGTGACAATGTGATTATTATTAATTATTATTATTAGATCCCCTTTCATCCTTCTAAACTCCAACGAGTACAGACCCAGAATCCTCAAACGTTCCTCATACGACAAGTTCTTCATTTCCAGGGATAATTCTTGTGAACCTCCTCTGGACCCTTTCCAAGGCCAGCACATCCTTCCTTAGATATGGGGCCCTAAACTGCTCAGTACTCCAAATAGGGTCTGACCAGAGCCTTATACAGCTTCAGAAGTACACCCTGGTCTTGTATTCTAGCCCTCTTGACATGAATGCTGACATTGCATTTGCCTTCTTAACTGGCGACTGAACCTGCACATTGACCTTAACAGAATCGTAAACAAGGACTCCCAAGTCCCTTTGTGCTTCTGATTTCCTAAGCATTTCCCCATTTAGAAAATAGTCTATGTCTATCTATCTATGGTTAAGGTATCCATAATAAGTGAAAAGTTTTGTGTTTTCAGGATGCAGGTGGGAAGGTTGCATCTGTCAAGAGGGGATGTCTAGTGACAAAGGTTTATCAATAATCTGGTATCTGGAAGACATAAATAAGTTTCAAACACCGAACAAAAATACTAATTTTTACTGTAACCCCCTGACCAAGAATCCAGATTCTAAAACCAACCCCTAGAACTCTCCCTAAACATGAACTTGTGCACTGTCACTCATATGGTTGCCTGCAATATGACTGGTCCTCGTGGCATTGTCATTAATGTAGTTCGGTAGCAATGTCAAATATCACTTGATTACACTGAGAGCCTTGGAATTCATTCGACCACATTTTGCTGTAGAAACAAATGGCGAGCCTAACACCATTTATCGTTATTAAAGGGTAAACCAGTCAGCAAATTCCAGGAACCGCAGATGTGAAGTTAAATACATAAATCAGAATTTGATTGGGGACAGTGTCCTTGCAGTCAGCTCAAAGTGAAGCAGCTGGGAATGGTGTCCTCGCGGTCAGTGTCACAGTATGTTGCCTCCCTGGTGCCAGGGTCAGGAATGTCACTGAACTGCTGCTGGGCATTCTGAAGCGGGAGGGCAAACAGACAGATATTGTTATAAACATTGGTACCAACTATATAGGTAGAAAAAGGAATGAGGTCTTGCAAGTAGAATTTAGGGAGTTAGAAGGTTAACAAACAGGACCCAGAAGGTAGTAATCTTTGGCTTACTTCTGGTGCCGTGTGTCAGTGAGTATAGAAATAGGCTAGTCCCGGTGAATACATGGCTGGAGAGATGGTGCAGGAGGGAGAGCTTTAGATGTCTGGGACATTGTGATTGTTTAGGGGGATGGTGGGACCTGTACGTGGCAGATGGGTTGCACGTGAAAAAATGAGGCCAGTGTCCTTGCAGGGAGGTTCGCTGGTGCTGTTGGGGAGCGTTTAAACCAACTTGGCAGGAGGTTGGGGTCCTGAGAGTAAGTTCAGCAGGGGAAGATGCACAGCCAAAATTAGAAGAGACAGCCAGTTAAGTCTCAAGGAAGTTTGGATGGTATTTATTTTAATGCAAGGAGTCTGACAAACAAAGCAGATGAGTTGCGTG
The DNA here is from genome assembly GCF_902713615.1 of Scyliorhinus canicula. NCBI lineage: Eukaryota > Metazoa > Chordata > Chondrichthyes > Carcharhiniformes > Scyliorhinidae > Scyliorhinus > Scyliorhinus canicula. The sequence goes on along the minus strand of NC_052157.1, from coordinate 105,536,327 downwards.
CACAAATTAAACCATCGGTGTATGGTGTAATTGTTATCACTGCAACATGGTTTAGAGTGGGGGAGACTTGGCAGCTCAATATTCCAGGATACAGAATCTTCATGAAAGAAAGGGAATGTGAAAGACAGGGTGTCACAATTTTGATCAGGGAATCGATTGCAGCAGTAAGGAGATATGACATCTTAGAATGAAGCCATATGGATAGAACATCAAAACCAAAAAGGAGTAATTGCATTGCTGGGAGTGTTCTATAGGCCTCCCAACAGTCAGAGAGAAATAGAAGAGCAGGTATGTAGATAAATTTCAGAAGCGTGTAAAAGTAATAGGGTAGTAATAGTAGGGGGGATTCCAACTTCATTAACATTAATGGGGTAGTCATGGTGTGAAAGATATAGAGGGGGAGTAATTCTTACAATGCATCCAGGAGAACCTTTTAAGCCAGTATGTAGAAAGTCCTACTTTAGGGGAAAAAACTGGGCTAGTGGTTGAAGGTACAAGTGGGGGAACATTTTGCAGACAGCGATCATAACTCCATTAGATTCAAGTTTGTTATGCAAAAGGACAAGGATGGACCTGAAATTAAAGTTCTAAACTGGTGGAAAGCCAATTTTTACAAGATTCGACATGAGTGGCTAGAGTGGACTGGGAGCAGGCATATTTAGGTAAATCTGTTACAGAACAGTGGGGTGCATTCAAGAGTGCAAGGCCAACATGTTCCAATAAAGAAAAAGGGCAAGTCCAACAAATCCAGTGAACCCTGGATATTGAGGGGTATACAGCATTGGATAAAGAAAAAAAGGAGGTTTATGGCCAATACCAAGGACTCAAAACTGTAGGAGTCCTGAGGCTTATAGAATGTGCAAGAGAGAACTTAAAAAGTAAATTAGGAGAGCTAAAAGAGGACATGAAAGGAGACTAGCAGGTAAAATAAAGGAAATCCTAAATTATTTTACAAGTAGATTAAGGGTAAAAGGATAATTAGGGAAAGAGTAGGGCCTATTAAGGCCCACAGTGTAAATTGTGTAGAGCTGGAGGACGTAAATTGGGTTATAAATCAATACTATATGTCGGTGTTCACCGGTGACAGGGACTGTGTAGGTAAGGACTGTGATAAAATTAAATAAATTAACTAGACAAGAGTAGATGAATTTCCAGGACTGAATGGAATGTATCCCAGGCTGCTGAATGAGGCAAAGGATCAAATAGCAGGGTGCTGGCAATAATTTTCAATTCCTCTCTGGCCAGAGGACTGGAGGATAGCCAACGTGGCACTATTATTCAAGAAGGGAGGAAGAGATAAACCAGAAAACTACAGGCCAGTCAGTCTAATCTCTGTGGTGGGGAAACTATTGGAAGCAATTCTGAGACACCAAATTAATCTGTATTTGTAGTGGCATGGATTAATCAAGAACAGTCAGCATGGTTTTGTTAAAGGGAGATCATGTCTGAACAACTTGATTGAATTTTTCGAAGAGGTAACCAGGTGTGTAGATTAGGGAAATGCATTTGACCAGTCTACTTGGAACGTCAGAAAGGCTTTTTAAAAGGTCCCACATGGGAGACTGATAGCAAAGGTAAGAGCCCATGGAATCCAAGGAAACTGAGCAAACTGGATCCAGAATTGGATAAATGATAGGAAGCAGAGGGTAATGGTCGAGGGGTGCTTTTCTGACTGGAAGTGTCTGTTCAGTGGAGCCATGCAAAGAACAGTGTTGGGGGTTGTAGTGATCCTCGTCTGAGTGTGTACAGAAGGGGCTGATGGGAAATGGAAGTACCACCAGGGGGCAGCACGGGGACATATAAGAGTGACGCCGAAGGCCCGCCCTCGCTCACTTTGGCTGGAGAGACAGGGGAGCAGGACAGGGATGGAAGTTGAGCTCAGAGCTGCAAGTGTGGTCAGGGCTAGTTGCAGAGCATAGAAAAGCAGTATCTTTACAAGTGCCATTCTGTAAGTAAAAGCTCACGAAGTAATTTATTGCGGAGCACAATAAACCATCATTCAACTGCTGAACGACTTCTAGCATCCATTTAAGAAACATAACAGGGGTCTTGCTGTTTGTGGTTTATATAAATGATTTAGGCTTGAATGTAGGAGGGTTGATCCTACATTGACTGGTGCCGATGCGATGGGCCAAAGGACCTTTACTGTACTGTCGACCTCTATGACTCTATGAGTCCCGAAGTTGCCCTGCTCTTACAGAAGCTGCCTGAGACTGGATATTGAAATTCTTCAGCTGTCTGTAGTGCTGTACTTCATTTATAGATACCCTTCTAGATTTTAAATTATCGTTGAAGGTTAAAAATGATAAAAAACATTTCAATGATTTTTCTTCTGCTTTCTATTGGTCATTTTCCTCTCCTTAAATGACATTTTGCTTTCTGCATCTGATTTGATATGGAATTAAATATTCTAACAGGCACTTCCTGGCCCAGGCTCAGCACTGCTGATCACTATTTTTCAATCTGGTGAAGATGCACAGTTCCACATCTATCAACACCTGCCAGGTAAATTGGGAAATCCCAGATGGAAGCGCCTGTCAAAGTGTAATGGTTCTGTACAATGCTAAAGTGAGGAGCGCCTTCCCCATTACTCCAGAGAGCTGTGCACACCTACCTCATAATGTGGAGATGCCGGCGTTGGACTGGGGGGGGGGGGGGGGGGGGGAGCACAGTAAGAAGTCTTACAATGCCAGGTTAAAGTCCAACAGGTTTGTTACTGGAGGGTATTCAAAGGCCACCTTCTGAGGTGCAGGCAGAATTTCCCCCATGTCTACTAAGTCATTGTGAAAACTGAGACAACTTTATTGTTCCCGCCACAGCTCCCCTTTTCATGGAGAGCTGCAGACAGCTGCTCTTCCAATTCTGAGCAAAGTAACTTGCAAATCAAGAACAGAGAATTGAGTTTATAATCTGAAAATGAACAAATGAAGAATGTCTAGCAGCTCAAAACCAGACATCCATGAGGGGTTGTGAGCAATGAGCAGCAACAGAATTGTATTCAACCAAAATCTAACATCATGGCCTGGCACATTCCCCCATTCTTCCATTACCAGCAAGCCAACTGACCAGCCCTGGTTCAATGAGGAGTACAGCAAGAAGTTTTACAACACCAGGTTAAAGCCCAACATGTTTGTTTCAAACACAAGCTTTCGGAGCACTGCTCCTTCCTCAGGTGAATTCCTTCACCTGAGGAAGGAGCAGTGCTCCGAAAGCTAGTGTTTGAAACAAACATGTTGGGCTTTAACCTGGTGTTGCAAGGCTTTTTACTCTACTCATCCTAGTCCAACGCCAGCATCTCCACATCAATGGAGGAGTGTAGGAATGTACGACAAGAGCAGCTCCACGCATAAGCTCATAAGACCATATGACATAGGAGCAGAATTAGGCCACTCGGCCCATCGAGTCTGCTCCACTATTCAATCATGGCTCATATTTTCTCATCCCCATTCTCCTGCCTTCTCCCCATAATCCCTGATCCCCTTATTAATCAAGAACCTATGTATCTCTGTCTTAAAGACACTCAGTGGTTTGTCCTCCACAGCTTTCTGCGTCAAAGAGCTCCACAGATTCACCACACTCTGGCTGAAGAAATTCCTCCTCATCTCTGTTTTTTTTTTTAAATTTAGATTAGCCAATTATTTTTTCTAATTAAGGGGCAGTTTAGCGTGGCCAATCCACCTACTCTGCACATTTTTGGGTTGTGGGGGCGAAACCCACGCAGACACGGGGAGAATGTGCAAACTCCACACGGACAGTGACCCAGAGGATCGAACCTGGGACCTCAGCGCCGTGAGGCGGTTGTGCTAACCACTAGGCCACCGTGCTGCCCCCTCATCTCTGTTTTAAAGGATCATCCCTTTAGTTTGAGATGCTGTCCTCTGGTTCTAGTTTTTCCTACAAGTTGAAGCATCCTCTCCACATCCACTCTATCCAGGCTTCGCAATATCTTGTAAGTTTCAATAAGATCACCCCTCATCCTTCTAAACTCCAACGAGTACAGACCCAGAGTCCTCAACCGTTCTTCATACGACAAGTTCTTCATTCCAGGGATCATTCTTGTGAACCTCCTCTGGACCCTTTCGAAGGCATGCTGAAAAATAAAATTCGAAACTAGTGAAACTACACACATACTGAACAGTGAAAGTAGCATGTGACAGATGTATAATCGCACAACAGATCAGATCTAAGCTCTGCAGGTTCTGCCATATCCAGTCATAAATGGTAGAGAACAATTAAAAACCAGGATGAAACTCCAAAAACATCCCGATCCTCAATAATGGCAGAGCTCAGCTAATCAGTGCAGAAGACATCTTCAGGACGTCGGTGTGGTTTTGTGCTGTGGCGCGTTGGAACTGTCGATCGATGAGTCGAGCACCATATCGACTCATCAATCGACAGTTCCAACGCGCCACAGCAAAAAAAGAAATCACACTTACCTACTCAGAAGACAAACACAGGACATAACCGACAGAGTACCCTTCGCCGTCCAGTACTTTCCCGGAGCAGAGAAACTACAACATCTTTGCAGCCTCCAACACTTCCTTGATGAAGATGAACATCTTGCCAAGGTCATCCCCACACCCTCACTACTTGCCTTCAAACAACCGTGCAACCTCAAACAAACCATTGTTTGCAGCAAACTACCCAGACTTCAGAACAGCGACCATGGCACCACACAACCCTGCTATGGCAATCTCTGCAAGACGTGCCAGATCATTGGGGCTGGTTTAGCTCACTGGGCTAAATCGCTGGCTTTTAAAGCAGACCAAGCAGGCCAGCAGCACGGTTCGATTCCAGTACCAGCCTCCCCGGACAGGCGCCGGAATGTGGCGACTAGGGGCTTTTCACAGTAACTTCAGTGAAGCCTATTCGTGACAATAAACGATTTTCATTTTCATTTCATTGACACAGATACCACCGTTACATGTGAGAACACCACCCACCAGGTACGCAGTACATATTCGTGCGACTCGGCCAATGTTGTCTACCTCATACGCTGCAGGAAAGGATGTCCCAAAGCGTGGTACATTGGCAAGACCATGCAGACGCTGCAAAAACGAATGAACGGACATTGCACGACAATCACCAGGCAGGAATGTTCCCTTCCAGTCGATGAACACTTCAGCAGTCAGGGGCATTCAGCCACTGATCTCCGGGTAAGGATCCTCCAAGGTGGCCTTCAGGACGCGCGACAACGCAGAATCGCTGAGTAGAAACTTATAGCCAAGTTCCGCACACATGAGTACGGCCTCAACCGGGATCTGGGATTCATGTCACATTCATCCCCCACCATCTGGCCTGGGCTTGCGAAATCCTCCCAACTGTCCTTGAGGCAATTCAGACCTCTTTAACCTGGGGTCACCCCGATCTCTGGATCTGTAAAGATTCAATTACCTGCAAATGCTCACATTCTAAGCATTGTCTGGCATCTTTGACTTTGCCTATATATATGTTTCTGGAACAAACCTCTTAATTCACCTGAGGAAGGAGCAGTGCTCCGAAAGCTAGCGTTTGAAACAAACCTGTTGGACTATAACCTGGTGTTGTAAGACTTCTTACTGTGCTCACCCCAGTCCAACGCCGGCATCTCCACATCATGGGGTATTCCAGTCAGGGCCAGCCCAAGGTACCGGCAACTCGGGCAGTCGCCCGGGGCGCCATGTGCTAGGGGGCGCCAGAGACTCGGGTCCCGCGCATGCGCAGTTGGGCCGGTGCCAACCAGCGCATGCGCGGTGCCCGCCCTCCCCGCGGGCGGGCGGGCCCCCCCGAAGGGCGGCTAAGTTCAGCTTGCCCGGGGCGCCAGCAACCCTAGGGCCGGCGCTGATTCCAGTGCAGCCAAGACGTCCAGAATCACAGCTGCTGTTTTCCTCATCACCAGCAGAAAAGCTCAGGAGGCCCGAGAAAATCAATTAAACAGCTTTTAATCAGCCAATATAAAGTAAAGGCTACAACATGGTTGACAGCTCAAAAGTCCCAGTCCAGGGCGAATTTACGAGCCCCAGCTGGATGGGCCTCCGCCCATTGGGTGGGGGGTGTTTATATTGCATGAGTCACACAGGGAGATAACATTCATACAGAGGCCGCTGATCTGGAAACCCAATCACCTCAGAGGAACATGATCAGGCGCACGCGCAGTGAACACTACGGGACGGCGCGTGCGTGGTGAGGGGTGGGCACGGCGCGCACGGCGCGCACGGCGCGGTGACGTATCATCGCGTAGCCGTAGCCTGGCCAATCTGTGCGTGCGCGAGAGTACTGGCGCGAGTTTTGTTCTCTTCAGACAGCTGTCTCTCCGAGGGAACCTCTAAGGCAGCCGGAGGCCTCGCTGTATAATTGTCACGGTCTTGTTTACCAGGTAAGCAATTTGACACGTCCTGCATTATTATTTTGAACTGTGCGGGAGTTGCAATCGTATGGATGACACAGTGGTTAGCACGGCGGCCTCACACCGCCAGAGACCGGGAGCGGGAGTCTCCCTTACCCGGCGGGAGTCTCCCTTACCCGGCGGGGGCGGGAGTCTCCCTTACCCGGCGGGGGCGGGAGTCTCCCTTACCCGGCGGGGGCGGGAGTCTCCCTTACCCGGCGGGGGCGGGAGTCTCCCTTACCCGGCGGGGGCGGGAGTCTCCCTTACCCGGCGGGGGCGGGAGTCTCCCTTACCCGGCGGGGGCGGGAGTCTCCCTTACCCGGCGGGGGCGGGAGTCTCCCTTACCCGGCGGGGGCGGGAGTCTCCCTTACCCGGCGGGGGCGGGAGTCTCCCTTACCCGGCGGGATGGAGTGGCGTGAACCACTCCAGCGTCGGGCCGCCATCGCACCTTTAGAGACCAAGCCCTAACATTGAGGAGCAAGGCCCGTGCCGGAGTGGCCCCGCCAGCGGGGATGGCCTTTGGCGCCACGTCAGCGGGGCCGAAGGGTCATCCCGCGCGTATACAGGGGAGGAGGTCACTTCCGCCATGGTGCAGACTATGGCGAAGGCAGAAGGAAAAGAGTGCCCCCATGGCACAGGCCCGCCCGCCGATCTGTGGGTCCTGATCGTGGGCCAGGCCACTGTGGGGGTAACCCCCGGGGCTGGATCACCCCACGCTCCCCCGGAGCCCGCCTGCGCTGCCTGGTCCCGCCGGTAAGGTAGGTGGTTTGATTCACGCCGGCGGGAGAGGCATGACAGCGGCGGGACTTCGACCCATCGCGGCCAGAGAATCGCCTGGTGGGGGGGGGGGGGGGGGCCTGCTGACTGGCGATTCCCGCCCCCGCCGAATCTCTGGTGCCGGAGACTTTGGGAGACGGTGGGGGCAGGATTGAGTCCGGCCCCTGCCGTTTCTCCGACCCGGCAGGGGGTCAGAGAATCCCGCCCCCGGGGTCAATTCCCACATTGTTCGACTGTCTGCACTTTATCCCCATGTCTTGCCTGGCTTTCCTCTGGGTGCCCTTGCTGCTTTCTGTGGAAGAGAATTCCAAAGGCTAATTGTGGGAAGCAAGAAGTCAAACATTAGCTTTTGGAACACTGCTCCTTCCTCAGGTGAATGAAGAGTTAGGTTCCAGGAACATACCTGGAACAGCTGGAACATACCTATTCATTCACTTGAGGAAGGAGCAGCGATCCGAAAGTTTGTGTTTGAAACAAACCTGTTGGACTTTAATCTGGGCAGCAGGCTAGCACAAGTGGATAGCACTGTGGCTTCACAGCGCCAAGGTCCCAGGTTTGATTCCCCGCTGGGTCACTGTCTGTGCAGTCTGCACGTTCTCCCCGTGTCTGTATGGGTTTCCTCCGGGTGCTCTGGTTTCCTCCCACAGTCCAAAGATGTGCAGGTTAGTTGGATTGGCCATGCTAAATTTCCCTTAATGACCAAAAAGGTTAAATGTGGTTATTGGGTTACGGGGATAGGGTGGAAGTGAGGACTTAAGTGGGTCAGTGCAGACTCGATAGGCCGAATGGCCTCCTGCACATAGAACATTGCAGCGAAGTACAGGCCCTTCGGCCCTCGATGTTGCGCCAACCTGTGAAACCACTCTAAAGCCCATCATCCATATGTTTATCCAATGACCATTTGAATGCCCATAGTGTTGGTGAGTCCACTGCAGGGAGGACATTGCACGCCCTTACTACTCTCTGAGTAAAGAACCTACCTCTGACATCTGTCCTATATCTATCTCCCCTCAATTTAAAGCTATGTCCCCTCGTGTTGGTCATCATCATCCAAGGAAAGAGACTCTCACTGTCCACCCTATCTAACCCTCTGACTATCTTATATGTCTTTATTAAGTCACCTCTCAGCCTTCTCCTCTCTAACGAAAACAACCTCAAGTCCCTCAGCCTTCCCTCATAAGATCTTCCCTCCATACCAGGCAACATCTTGCTAAATCTCCTCTGCACCCTTTCCAATGCTGCCACATCCTTCCTACAATGCGGTGACCAGAATTGCACGCAATACTCCAAATGCGGCCGCACCAGGGTTTTGTACAGCTGCAACATGACTTCATGGCTCCAAAACTCAATCCCTCTACCAATAAAAGCTAACACATTGTACGCCTTCTTAACAACCCTCTCAACCTGGGTGGCAACTTTCAGGGATCTATGTACATGGACATCGAGATCTCTCTTCTCATCCACACTACCAAGAATCTTACCATTAACCTGGTACTCTGCCTTCCTTTTATTCCTTCCAAAATGAATCACCTCACACTTTTCTGCATTAAACTCCATTTGCCACCTCTCAGCCCAGTCCTGCCGCTTATCTATGTCCCTCTGTAACTTCCTTCTGCACTGTCCACAACTCCACCGACATTAGTGTCATCTGCAAATTTACTCACCCATCCTTCTACGCCCTCCTCCAGGTCACTTATAAAAATGACAAATAGCAGTGGCCCCAAAACAGATCCTTGTGGTACACCATGAGTAACTGGACTCCAGGCTGAACATTTCCCATCAACCACCATCCTTTGTCTTCCAGCTAGCCAATTTCTGATCCAAACTGCTAACTCACCCTAAATCCCATGCCTCTGTATTTTCTGCAATAGCCTACCATGGGGAACCTTATCAAATGCTTTACTGAAATCCATATACATCACATCAACTGCTTTACCCTCGTCCACCTGTTTGGTCACCTTCTCAAAGAACTCAATAAGGTTTGTGAGGCGCAACCCATGCAACTGTAAGACTTCTTACTGTGTGGTGAATGTATTCAACTTAATGCATGAGCTGTCTGTATGATGATGTGACCCATAACCTGGAAGTGATGATACGGGCTACTTCCAGGTACTGTACTGGAACCCCAGTGGGCTCCGCCCTCATCCGGGCCATATATAGTCTGTTTGTACACTCATTTGTATAGCCGACTCTAGCAGGCGAGTTCATGGATATGAAAGCCTAATGTTCACTCGTTCTCACGGTCTCACAGTGAATTGAAGGTATAACAATTTAATATCTATAGACATCATCATGGATGCCGCTTTAAAGCCAAATAGGCTCGAACTCGATGCGCGCACGTCGGAAACCAAAGAAATCTTCGAACATTGGCTTTGCTGCTTCGAGGCCTACCTCGACTCCTTCAGAATGCCTCCCACTGGAACCCTCAAGCTGCGACTCCTCCATGGTCGGGTGAGCCATCGAATTTCTGGGATGATCGAGAAAGCAGCCACGTACGAGGCGGCGGTCACAACCCTCAAGGCGCATTTCGTGAAGCCTGTAAACGAGGTGTACGCCCGACATCTCGAGACTCTGCGTCAACGCGCTGGAGAATCGCTAGATGAGTACCTGGCTCTGGTTGTGGTAATGCAGATCTAAGCCGCACGTTCGGTGTCTCCCGCTATTTTTGGAATTTTGAGCTCTTTTGAGGGCTCGTAGCGGCGCTGGTTGGACTTTTCCCGGTGTGGGAACACATCTGCTGCGCCTATCTGCCGGTGAATGGACTGGACCAGGAGCGGGGTGGTCAAAAATCAGCTTTGGAGCAGAGAAAGGTGCAAGGCAGGAAGAACAAGCTGGTGGCGGGCGGGGAACCGGCAGCAGTGGGTGCAGGAGCTGCTCCAGTGCTGCTTCAGAGAGCTGAAAGCGGAGCTGCTAGAACCGCTAACGGCCTCGCTGGATAAGCTCATGGCGACCCAGGGTGCAGAGATCCGCTAGTTACGGCAAAAGGTCTTGGAGAATGAGGATGAAGTCCTAGGCCTGGCAGTGAAGATGGAGTCGCACGAGGCGCTCCACAAGAAATGGCAAGCGAGGATGGAGGAGATGGAGAATCGCTCGCGGCAGAAGAACTTGCGGATCCTGGGCCTCCCGGAGGAGCTGGAGGGTTCGGACCTGGGGGCCTATGTGGTCTTGATGCTGAACTCGCTGATGGGAGTGGGGTCCTTCCAAAGGCCCTTGGAGCTGGAAGGTGCCCATCGGGTGTTGGTGAGGAAGCCCAGGCCGAACGAGCCGCCAAGGGCGGTGCTGGTCTGTTTTCACCGCTTCGCCGACTGAGAATGCGTGCTGAGATGGGCTAAAAAGGAGAGGAGCAGCAGGTGGGAGAATGCAGAGGTCCGGATTTATCAGGACTGGAGCGCGGAGGTGGCGAAGAAAAGGGCTTGTTATAACTGGTCGAAGGCAGTGCTGCACAAGAGAGGGGTGAAGTTTGGCCTGTTACAGCCGGCATGTCTCTGGGTGATTTTAATACAGTGCTGAACCCAGCACTGGATCGTTCTAGGTCCAGGACCGGTAAGTGGCCGGCGGCGTCCACAGTGCTGAGGGGGTTCATGGACCAGCTGGGGGGGGGGGGGGGGGCTTGGACCCTTGGAGGTTTATGAGGCTGGGGGGGTAGGGAGTTCTCGTTCTTCTCCCATGTCCATAAGGCTTACTCCCGCATTGACTTTTTTGTCCTCAGCAGGGCGCTGATTCCAAGGGTGATAGGGGCGGAGTATTCGGCGACAGCCATTTCTGACCACACTCCGCATTGGGTGGACCTGGAGCTGGGATGGGGAAGGACCAACGCCCGCTGTGGAGGTTAGAGGTGGGGCTGCTGTCGGACGAGGCGGTATGTGGACGGGTCCGGAGGTGTATAGATGGGTATTTGGAAACCAATGACAATGGGGAGGTGCAGGTGGGGGTGGTCTGGGAGGCGCTGAAGGCGGTGGTTAGGGGGGGAGCTGATTTCTATTAGGGCACAGAGGGAGAGGGGGAGAAAAGGGAGAGGCTGGTGGAAGAGATGGTAAGGGTGGACAGGAGGTACGCGGAGGTCGCGGAAGAAGGGCTTTTGAGGAAGCGGCATAGTCTCCAAGTGAAGTTTGACATATTGACCGCCAGGAAAGCGGAGATGCAGTGGAGGAGGGGGCAAGGGGCAGTATATGAGTATGGGGAGAAGGCGAGTCGGATGCTGGCCCACCAGCTCCGGAAGCTGGAGGCGGTGAGGGAGATTGGCAGAGTTAGGGATGGAGGAGGGAATCTGGTGCGGAGTGCAGGGGGCATTAATGGAGTGTTCAGGACCTTCCATGAGGAGTTATACCGGCCAGTGCCCCCTGGGGAGGAGGTAGGAATGGACCGTTTTTTGGACAAGCTGCAGTTCCTCAGAGTAGGGGAGGAGCAGACGGAGGGTCTGGGGGCACCAGTCGAGCAGGAGGAGCTGGCCAATGCGATGGGGAGTATGCAGTCAGGGAAGGCACCGGGGCCTGATGGGTTCCCGGTGGAATTTTATAAGAAGTTTTCAAACCTATTGGGCCCGCTGTGAGGACCTTGAATGAGGCAAGGGAAGGGGGTCTTGCCCCCGACGATGTCCAGGGCATTAATGTAATTGATTTTGAAGCGAGAGAAGGACCCCCTCCAGTGTGGGTCTCGCTCCTCAACGTGGACGCGAAACTGCTGGCCAAGATACTCGCCAGGAGGGTGGAGGAGGTGGTCCCGCAGGTTATTCGCGAGGACCAAACGGGTTTTGTGAAGGGGAGGCAGTTGAACGTCAATGTGCGGCGGAGATAGTGGCATCGATGAAAGCCTTTGACAGGGTGGAGTGGAGCTACCTGTGGGAGGTATTGAGGAGGTTTGGATTTGGTGAGGGATTTATTAGATGGGTGAGGCTGTTGTATAATGCTCCGGTGGCGAGCGTGGTGATGAACGGGAGGAGGCCGGAGGACTTTCGGTTGTACCGGGGGATGAGGCACGGGTGCCCCTTGTCTCCCCTGTTGTTCACGTTGGTGATTGAGCCCCTGGCCATGGCGCTGTGGGAATCGAGGAACTGGAGGGGGATTGTGCGGGAAGGGGGAGGGGGGGGTGGAGAGCACCGGCTGTCGTTGTATGCGGACGATTTATTGATGTATATTGCAGATCAGACGGGGGGGGGGTGCTGGAGGTGATGAGGATTCACGGGGAGTTTGGAGACTTCTCTGGCTATAAGCTGAATGTGGGGAAGAGTGAGCTGTTCGTGGTGCATATGGGGGACCAGGAGAAAGAGATATGGGGGCTCCCGCTGAAAAGGGCAGAGAGGAGCTTCAGATACCTGGGGGTCCAGATAGCCAGGATCTGGGGGGGCCCTGCATAGGTTAAACTTTACGAGGCTGGTGGAGCAGATGGAGGAGGAGTTCAGGAAGTGGGATGTGTTGCCACTCTCCCTAGCGGGCAGGGTCCAGTCGGTTAAGATAACAGTGCTCCCGAGGTTTCTGTTCCTCTTCCAGTGCTTACTCATCATGATCCCGAAGGCTTTCTTTAGGAGGGTCAGCAGGAGTATTACGGGGTTTGTGTGGGCGCAGAAGACCCCGAGGGTGAGGTGGGTATTTCTGGAGCGAAGTAGGGAAGTGGGTGGATTGGCGCTGCCCAACCTGTGTGGGTGTTACTGGGCTGCGAACGTGGCAATGATTCGGAGGTGGGTGATGGAGGGGGAGGGAGCCGCATGGAAGAGGATGGAAGCGGCGTCCTGTGTGGGTACGAGCTTAGAGGCGCTGGTGATGGCGCCGTTGCCGCTCCACCCGGCAAGGTACTCTACGAGTCTGGTAGTGGTGGCTACCATCAAAATCTGGGGGCAGTGGAGGCCACATAGGGGGGTAGTGAAGGCCTCAGTTTGGTCCCCGATACGGGGGAACCATCGGTTTGTACCAGGGAGGATAGATGGAAGGTTTTTGAGCTGGCACGGGGCAGGTATCAGGCGGATGGGGGACCTCTTCCTCGACGGGAAGTTTGCGACCTTAGAGGAGTTGGAGGGAAAGTGGGGTCTCCCCTCAGGGAATACCTTCAGGTATATGCAGATTAGGGCGTTTGTTAGGCGGCAGGTGACGGAGTTTCCGCTATTGGGCCAAGGGGGGTTCAGGATAGGGTGCTCTCGAGGACATGGGTCGGCGAGGGCAGGATTTCGGCAATTTATCAGGTGATGCAGGAGGAGGAGGAGGCCTCGGTGGAAGAGCTGAAAGGGAAGTGGGAGGAGGAGCTGGGAGAGGAGATAGATGAGGGGACGTGGGCGGAAGCTCTGGGGATTGTGAATTCCTCCTCCTCTTGCGCACGGCTTAGTCTAATCCAACTAAAGGTGCTGCATAGGGCGCATATGACTGGGACCAGGCTGAGCCGGTTCTTTTGGGGGGGAGCGCAGGTGTTCGGGGAGCCCAGCGAATCACACCCACATGTTTTGGGCGTGTCCGGCGTTGGAGGACTTTTGGAAGGGGGTGGCGGGGACCTTGTCAAAGGTGGTTGGCTCCAGGGTGGAACCAGGCTGGATGCTCGCAATTTTTGGGGTAGCATCGGAGCCAGGAGTGCAGGAGACGAGAGAGGCTGGTATCCTGGTCTTTGCGTCCCCAGTAGGCGCAGGATTCTTTTACAATGGAGGGATGCGAAGCCCCCGAGCCCGAAATCCTGGATCAGCGACATGGCTGGGTTCATCAAACTGGAGAGGGTCAAGTTTGCCCTGAGGGGGTCGGTGCAAGGGTTCTTCCGGCGGTGGCAGCCTTTTCTTGATTTCCTGGCGGAGCATTAGAGGGTGGTTAGCTTCAGCAGCAACCCGGTGGGGGTGGGGGGGGGGGGGCGTTTTGTTACGGGGGTTCGTTTTCATGGTTCTATGCCTATTTCTTTTTTTTCTTAATTTATTGTTTTTGTATTGGGGGGGGGGGGGGTTTACTGTTTTTCGTTGTTGGGATAAAATTTGTTGTTGAAAATTTGAATTAAAATTCTTTTTTTAAAAAAAAGATGAGTACCTGGAAAAACTGATCCTACTCGCGAGGAACTGCAGCTACCGGGCTTGGATGGCAGAGGAACACATGAAGCTACAGATCCAGGACACCTACGTGGCTGGGGTCCGATCACACTACATCAAGCTGTGCTTGCTGGAAAACGGGACCACTGACCTGCGGGACACGGTAAAGCTCCCGACCTTGTTGGAGGTGGCCTACCAGAACCTCAGTGCGTTCCCTGCGAACCTGGCAAACCCCTCGTGGTCGCGACCCCTGTCGGACTCAACTACGTCGCGGGCCTGTGCCACGTGGCTGCCAGTCCAGCCCGGGGAACCGCAGTGCTACTTCTGCGGTCAGGGTCAACACCCCCGGCAGCGTTGCCCAGCCCGTACAGCAACTGTGGGGAAGAAGGGACACTTCAGAGTCTGTCTGGGCTGACCGAAAGTGCAGAAATCGTTTACTCACAGGCCCGCAGACCCCACGACGTGGCTGCGTGTCTGCCTGGAATGCCGTCTTCAGATGTGTCATCAGACCCGTGGGGGCCACCATCTTGCCCGCTGGCTCCAACACCAACTGACACGTGCGACCGATGGGGGTGGCCATCTTCGACCCAGCCCGACACGTGTGACTCATGAGGGCCGACATTTTGTAACCCCGACCACGCGCAGCTGGGCGCAGTTACCCTTGGCCAGTCGCAGCCTTGAAAAACCCAATGATGTTTGTCCGGGTCAACTGGCATGGAACTCCTTGCCTTTTCGACTCCGGGAGCACGGAGAGCTTTGTTCACCCTGACACGGTAAGGCGCTGCTCCTTTCCCATATACCCCGCATCCCAAACCATCTCCCTTGTCTCCGGATCCCATTTGGTCCATATCCGGGGATACTGTATCGCTAACCTCGTGATGCAGGGCGCCGCACCCGCCCGTTTTAAGTTGTACGTCCTCCCTCACCTCTGCGGCCCTCCCCCCCCCCCACAGCTTGGATTAAACTTCCAATGCAGTCACCTAAGCCTGACTCTACAGTTCGGCGGACACTTACCGCCCCCTCACGGTATGCTGCCTCGCGACCCTGAAGGTCTCTTTCCACCCTCCCCCCCCTCTTTGCGAACCTCACTCCTGACTGTAAGCCCACCGCCACCAGGAGCAGGCGGTGCAGTTCCCAAGATGTGGCTTTTATCAAGTCGGAGATCCAGCGACTGTTGAGTGAAGGGATCATTGAGGCCAGCAACAGCCCCTGGAGAGCGCAAGTGGTGGTCGTCCGGACCGGGGAAAAGAACCGGATGGTTGTAGACTACAGCCAGACTTTTAACCGGTTCATGCAACTGGATGCGTACCCCCTCCCCCACATAGTGGAGATGGTCAACCAGATCGCACAGTACCGTGTGTTCTCTTTTTAAAAAAATAATTTTTATTGGAATTTTTTACAGAAAATATAAAATATAACAACAAACGATGAAATGCAACAAAATAACCCATAACTGTAACACCACCCCAAACCGTATCAACGCATGTATCACATCCCCCCCCCCAACAAGAGAACTTAACTTTCCCAGTACCCTATCATTGAGCCAGAAAGTCGAGGAAAGGTTGCCACCACCTAAAGAACCCTTGTACCGATCCTCTCAGGGCGAATTTGACCTTCTCTAGCTTAATAAACCCCGCCATGTCATTGTTCCAGGTCTCCACGCTTGGGGGCCTCGCATCCTTCCATTGTAGCAAAATCCTTCGCCTGGCTACTAGGGACGCAAAGGCCAGCACACCGGCCTCTTTCGCCTCCTGCACTCCCGGCTCTACCCCAACCCCAAAAATCGCGAGTCCCCAGCCTGGCTTGACCCTGAATCCCACCACCCTTGACACCGTTCTCGCCACCCCCTTCCAGAACTCCTCCAGTGCCGGGCTTGCCCAGTACATATGGGCATGGTTCGTTGGACTCCCCGAGCACCTGACACACCTGTCTTCACCCCCAAAGAACCTACTCATCCTCGTCCCAGTCATGTGGGCCCGGTGCAGCACCTTGAATTGGATGAGGCTAAGCCGCGCACACGAGGAGGAAGAATTAACCTTCTCCAGGGCATCAGCCCATGTCCCGTCTTCGATCTGTTCCCCCTCCCACTTAGTTTTCAGCTCCTCTACTGACGCCTCCTCCACCTCCTGCATAACCTTGTAGATATCAGATATCTTCCCCTCTCCGACCCAGAGCCCCGAAAGCACCCTGTCACTCACCCCCCTCGCGGGAAGCGAAGGGAATCCTTCCACCTGCCATCTAGCAAATGCCTTTACCTGCAGATACCTGAACATGTTTCCCGGAGGGAGCCCAAATTTCTCCTCCAACTCCCCCAGGCTCGCAAACCTCCCATCAACAAACAGGTCCCTCAGCTGTCTGATGCCCGCTCTGTACCAACCCTGAAATCTCCCATCAATGTTCCCCGGGAACCTCAAAACTCCTGAACCTGACCTATAATAGAGAAAAATGCGTTTTCCGCACAACCCGCTGATGTACCGTCAATTTCCACGAGACGAGATTGGTGAAACAATCTAGGCTTTATTGCACATGTTGTGCCTCCCCGCAGCGGGAACCAGAATGGAATCAGCCCAGGAGTGCATATACTTTTATACGCCTCCTGCTGAGCGGAGCCAGCAGGCAGGGATTTACCGTTGTACCTGTAATATACGGGCAGTGGAGTAATACATGTAATACACCACTAGTGGTGTCAACCACATTCTCCCCGTGTTTTTTTTAAAAAACAGGTCCGGCGCAGGTGACAAAAACATTACAAATTAAGTCTGTCAGGGGCTTTGACTCTCCGCCGTGATCAGCTCAATCTTGGTGGTGATGTGGGCACCAGCGACTCGGGGAGCGTGTTGTCCTCGTCTCCATCACCCCTGAGTGAATCCAGTGGGAGGACGAATCCCGCTGGGGTGGGGGCTGCGGTGAGGTTCGCTGGAGGGAGCGTGAGTGGCGCAGGGGTTAATGAGGCAACCGGGGTGGGGGCGGGGAGCAGCATCAGGTCGTTGGTGAGGACCCAGCGGGTGCCGGAGGGAGTCTGTGCCTTGGCGTCCGTCGGGGTGTGCCACGTAGGCGTACTGCGGGTTTGCATGTAGGAGGTGGGCTTTCGACCAAGGGGTACGATTTATGCCTCCGCACATGCTTCTGGAGGAGGACGGGTCCAGGAACTGTCAGCCATGTTGGCAGCGAGAACCCGGGGGTGGATTTCCTGGGGAAGGCAAACACGTGTTCGTGAAGGGTCTCATTAGTGGCGGTGCAGAGGAGCGACCAATGGAGTGGGGCACGTTGGGGAGGACCGCCTGCCAGCAGGAGACTGGGAGATTTTTAGACCACAGGGCCAGCAGGACGGCCTTCCAGACCGTCCCGTTCACCCTCGCCATCTGCCCGTTTACCCGGGGGTTGCAGCTGGTCGAGGCGATGCATTTGCTGAGCAGGAACTGACGCAGCTCATCGCTCATGAATGAGGATTCCCGATCGCTGTGGATGTAGGCGGGGAAACCAAACAGAGTGAAGATGATGTGCAGGGATTTGATTACCATGGCAGAAGTCATGTCGGGACACGGGATGGCGAAAGGTAACCGGGAGTACTCGTCAATTGCATTGAGGAAGTACACGTTGCGGTTGGTGGAGGGGAGGGGCCCTTTGAAGTCCACGTTGAGGCGTTCAAAGGGGCGGGAGGCCTTCACCAGGTGCGCTCGATCTGGCCAGGAGAAGTGCGGCTTGCACTCAGTGTAGACTTAGCAGTCTCTGGTGACGGTCCTGACCTGCTCAATGGAGTAGGGCAGGATGCGGGTCTTGCCAAAATGGAAGAACCGGGTGACCCCCGGGTGGCAGATGTCATAGTGGAGAGCCCGGAGTCGGTCCACTTGTGCGCTGGCACATGTACCACGGAATAGAGCATCAGGGGCTTGTTGAGCTTCCCCGGACGATTCAAGATCTCATAATTATCGGTGGGAGAGCTGAATCCTCCACCTCAAGATCTTGTCATTTTTGATCTTGCCCCGCTGTGTATTATTAAACATGAATGCAACCGACCGTTGGTCAGTGAGGAGAGTGAATCTCCTGCCGGCCAGGTAATGCCTCCAATGTCGTACAACGTCCACAATGGCTTGGGCCTCCCTTTCGACAGAGGAGTGCCGAATTTCGGAGGCATGGAGGGTGCGGGAAAAGAAGGCCGAGGGTCTGCCCGCCTGGTTGAGGGTGGTGGCCAGAGCTACGTCCGATGCATCGCTCTCCACCTGAAAGGGAGGGAGTCATCGACCACGTGCATCGTGGCCTTGGCGATGTCCGCCTTGATGTGGTTGAAGGCCTGGTGGGCCACAGCCGTCAAGGGAAAAACTGTGGACTTGATGAGTGGGCGGGCCTTGTCCGCATAATTAGGGACCCACTGGGCATAATACGAGAAAAGCCCCAGGCATCGTTTCAGAGCCTTGGGGCAGAGGGTGTTCCAGAAGGTTGAGGTCGGGCCCTAGGACTCCATTTTCCACTACGTAGCCAAGGAGGGCTAAGCGGTTGGTGCGGAGTTGAGCTGTGAGGTCGCGGGGCTGGGACTGATCCAGGGTGATAGAGTTGAGCTGTGGCAGATGCTGGGAGGTCCCGGGCTGGTCAGCGGTGGCGGAGATAGCGGCAGACGATGAACGGCCAGATGAGCAGGGGTCCGAAGGCGGTGTCCAAAATGGCGCCAAAGATGGCCGGGCCCACGTCGCTTGCAGAGGAGAAGATGGCGGCATCCCTGGGTCGCAAGTGGGGAGTGTAGCAACGTCGGGCCTGGAAACAGCGGCGACCAACCGGGCCTGGCAAACAGAAGCGAAGTGTCCTTTCTTCCCACAGACGTGGGAGGTCGCGCTCCACGCGGGGCAGCGCTGCCTGGGGTGTTTGTTTTGCCCGCAAAAATAACACTTTGGCCCTCCAGAGTTGGCTGACTGCCGCGCGGCGCAGGCTTGCGGTGAGTGGAGTCGGCAGCTGTTGGGGCCCACGATGCCCACAAGGGAGCCGCGCAGTCGGGGGCGTAGGACTGAACATTACGGGAAGCCACTTCTAACGAATTAGCGAGTTGCCTAGTTCCCGCAAGATCGAGCGTACCCCCTTCCATTAGCCGCTGGCGGACGTACGCAGACCTAGCGTCTCTAATTAAAAGTTCTGTGTGCTGGACTGCCGAACCTGCCTGGAAGTCGCAGTTCCTACCTCGGATGTGCAGGGCACGCCAGAAATCGTCCAGAGATTCCCCGGGGAGTTGCTGTCTCGTGGCCAGGAGGTGCCTGGCGTATACTTGATTGACTGGTCGAACATAATATCCCTTCAGGAGCTCCATCGCTTCAGAGTAGGTGGGTGCATCCCGGATGAGGGGGAAACTGTCAGGGCTCACCCGTGAACAGAGGACTTGGAGCTTCTGCGAGTCCAAGGGTTCTTCAGCAGCTGTTCTGAGATAGCTTTCGAAGCAGGCTAGCCAGTGGTCAAAGGCGGACGTAGCTTTGGCTGCTTGAGGGCTCAGCTGCAGGTGATCGGGCTTGATGCAGAGATCCATCATTTAAAAAATCTTGCTCAATAAATTGATGCACTATCAATTACCACAAAGACAAGACAATCGAGGCTTTATTGAGCAAGGTGTTGTTCCTCCTGTAGCTGGAACCAGAATAGCTGCAGCACAGGAGAGCACACACATTTATACGCCGCCTACTGGCTGGAGCCAGCAGGCAGGGATTTACCCTTGTACCTCTAATATACTGGCAGTGCCGTAATACATGTAATATACTACTAGTGGTGACTAACACAGGTATTGTGTTGTGTTGTACATGCCTGGGTTTGTCCAGGCTGGCTCCGCCTGTGGCTCCTCCCCTTGGCCTCATGTATAAAGGTGGCTAGTCTCCACCTCTGACCCAGTTTGGGTCCAGAGGCAGGAGGCTTGCTGTTTTGTCCATTAAAGCCTCAGTTACATTCATCACTCGTGTGTTTATTGATGGCTTATCACTAATGATCCTCTGAAAATAATAATCTGCCTTAAATGGTAGGCCCTCAATTTTTAGCTTATGGCTTCCTGTTCTAGATTCCTCCATGACCTCATATACATTTACAACAATAAATCTTGAAAATAATTCTTTTCTCTTTTCTCCATTCCTCAACTTGAATATTCTGAACTTCAGAAATACTCTGCAGTGCACCTGACCTCAGGAGACTAACATGTGGGATTGAAGCTCAGATGTTGCTCGCTATGTAGCTAATGATATATCAGGTTACTTAACTATTGAGCTATCAGAGATTATGTGCCTCAAACGGCACCAGGGACCCGGGTTCGATTCACGGCTTCGGTCACTGTCTGTGCAGAATCTGCACATTCTCTCCGTGTCTGTGTGGGTTTCCTTCGGATGCTCCAGTTTCCTCCCACGAGTCCCGAAAGACACGCTGTTAGGTGATTTAGACATTCTGAAATCTCCCTCAGTGTAACCGAACAGGTGTCGGAATGTGGCAACTAGGGGCTTTTCACAGTAACTTCATTGTAGTGTTAATGTCAGCCTACTTGTGACACTAATAAAGATTATTATTATTTGTCTCAATAATTCCATGCTTATTGGGTGGTACAAGGCTAATGACATGAGCAGTACATGCGATGTTCCGTTCTCGGCTAATACATTGTCCATGTTTTTTTCCAGGATGGAACAAGAGAGCATCCGAGTAATAGAGAATGAATACCCTGATTTGGTGTTGGATGCAGGCACATCCAATTTTGGGGAGCAATATAGAAAATGTATGAAGAACAAAACATTAAAAGTAATGCAGTTAAATATTATACTTCGATCCGCATGTGCTCTATTGAACTCTGGGGGTGGGATTATCACTGTGAAAGTGCTGAATGAAGATTATGACTATCATATTCATGGAATTGGATCAGATATAGAAACTGGGTTGGGTGAGTTGGTAAGTGGAGCAACAAATAAATCTTTCTTCGAATTTATTCAACAAGGCAAAACTTTGCTTATTTTTGTGCAGACATGGTGCAGTAGTAATGGTAATGAAAAGTTGCCACAACTCACTGCTATAAAAAGCAATGTCTACAAGCGATTACACAGCCGTACTATTCAACTGACTCCACTTGAATTGGAGAATTTTTTAAAAAGAGGAACCAAGCCCGTAGGAAACGGTGACAGCTCTGAAGAAGATTCCGATTCCAGCACAGAACCAGTGCAGAAAAATCACAGTTTATCTCCTGAATATGTGACTATTAAATCACCTCAGTGTATGCTAGATAGAACACAATTTCAGTATGGTGAAATATTGGGTTTCACTGAATCTACATATATTGAATTTAAAGAATTTTCAGGGGACAAGTTCTTAGAAAGGATAAAAGAGGTATTGCCAAAGTACATCTCTGCCTTTGCAAACACAAACGGAGGATTTTTAATCATTGGTGTCAACGACACCAAAAGAAAAGTTGTTGGATGTGGGCAGTTTATTGAAGATCATAGGTGTTTTGAGGAATTAGTATCCAGAACTGTACAAAAACTAAACACTGTGCACACTTGCACCACTGGAAAGGACATTAACTACAGGCTTAATGTTGCCAGTGTTCTGAAGGATTCAAAACGACGCGGCTTTTTATTAATTTTGCACGTGAAACCATTCTGCTGTGTAGTGTTTACCGACAGCCCTGACTGCTGGAAGGTAGAAAATGGCCAGATTAAAAGAGTGGAACCTGATGAATGGACTAAAACGTTGTTGACTACTGATCCTGGTAAGTGTCTTGGGTTGTATAAAATCTGATAAAGGACACCTTATACTTAGTAAACCTGGTTAAGGGAGGAATGATTTTACAGGAAAGCAGCTTCCAGATTTTCTGATCCAAAACAGTAACTAAAAGAGGAATAGTTTATGTACTATACTTAGCGATCAAGAAAATGAATACAATTGGCTGGGGATTGCTAATTCCATCTGAAAGGTATTTTTCTCTCCTTGCAGAAACGGAAGAACTCCGTTTGAATTTTCAGAAGGAATTGAGTGAAGCACCACCATGGTGTAAACCAGTGTTTTCAATCAAAGATGCTGGATGTTTGGACAAGTTACAACAGCAGCTGTTTAAAGGTTTGTAACCTTGGTGAAAATTTCATTTGATTATCAAGAATCTGTCTACTTTTAGTTTAAAAATATTCAAAGACTCGGCCTTCGCTGCCTTATCAGGAAGAGATTTCCAAAGACTCACGACCCTCAAACTGCCTCATCTCCGTTCAATGTGCAAATACAGCACCTTCATGCAACTCGCAGGGATGGGGAGCTGGTATTTCCATGCAGCTAATAGCGAAGTGGCCTAAGCTAACGAACAACTTTTTTTTAAAAAAAAGTATTTTTAATGGAATTTTAGCACTTAATATCAAACGTTGCGTATCGCTCGTTGCCACTGCACCTGTGGCAATAGTCCCAGTAATCATCTTGGCCAGTAATCAGCATTGAGGATGACTTGCTTCCATTCTGGGGAGGTGGGTTCTGCAGTAGCTAAATAGTTCAATCCTGGATTTGCAGTCTCTGCCACAGGTTTCGCAGGTGCT
Organism: Scyliorhinus canicula; assembly: GCF_902713615.1. NCBI lineage: Eukaryota > Metazoa > Chordata > Chondrichthyes > Carcharhiniformes > Scyliorhinidae > Scyliorhinus > Scyliorhinus canicula. The sequence goes on along the minus strand of NC_052157.1, from coordinate 105,513,682 downwards.
GCTTGATGAAGTGGGTGGGACGCTCTGGATTCTGCACTCTCCTTCCCGCTGTTTATGCTTGGCCTCTGCGTACTCCACCCTATGACACTCGAAGTGATTGGCACCTTCTCAGATGATTTTTCTCTCGCTTACACATTCTAAGGCAAGCAATTCCCACTTGTAGGTGAGATGTTGCATTTATTCGGGGGATTTCAGGGGCACTTACAATTTTTTTTTATAAAGGTGCAGGCTGGTAGAGATTTAGTTTGAGGCACATTCTCTCGTATGCCACGGTGAATGCGTGAACGATGGCTTGTAGCTTGTCCTCTGAATGTTTGCACACAGGCATTGTCTGCGTACTGCAGCTCGATGAATGAGGTTGGGGGTCTTGGTTCTGGCCTGGAGGCGTCGGAGGTTGAACAGTTTCCCGCTTGAGGGTGTTTGCACACGTGTTGGGTCTGTGGTGGTTCCATTGGTGAGGAACATGACGTGAATGTCACCATGGAGCAAGCAGAGAATGGTGACTAATTTCCTCAGGCAGCTGAATTTGAGGAGGATGTTCCACAGTCCCTCACGGTTGTCAGAGAAGCCTTTGAGAGATCAAAGAAGGCCATGTACAAAGATTGATGCTGCTCCCTGCAATTTTCCTGGATCCATCACGTGCTGAAGATCATATCAGCCATGATTGAATGGGGGGGAGCAAATTCAATGGGCCGAGTGGCCTAATTCTGCTCCTATGTCTTATGGTCTTGTATGTATTGAGCCTCTTGATGGGCGGAAACAGCATTGAGACTCGGAGGAGCTCTGCAGCCACTGGAAGGAGGCGGTTGAGTAGCTGCCCCGCCCCCCAATTCCTGTTGCGATTTGTCCAGTGGGATCCTGACTTTTTCAAAAAGTACTCCATAGATGTCACCACATTTGGCGTGCCATCCTCCCCCCAACCAGCTTGGTGCTAGTGTCATGTCTAAGAGGGTGTGTCCAGTTAGCTGGAGGAATGCCTTGGTCTCTTTGCAGAGAAAATCTCACAGCTGCAGTTATTGGAGTCCGTTCCATGTTGGAAGTTAGAATTTCTCTGATAGCTCACCCAGGGTCGCTACCCGACTATCCATGTACATGTCCTTCTCCGCCAAAGCCCGGGGCGGAATTCTCCGCAAGGCCCGACGCCATCGTGAAACCCGGAGAGGCACACGACGGCGTCGGAAGTCTCTCCCGGCCCCCTATTCTCCACTCCCCGGGGGATAGGAGGGCTGTACCGGGAAACTCTGCCGCCGGGCCTTGTCCCTGGCTTCAAGGCCCAGCGCGCCAAGAATGACGCCGCGGCAGTGCCTAATGACGTCAGCCGTGCATGCACGGGCTGGGCAGCTTAAACCCGCGCATGCGCGGTTGCAGTCTTTCCCCTCAGCCGCCCCGCAAGACGTGGCGGCTTGATCTTGCGGGGCGGCGGAGGGGAAAGAGTGCGTCCCCTTGAGACGCCGGCCCGACGATCGGTGGGCACCGATCGCGGGCCCGTCCCTTCCCGAGCACGGTCGTGGTGCTCGATCCCCCCACAGGCCCCACACTTACCTGGCGCGCCATGTTCACGACAGCAGCGACCAGGTGTGGTTGCCGCCGTCGGGAACAACAGGCCGCTCGGCCCATTCGGGCCAGAGAATCGCGGGCATTTCTCCGAGCAGTGTGTCGCAAAACCAGACACGCCATTTTGGGGGGGTGGGAGAATAGCAGGAGGAACGGGAGCGTACCTCCCGCTATTCTTCCACCCATCGTGGTTGCGGAGAATCGCACCCCCTATATGTGTAGTGTGTGTCTGTGCATGTGTTGGGTGCAGCGTGAATCATTGAACATCTCCCTTAAGTGCGAGGCCAGTGCTATTGTGAATATTTTGTAAAAGTCAACCCGGGGCTAATCTGGTCCCAACGCCTTCTCTGACTGCATGGTTCCAGCTCCTATTTCTTGTCTTCTCCCACCACTCATATCCAGACCGTTGAGGAAATATTTCATTCCCGAGTTCCCCTCCAGGGGCTCAGAGGTGTACATGCCTCGGTAAAGTTTGCAAAGGCCTCGTTAACGTCATTTGGGGCCGCAACATTCCTACTGCTCCTTCCCCTGAACTGCACTATTTCTTTCGAAATAGTCTGTTTCCTTAGTTGGTGTGCCAGCAGGTGACTGTCTTGGTCTCCACGCTCATAATAGGCCCCCCTGCGCTTGGTGGAGCTGGTGGGCCGCTTTCCCGTGGAGAGCAGATCAAATTCCATCTGCAACTTTTTCATCTCTGCTAGCAATTCCAAGGTTAGGGCATGGAGGGCCGCTGATATATTTCCAGTATGGAGTCGATCAGCCTGGTTCCACTTTCCTTCCTGTCCCTAAGAGTCCTTAGCTCTTAATTCCCCCTGATCGCTGACTTCAGTGCCTCCCAGAACGCGGAGCGAGACCTCCCCGTTCTAGTTGCAGGTTAAGTAGCCTTCAGTGTATTGTGATATTTTTTCCACAGAATTCCTTATCGGCAAGGAGAGTTGTGTCCAGACTATGTTCCATGGGCTCCTGGGTGATTGAACCTCCATGAGTCTACCCCCCATGCCCCATCTGTTCCAAAAAGGCATTTAGTTCTTTTGTCATTCCTAACATAGCTCCCGTCCTAGGGTTGGATCTGTCCATTTTCGAGTCCTGGGCGCAATTAACATTCCCCCATGATGAGTCGGTGGGTGTCCAGCTCAGAGACTTCTGCCATTATTTTCTTGACGAACTCTGCGTCTTCCCAGTTTGGCACGTATGTACTTGCCAGAATTACCGGGGCCCCTTCCAGGGTCCCGCTTGCCATTACAAATCTGCTTCCTGGGAACAGCTTGTCACTATGAACGCTACTCTCTTATTAACTAGCCAGCCCCCACCCCCCTTTCCCTCGTGTTAAAGCACGCGGGAATGTTTGTCCCACCCAGCCTTTCTTTATCCTGTCAGTCCCTCTTTTTAAAAATGTATTTTAGTACAAATATGTGTAAAAACAGTGACAGATACAACATATTTCACAAACTCACAGTCCACAATTTGTACAATTCTTCCCCTTTTTATCCCCACCTTCCCGTCCGCCGCTAGTTCCTCAAGCATTGTCACGAACAACCCCACCATGTCTCGAAGCCCTCCTCTGACCCCCCTCAACTCAATTTTGACCTTTTCCAACCGGAGAAGGTCAGATGGGTCCCCCAGCCAGGCCGCCTCCCCCAGTCGTGTCTCTGACCTCCAATTCAGCAAGATCCTTCGCTGAGCAACTAGAGAGGTGAAGGCCACGACATCGGCCCCCTTCCCCTCCATCAGCTCCGGCATTTCCGATATCCCAAAGATCGCCACCACTGGGTCCGGCCTGACCTCCACCCCCACAATTTTGGACAATGTCACAAACACTGCTTCCCAGTACCCCTCCATCTTCCCGCAGACCCAGAACATGTGTGCATGATTTTCCAGGCCCTCGCCCACACTTCTCATACTCGTCAATCACACTTCGAAAGAACCCACTCATCCTCGCCCGAGTCATATGCACCCTGTGCACCAACTTCAACTGAATCAAGCTTATCCTCATGCAGGACCTCAAACTGGATCCCCTACAGGATTTCTTCTAGTCCACTCTGCCCCCTCCACCCTTCACCACCATCACCTCACCTTTTCCACATTCACTGCCCGATAGTAGTGCACCAGATTCGGGAGCGCTAACCCTCCTTTCTGCCTTGCCAGCAGGGCCCTCTTTACCCTTCAGCACCTTCTCCGCCCATACAAACTCCAAAATCGTCATCCAGAAGAAGGCCTTCGGGAGAAAAATCGTAACGGTCTGGAAAACAAACAGGAAACTTGGCAGCAACCTGCATACTCCCTGCTAGTGTTAGGTGTAGTATGTCCCATCTCTTAAAATAACCCCAAATCTCCTCCATCAACGTTGTCAAATTCCACTTGGACATGGTAGTCCCATTCCCTCATTCGACTTGCATAGGTCCCTGAGGACCTCCACCTCCAAGGACACAATACGGTCAGTCTGGTCGGACACCATCGTCTCCACCTCTCAAATCTTTGCCACTTGTGCCTCAAGACGCTTCTCAACTCGGTCCATCAATCCTCGCAGAGCTGCTACTGCTTCCTCAATGGCCTTCGACCAGTCATCGTGCATCTCCTTCGTTTGCTGGCAAAAATTCATCCTTGATGAAGGCCATCAACTGTTCCATCCGAGCCTTTCCCACTGGCATCGACCCTTCCCCCTCCTCCGTTTTTGCTTGTTGCTGCGCCGCAGGTCCCTTCCATTCCTTAGCCAGGCCTTTGTTTTTTGCCTGGTCTGGTTGCCAGTAGACATGTCAGTCCTGGGGAGGATCTCTCCCTCCACACCTTCACAAGGTTCCTGCTGGAGCGGCCCCACTATCGACTATCAAGTGAACAAACCAATGTCTTTGAGCTGTAGCTGCCCTGTGAACGACCACTCACCCCATGCCGCCACCGGAAGTCCCCTTGGGTGTATCTCTTGCAAGAAGGCTACGTCCACTGTCAGGCTTTTGAGATGGGTGAGGACTCTGGATGTTTTCACCAGCCCGTTGAGCTCCTTGCGTTCCATGTGATTATCCTGATGGGGGTGTTCTGTTGTCTCCCCCCCCCACCCCCAAACACCTGTGGCTGTAGTCTACCTCCAGGGCCTTGGCGAAGCCCTCCTTCCCAAGCATCATCGCTATGTATTTTGTGGGGCTCCTCCACACTTCCTGCAGCCCCACGATCTGCAGACCTGTTTTCTTGGTCGTTGACTTTTTCTCTCTGCCCCTTTTGAGTCTGATCAGCCTCAATACCTCGACTTCAAGAGCTGCAATCCGGTCTCCTTGGTCTGTGGCGACATTTTCCAGGTCCTGCCCCATTGCCTCCTGGGCCTCCGCTCCATTTTGCCATTGCCTCCTTTATGGGGGCCATCACGGCCTCTACTGCCAACCCCACGGCAGCCAGGAGGCCCTCCTGCATTGCCTCCCTGTGCTTCTGGAGCTCAGTGGTGATAAACCTCATCATTTTTTTCATCAGAGCCTGGGTCGGACGTCGCCAGTTCCGGTCACAATACACCAAGGCTGAGATTTCCTTCTCCTTGCTTATGCTGTTTTTCCGACTGAATATCTGGTTCCTCGGCATCCTGACTGGCACTGCAGTTGATGAGGGACGGGGGCGTGGTTTGGGGGATTTGTTTCAGCTTCTGGTGTCCATTTGATAGGATTGAAAGGCCAAAACCAAAGTTCCTAGACGAGAGCCACCTTTCGTGTGACTGCTCAGTTCATGGCCGCCACTGGAAGTCGCTATCCAACAACTTGACGTGATTCACAATTAGAACATAGAACAGTACAGCACAGAACAGGCCCTTCAGCCCTCGATGTTGTGCCGAGCAATGATCACCCTACTCAAACCCACGTATCCACCCTATACCCGTAACCCAACAACCCCCCCCATACCTTACTTGTTAGGACACTACGGGCAATTTAGCATGGCCAATCCACCTAACCCGCACATCTTTGGACTGATGGAGGAAACCGGAGCACCCGGAGGAAACCCACGCACACACGGGGAGGACATGCAGACTCCGCACAGACAGTGACCCAACCGGGAACCGAACCTGGGACCCTGGAGCTGTGAAGCATTTATGCTAACCATCATGCTACCGTGCTGCCCATAAATTCTGAGGATACTTCCTTGTAATGTTGCTGGACGATTTAACATAATAATAGCATGTCTTGTTCAAATCCCATTCAACCTTTTCACAAGGGGCTTTCATTCAGTATTATATATTTGATATTTCGTTTTTTTCTTTACAGTGGAATTTAACTCAAGTGGAATCACTGTAATACCAGACCACTTGTCTGAGGAATTGTTTAAAGGTTATCCAGGTCTGGAGAAACTGCTACCCAAAATGAAACCTACAGGAGGTCAGGGAGTTCTGATTTTCTCCCGAAGTTGGGCTGTTGACATTGGCCTGCCAAAGAACTGGGATGTAATCTGCGATGTACTGCTTGTCAGCACAAAGAGCGCTCCACTATTGTACACCATTGTCAAACATGCAAGTGAAGAAGTTTTCAAGTATTCAAAAGACACGGCGTTTTCAATCAAAAACAAACTGGTGAATCCAGGTGGTTATGCAGGAAAACTGTGCGTAATTCCCAAAATCCATTTGTATCGTGAACGTGAATCAGTTCAAGGCGGTAATGCACCTACCGTGCGATTGGACAATCTCCGGGAGGCTAAGAGGAATTTAGAAGTTCAGTACCCGAGTGCTTATAGCTCTTTAAAAAGGAATGATATCAAAGCATTGCTGAGAGCACTGACTATTGTTCTATTGAGTTTCAGATCCAGCCTAAGTGATCAGCTTGGCTGTGATTTTCTCAATCTGCTAACATTAGAGCAATTTCAGATTCTTCATTCAAAACACAATATTGAGAAATGCAAAAAGCTCTTTGTGCACGGCCTTCCTGGAACTGGCAAAACAATTATAGCTGGACAGCTCATTGAAAGAATTATCAACACCTTCCACTGTCAACAAGACGAGGTGCTTTACATTTGTGAAAATAATCCACTGAAGAAATTTGTTTTTTTTTTTTTTTAAATAATTTTTATTGAAAGAGTTTTTCCATACAAACATTTACCCCTACTAATTTTTAAATTATTTACAACACAATCCCTCTAGGCAAATGTCCCTCCCTCGCCCGCCCTCTCGTGCGCACCAGTCCTCCCCTCCCCCCCCCCAGGCAACCTTAACAAACAAGGCAGCCTACAGTTTCAGACATGAGCAGCGAGCAGACTTGCCCGCGTTACAGTCGTGCATGTCCCCCCACGACCACTGAAGAAATTTGTGAGGTAAAGTTTATATTTTTTATAACTTTAAAACCAGAGATAAATGTACTGATGTATTTTTATAGTTCGGATCATGGGTGATGTAGAATAATGAATTCTTCTCATTCCTGTTTTTAGCAAGTCCAAATATCAATCAACAGAGCCTTTACCCTTCAGCGAAAGGCATCAACAGTAATAAAGTTAGTTAGCTTCGGCTTTAGTTGTGCCTCGTTCCAGTCATTGGCCTCCGCTGCAAACGGAAGTGAATTACGACCAACGACTGTCCACTCTTGAAGTGACCAATTTGATCAAGTCACATGACCTCAGATTGTGAGGAAAGACAGTAAAACATAAAAGCTTCTCAAGTAGGCAGGGGTTTTCCTGAGCAAGTTTCAATAAATTAATAGAAGCCAGTGGAGTTGGCGCCTGTGTGCAATGAGTGCCAGTTAATCAGGGAGCACAGGTCACAGTGATTTGGGGGGGGGGGGGGGTGCACCAGTCACAAATCAAATTACAGACTGAAAGTGGACATCTAACTTACCAGGAAAGATATTGGTAGTCATTTTATAAACAGGCACTCATTGCACACAAGGCGCCAACTCCACTGGCTTCTGTTAATTTATTGAAACTTGCTCAGGAAAACCCCTGCCTACTTGAGAAGCTTTTATGTTTTACTGTCTTTCCTTACAATCTGAGGTCATGTGACTTGATCAAATTGGTCACTTCAAGAGTGGACAGTCATTGGTCGTAAACAAGATCACCATAATCAAAACAGGCAGATAGACATCTGAACTAGGATGTATCTGCTAGAGTGAGTAAGCAGGGCTTATTGTTTTTACAGAAAACCAAGTCTAGACTTAATCTTAGCTTGTAAAATGTCAATGTGGGAAGTAAACATCAAAGCATGGCCCGGCCACATTCCAAGATACTTGTATGTGGAAACGTGCTCCGTTTCGGAGTCATCAAGCTTTAAAATTGTCATCACAGATGGAGTCAGACTTTTTCCTATTAAACCGCATAAGCTTGGTTTTAGTTGAATTCAGCAGAAGATTGAAACCAAACAATATCCAAAATGCTTCACAGCTGATGAAATCTTTTTGAAGATTACTCACTGTTGTAATGTATACAACACAACGACACAGAAAACCTTTACAAACAGCAATGTCATAATGACCAGGCAATCTGTTTTAGATCTTGATGAGGAGCAAGCATTGACACCAGGGAGAACTCCCCTCCACTTCTTCAAAATGGGAGCATGGAATTGTTTAGATTAATCTGACAAGGCAATCAAGGTATTAATTTAACATCACTTCCAAAAGACAGCGGCCTTGATTCTCTGCTGCCCACCAGTGGTAGTGAGGCCCCGAAGCGGCGGAGAATCGAAAAATCAGGATCAGCACCATGCTAAAAGCCATTCATTCATTTTTAGTAGTGGACTGTGATTGACAGCTCCCACAAAATAGCTGCATCCTTGATTCATTCATCACCCTTCATGGATGAGTGATTCTAAGTGCTGAAACCCTAGTGTTTACAAAGATCAACCACATCAAAGAGCAGTAAGTACATTTCAATCACACGCTTGAGTGACTGGATGGCTTGAGATGGCGGTCCAATAGCATCACAAGCGATACTAAATTGCTTCCTGACTTGCGCTCCCAGAGGGAACATAAATCAGTAGCAAATCTCCTCCTTGGAGAGAACATAGCCTCCCAAACGGAGAATCTTGCCCAGTAGCTCTGACAATGCACCACTCCTTCAGTACTGCATCAGAGTGTCTGGATTTTGTGCTAATGTTTCTGGAGTGAGACTTGAGGCTCTACAACTTTCTGGCTGAGTTTAGAGTGTTGCAGCAGAACACATCTGAAAACCCATCCCAGAAACAGCTGGGTTGGACACCTAGATGTGTAAGATTTATCATGTATTGCTTTTGAAATATCTTTTTGTCACTCAAAGCTGTTTATCAGTGGAATCTAAAGTAAAATGGAATTTATTTTTTAGCAAAAACACAAATTGCACCTGTGTTACAAGGAAGAAATTTATGGATAGCCATTACCCAAAAGTGAAACACATTGTCGTTGATGAAGCTCAAAACTTCCGCACTGAGGATGGTGACTGGTACGGTAAAGCTGAAAAACTCAGAACAGATGAAGAGACACATCTTAATGGACCAGGAGTCTTCTGGATTTTCATGGATTACTTCCAGGTGTCCCATATTTTTTCAAATGGATTGCCCAATTTTGAAGCTCAGGATCCAAGAGAGGAATTGACGAAAGGAGTCCGGAATGCCAGGAAAATACATGAACTTGTGCATTTGAACATGAAGAAGATTATTGAGTTACCAAAAAACAGAATGAGACATGAGTTTCTCACCAAATTAGCTGATGAGGCTGATTGTGGACATTCTTTACCTGGGAAGGTTAAGATATTTCAAAAGCCAAGAAAGGAAATTGCAAAATACATAGGGACCAAAATAAAGCATTACCTTGAGTCAGGCAATACAACAAAACAGATGGCTATTCTGTGCAGTACAGGAGAAAACTGCAGCATTTACAGAAATCTATTGCAGCAGGAACTCAAAACATTGAAACTAGATTTTGCAAAAGCAGATGACTTTGATCATCCCTCGAACACCATTATTTTGGACAGTGTTCGCCGATTTTCAGGTTTAGAAAAGCCCATTATATTTGGTATTAATCCTGTACCTCACCAGACACAGAGTGAATTAACTGCTAATATTTTAGTCTGCTTGGCCTCGCGTGCTATGACGCAGCTTCACGTGTTATATGAAAAGTAAGTCGAGTAGCCCCAGTTTTCCTCCACTGTGAAATCTGTACCTGAATACTATTAGTATCTTTCATTTTCATCAGACACTCATTGGTGAACCAGTAGTACCTGATTTACATTTGGCTGAATCCAGGGGCATAGGAACAGCTGGAAAAGAAAACGGTGAACAAGTGAATTAAAAGCTGTGGCAATAATTAAATGGATACACAAAGGGGTAACTTTTTAAACATTGAGTCACATTTATTGAAATAATTGTCAAATTGGCTTTGAATATGTTTCTTGCAGGATAAGGAATAAAATCAGTTTATGGAATCATCCCAAGAGCTTTAGTTGCAGAGTGATAATAGCAATCATTATACCATTCAAAAAGATAAATAATCAGAACAGGAAGCTACATAATATTTTAAGTACAATTGCTGATTTACTGAGGCTCAGCTGTTGAGTATGTTCAAAGCTGAGGTTGATAGATTTCTAAATACCAATGACATCAAGGAATACAGGGACAGTATGAGAAGATGTAGTTGAGAGAGAAGATCATCCATGATCTTGTTAAATGGCAGAACAGGCCCAATACTTCTTCCATCGGGCAGGTGATACAGAAGTCTGAGAACACGCACAGACTCAAAAACAGCTTCTTCCCCACTGTCACCAGACTCCTAAATGACCCTCTTATTGACTGACCTCATTAACACTACACCCTGTATGCTTCATCCGATGCCAATGCTTATGTAGTTACATTATATATCTTGTGTTGCCCTATTATGTATTTTCTTGAATTTTGTTTAATTCCCTTTTCTTCCCATGTACTGAATGATCTGTTGAGCTGCTTGCAGAAAAATACTTTTCACTGTACTTTGGAACACGTGACAATAAACAAATCCAATCCAGTGGCTAAATGGCCTACTCCTGCTCCTATATTCATGTTCTTTGTGGTGTCTTTGTGCTGTGTCATGTATGTAATATTCAATGCTGGGAGTTACCTTGCTAAATGAATTGTAAAAGCTTTCCAAACACTTATGATCATGAAATTATTTTATTATGCTTTACTGTAATTCTGAACTAATCATGTTTGGTGGATATATTATCTGAGCACATGCACTTAAAACTAAACATTTGCAATAAAGAAGCCATTAATTGTACCTGAAGTTGTGTTTTGTCCACTACTTGATCCTCCTGAGGTGGAACAAAGGTGAAATATTCTCACCAGAAGCATGCAGAGTGGGAAGATCATGACATCAGCGACTAACACTGATTTGGCCCGCAACCTGCCGTTTTGTACGACATAGGGTCTGTTAATTCTCTTTTGTAATCACTCTCTGGCACACGTACATTCACCTGCAAGAATGGTCCCCTGCTCCCTTCACCCATCCTCGAGTGTTATTTAAAGAGTTAACCTTGGAATTTCCAGGTGAAGTGCGTTTAACTATTTCTGGTGCAGTTAGTGGAACTACATTTCAGTTGCTCCACAATTCCCACCTTTCAATCCATCTGCTATGTAGCATCACAGCATTCTCTTGGCCAAAATCCTGAAATAAAATAAATCCCAAACTTTTTCCAACAACGCTTCCAATAATCCATGCAAAAGTGCAAAAACAATTCACCCCAGTTCCCTCAAAGCCTGTCTTGCCAATGCCTTTGCTTGTCCTAGTTCTGCTATGTAGTGCTATCCAAAGTGGCTGCAGCATGGCTGGGGGGGAGGGGGGGGGGGGGGGTTGCTGATGGCCTGGGAGCACAAACTCCAGCAGCTCTTAGTCTTATCAGCCCAGATTTGGACAACACCACCTCGGCATGGGATGCAGCAGTGAAGCAACGATACTAAAAATTACCATGCAATGTATCTCGCGCTTGCTAGCAGCCACATATAGAACAGTACAGCACAGAACAGGCCCTTCGGCCCTCGATGTTGTGCCGAGCCATGATCACCCTACTCAAACCCACGTATCCACCCTATACCCGTAACCCAACAACCCCCCACCCCTTAACCTTACTTTTTAGGACACTACGGGCAATTTAGCATGGTCAATCCACCTAACCCGCACATCTTTGGACTGTGGGAGGAAACCGGAGCACCCAGAGGAAACCCACGCACACACGGGGAGGACGTGCAGACTCCGCACAGACAGTGACCCAGCCGGGAATCGAACCTGGGACCCTGTATTCATAAGCAGAGACCTGCCTTCTACAGGCAATAGGAACATGTCCAGGCATTGAGACTTTTTTGAATGGGGGACAATCGCTCCCTGGAGCTTTCTCCATGGCAATGACTCAACCAATCACAATCAACTTGTCACCAATCATTACCCGTTCCTCATGCAGCATAATTTGTCCTTTATATGAAATTTGGCAAATATTCTACCTTGATAATTTTTTGTACCTGGCCACGTTTTACTGACCTGTGTACGTGGTGTACTGACACAGTTTATATGCAGGTACAGCAAGTTAACAGAAAGACAAATGGAATGTTGTCGTTTATGGTAAGAGGAATTGAATATAATTGGGGAAGTTTTACTACACCTGTACAGGGCCTTGATGTGACCACATCTGGAATGTGGTGTGCAGTTTTGGTCCCTTATTCGAAAAGGACTATCAGAAGCAGTTGATAGACGATTCATTAGATTCATTCTTAGGATGAAAGACTGATCAAATGAAGACATTTTGAATGGAGATCAGAAGAATGAAAGGTGATCTTATGGAAATATATAAATTCTGCAGGGACTTGGAAGGGTTTGGAAGAAGGAACTGAAGGCACTGTTGCTAAGTTTGCACTTGATACTAAGATCTGTAATGGGACAGGTAGTTTTGAAGAAGCAAGGGGGGTTCCAAAAGGATTTGGGCAGAGTATGAGAGTGGGCAGTGAAGTGGCAGGTGAAATACAATGTGGAAAAGTGTGAGGTTATGCACTTTGGAAGGAGGAATCTAGACATAGACTATTTTCTAAATGGGGAAATGGTTCAGAAAGCAGAAGCACAAAGGGGCTTGGGAGTCCTTGTTCACGATTCTCTTAAGGTTAACGTGCAGGTTCAGTCAGCAGTTAGGAAGGCAAATGCAATGTTAGCATTCATGTCAAGAGGGCTAGAGTACAAGACCAGGGATGTACTTCTGAGGCTGTATAAGGCTCTGGTCAGACCCCATTTGGAGCATTGTGAGCAGTTTTGGGCCCCGTATCTAAGGAAAGATGTGCTGGCCTTGGAAAAGGTCCAGAGGAGGTTCACAGGAATGATCCCTGGAAATGAAGAGCTTGTCGTTTGAGGACTCTGGGTCTGTACTCGGAGTTTAGAAGGATGAGGGGGGGGATCTTATTGAAACTTACAGGATACTGAGAGGCCTGGATCGAGTGGACGTGGAGAGGATGTTTGCACTGGTTGGAAAAATTAGAACCAGAGGACACCATCTCTGATGAAAGGGACAATCCTTTAAAACAAAGGTGAGGGGGAATTTACTCAGCCAGAGGGTGGTGAATCTGTGGAACTCTTTGCCGCAGAAGGCTGTGGAGGCCAAATTACTGAATGTCTTTAGACAGAGATAAGTTCTTGATTAATCAGGGGTTATGGGGAGAAGGCAGGAGAATGGGGGTGAGAGAAATATCAGCCATGATTGAATGGCCGAGTGGCCTAATTCTGCTTCTATGTCTTATGGTCTTATGGGCAGATACTGGGTAGATATTTCCTCCTGAGAAGGAGACTATAAATAGGGGAAACAGTTTTGGAATATGAGGGACGAGATTTAACCATCAGGTTGCGCACAGCATGGATCTGGGTGCGCCTGTTAAATAGAGGGAAAGTCAGGCGCAAATCAGTTTGCTATCTAAATGGCCCGATCCCAAGGGCGAGTTCTGGATCAAGCCCAAATATGGAGAGCATATCATTGACCATAATTTGCATCAAGTTCCATCTCAGTAGCGCGATTGAAGTTGAAAGCAACGGCCTCCCAGGAATTAATCGGCTCCCCAGTGAGAGATCACATGGGTGTCATTTAGCACTCCTTTTTAAAAACATGAAGCTGGTGCAATGGCTGCTATGGGGACTGAGGAGGTGAGTATTCATTTTCACTTTCCGGCATGCAGCTCAAGGGCACTGAAGAAATTACCCCAGTGCATGGGGGGGAGGGGGGGTTGACCCCTCAGAAGGACCATCAATAATAGACGAAGCAAGTTATAGAACTAAATTGTGGCTTTAATACACTGAGATGTGTGCCTGCTGCTGATCCCTCACTGGGGGCGGGGCCCAGATCAGCCAACTATATACAAAGCCTGAGGGGTGGAGCCACAGGCTTAGCCAACAGAAGCAACAACAACAGTAAGTAACAATGGAACAAACAATAACAGTGAATATATATATATATATATACAGCAGTGAGTAACAGTGGAACGTGGTTCACCACATTCACCCCCTGTTTTAAAAAAAATCCAGCGGGGGTCAAATGGACTTACAGATTGAGTTTGACAGGAGCTTTAACCTTCTGCCGTGATCACCTCAGTCCCGGCTGTGGTTTGGACACGGGTGTCGAGACCTTTGACTCCAGGAGCGTTTCATCGTCTTCATCCCGATGAGCCGAGGGAGACGGTGTAGGGGTGGGAGTGGTGGTAATGGTCACTGGGGAGGCTGTTGGTGCCAAGTCCCAAGGCAGCCGAGTGGTGGTGATGGTGGTAGACGGTGTAGGGGTGGGCCTGTTGGTGATAGTCGCTGGGGAACCTGCGGTTGCCAAGTCCCTGAGGGAGACTGTGTCTTGCTGTTCGTCATGGTGTGCCACGTAGGCATACTGTGGGTTTGCATGGAGGAGCAGAACCCTCTTGACCAGGGGATCTGACATATGGCTCCTTGTATGCTTCTGGAGGAGGACGGACTCTGGGACTGTCAGCCAGGACGGGAGCGAGACCCCTGAGGTGGTCTTCCTAGGGAAGACAATCAAACGTTCATGAGGGGTCTCGTTGGTGGCAGTACACAGAAGCGACCGATGGAGTGGAGCACATCGGGAAGGACCTTCTGCCCAGCGGGAGACTAGGGGACCTCTAGACCGTAGGGCAAGAAGGACGGCCTTCCAGGCCTTCACGTTCTCCCTCTCCACCTGTCCGTTTCCCCTGGGGTTGTAGCTGGTCGTCCTGCTTGAGGCGATGACCTTGCTAAGCAGGAACTGACGCAGTTCATCACTCATAAAAGAGGAGCCCGATCACTATGGACATAGGTGGGGAAACCGAACAATGTGAAGAGACTGTGCAGAGCCTTGATGACGGTGGCAGAGGTCATGTCAGCGCATGGGATGGCAAAGGGAAAACGGGAGTATTCGTCAACGATGTTGAGGAAGTACACGTTACGGTCAGTGGAGGGGAGGGACCCTTTGAAATCGATACTGAGATGTTCAAAGAGGCGGGAGGCCTTCACCAGGTTAGCTCTGTCTGGCCACTAGAAGTGCGGTTAGCACTCCACGCAGACTTGGCAGTGCCTGGTCATGGTCATGACCTCCTCGGTGCAGTAAGGCAGGTTGCTGGCCTTAATGAAATGGAGGAGCATGGTGACCCCCGGGTGACAGAGGTCATTGTGGAGAGCCCGAAGTCGGTCTACTTGTGTACTGGCACATGTACCGCGGATAGGGCATCTGGAGGCTCATTGAGGTTCCCAGGCCGATACAAGATGTCGTGGTTATAGGTGGAGAATTCGATCCTCCACCTCAAGATCTTGTCGTTCTTGATCTTGCCCCGCTGTGTGTTATTGAACATGAAGGCAACCGACCGTTGGTTAGTGAGGAGAGTGAATCGCCTGCTGGCCAGGTAATGCCTCCAATGTCGCATGGCTTCCACAATGGCTTGTGCTTTCTTTTCGACAGAGGAGTGCCGAATTTCGGAGGCATGGAGGGTACGGGAGAAGAAAGCCTTGGGCCTGCCCGCCTGGTTGAGGGTAGCGGCCAGGGCAAAGTCAGACACATCACTCTCCACCTGGAACGGGATGGACTCGTCTACTGCATGCATCGTGGCCTTGGCAATATCTGCCTTGATACGGTTGAAGGCCAGGCATCAGGGGAAAAATGGTGGATTTGATAAGTATGCGGGCCTTGTCCGCGTAATTGGGGACCCACTGGGCATAATAAGAGAAAAACCCCAGGCATCTCTTCAGGACTTTGGGGCAGTGGGGATGGGGAAGTTGCAGAAGGGGGCGTATGCGGTCGGGGTTGGGTCCTAGGACTCCGTTTTCCACAATGTAGCCAAGGATGGCTCTCTTAGTGTCATCTGCAAACTTGGACACATTGCACTTGGTCCCCAACTCCAAATCATCTATGTAAATTGTGAACAATTGTGGGCCCAACACTGATCCCAGAGTGACACCACTAGCTACTGATTGCCAACCAGAGGAACACCCATTAATGCCATGCATCTTTATCTTATGCAGCAACCTTTTGTGTGACACCTTGTCAAAGGCTTTATGGAAATCCAGATATACCACATCCCTTTATCTACCGCACTGGTAATGTCCTAAAAAAATTCCACTAAATTAGTTTGGCATGACCTGCCCTTCATGAACCCATGCTGTGTCTGCCCAATGGGACAATTTCCATCCAGTTGCCTTGCTATTTCTTCCTTGATGATAGATTCCAGCATCTTCCCTACTACCGAAGTTAAGATCATTGGTCTATAATTACCCGCTTTCTGCCTACCTCCTTTTTTAAACAGTGGTGGCCCGTTTGCTTATTTCCAATCCACCGGGACCACCCCAGAGTCTAGTGAATTTTGGTAAATTATCACTAGTGCATTTGCAATTTCCCTAGCCATCTCTTTTAGCATTCTGGGATGCATTCCATCAGGGCCAGGAGATTTGTCTACCTTTAGCCCCATTAGCTTGCCCATCACTACCTCTTTAGTGATAACAATTATCTCAAGGTCCTCACCTGTCATAGCCTCATTTCTATCAGTCACTGGCATGGGCAGCACGGTAGCATGGTGGTTAACATAAATGCTTCACAGCTCCAGGGTCCCAGGTTCGATTCCCGGCTGGGTCACTGTCTGTGTGGAGTCTGCACGTCCTCCCCGTGTGTGCGTGGGTTTCCTCCGGGTGCTCCGGTTTCCTCCCACAGTCCAAAGATGTGTGGGTTAGGTGGATTGGCCATGCTAAATTGCCCGTAGTGTCCTAAAATGTAAGGTTAAGGGGGTGGGGGTTGTTGGGTTACGTGTATAGGGTGGATATGTGGGTTTGAGTAGGGTGATCATGGTTCGGCACAACATCGAGGGCCGAAGGGCCTGTTCTGTTCTATGTTATTTGTGTCTTCCACTGTGAAGACCGACCCAAAAAACCTGTTCAGTTCCTCAGCCATTTCCTCATCTCCCATTATTAAATCTCCCATCTCATCCTCTAAAGGACCAATATTTACCTTAGCCACTCTTTTTTGTTTTATATATTTGTAGAAACTTTTACTATCTGTTTTTTATATTCTGAGCAAGTTTACTCTCAATCTATCTTACTCTTCTTTATAGCTTTTTTTGGTAGCTTTCTGTTGCCCCCTAAAGATTTCCCAGTCCTGTAGTCTTCCACTAATCTTTGCCACTTTGTATGCTTTTTCCTTCAATTTGATACTCTCCCTTATTTCCTTAGATATCCACGGTCAATTTTCCCTCTTTCTACCGTCCTTCCTTTTTGTTGGTATAAACCTTTGCTGAGCACTGTGAAAAATCGCTTGGAAGGTTCGCTATTGTTCCTCAACTGTTTCACCATAAAGTCTTAGCTCCCAGTCTACCTTAGCTAGTTCTTCTCTCATCCCCTTGTAATCTCCTTTGTTTAAACACAAAACACTAGTATTTGATTTTACCTTCTCACCCTCCATCTGTATTTTAAATTCCACCATATTGTGATCGCTCCTTCCGAGAGGATCCCTAACTATGAGATCATTAATCAATCCTGTCTCATTACACAGGACCAGATCTAGGACCACTTGTTCCCTCGTAGGTTCCATTACATACTGTTCTAGGAAACTGTCGCGGATACATTCTATAAACACCTCCTCTAGGCTGCCTTGACTGACCTGGCTAAACCAATCAACATGTAGATTTAAATCCCCCATGATAACTGCTGTACCATTTCTACATGCATCAGTTATTTCTTTGTTTATTACCCACCATAATGTTACTATTTAGTGGCCTATAGACTACTCCCATCGGTGACTTTTGCACCTTATCCTCCATAGCACCGGTCATCCCTTACTATTGCCCGGATGTCATCCTTAAATAACAGAGCTACACCACCTCCCTTACCATCCACTCTGTCCTACCAAATACTTTGATACCCTCAGATATTTAACTCCCAGTCGTGACCATCCTTTATCCATGTTTCAGTAATGGCCTCTAAATCATAGTCATTCACGATGATTGACACCATCAACTCATTTACCTTATTCTGAATACTACGAGCATTCAGGTAAAGTATACTTATGTTGGCTTTTATACCTCTGTTTTGAATCTTAACCTCGATCAGTAACCCCTCCTAAGTTATATTTCCTCTTAACTTTTCTCCTAATTTTCCTTGTCGTTGAACCCATATCTTCATGTAACAACCTGCCACGTCGCTTACCATTTATGTTTTTACTTCCCGTTTTATTCCTTTTAGTATTACTGGGCCTATTCACTGAGCTCCCCTCAGTCACTGTACCTTGTACTGTCGCCCTTTTTGATTTTTGACTATGACTTCTCTGCCTTACACTTTCCCCCTTACTGCCTTTTGTTTCTGTCCCTGTTTTACTACCTTCCAACTTCTTGCATCGGTTCTCATTCCCCTGCCACATTAGTTTAAACCCTCCCCAACAGCTCTAGAAACCCCCCCAGGACATCGGTTACAGTCCTGCCCAGGTGCAAACCGTCTGGTTTGTACTGGTCCCACCTCCCCCAGAACCGGTCCCAATGCCCCAGGAATTTGAATCCCTCCCTCTTGCACCATCTCTCGAGCCATGCATTCATCCTATCTATCCTGACATTCCTACTCTGACTAGCTCATGGCACTGGTAGTAATCCTGAGATTACTACCTTTGAGGTCCTACTTTTTAGTTTAACTCCTAACTCCCTGAATTCAGCTTGTAGAACCTCGTCCCGTTTTGTACCTATATTGTTGGTGCCTATGTGCACCACGACAGCTAGCTGTTCACCCTCCCCCTCCCCAGAATGTCCTGCTGCCGCTCCGAGACATCCTTGACCCTTGCACCAGGGAGGCAACATACCATCCTGGAGTCTCGATTGCTATCGCAGAACCACCTGTCTATTCTCCTTACGATTTAGTCCCCTATCACTATAGCCCTGCCATTCTTCTTCCTGCCGTGCTGTGCAGCAGAGCCAGCCACGGTGCCATGAACCTGGCTGCTGCTGCCTTCCCCTGGTGAGCCATCCCCCTCAACACTATCCAAAGCGGTATATCTGTTTTGCAGGGAGATAATTGCAGGGGATACCTGCACTGCTTTCCTACTCTTGCTCTGTCTTTTGGTCACCCATTTTCTATCTCCCTCAGTAACGTTCACCTGTGGTGTGACCAACTTGCTAAACGTGCTATCCATGACGTCCTCAATATTGCGGATGCTCCAAAGTGAGTCCATCTGCAGCTCCAGAGCCGTCAAGCGGTCTAACAAGAGCTGCAACTGAACACACTTCTTGCATGGGAAGGAGCCAGGGACAGTGGACGTGTCCCTGAGCTCCCACATCGCACACGAGGAGCTTGACACGGGTCCGGGATCTCCTGCTATATCTTAAACCTTAGGTTAACTTATACAACTACAATTCCGAAAAATGAAAGAAAAAATAATTAAATAAATTAGACAGTGAAAAGAAAAACTACTTACCAGTGACGTACCAGGGTTAAAAAGCACCTCCTCCCCACCCAGCTTCGAATTCCCAAACTCACTCTTTGTTGTGTCTTACTCTGGCTGTGTCTTCTCTGGCTCACTGGGAGAACTCAGTCCAAATCCTTCTGCAGTCCCCCTGCTTCCTCAACACTATATGTCCCTCGACATATCTTTATATCATCTGCAAATTTAGCAACAATGCCCTCAGCTCCTTCTTCCAAATCGTTCATGTATATCATGAATAGTTGTGGTCCTAGCACTGACATTTGTGGAACATCATTAGTTATCGGCTGCCATGCTGAAAAAGAGCCCTTTATCCCCACTCTGCCTTCCGCCAGTTAGCCAATCCTCTATCCATGGCAGTACCTTGCCCCTATGACCATGGACTCTTGTCTTATTTAGCAACTTCCTCTATGTCACGTTGTCAAAGGCCTTCAGTAAATCCAAAGAGATCACGTTCACTGGCTCTCCCAGCTATTCCATCATCTTCCCTGCTCGGCTCCACTTCCAATCAGCTCTGGCCAGCTCCCCCCTCATGTCTTTGTAGTTAATCTTTACTCAATTCTAAAAGCGTTACATCCGATTTCAGCTTCTTCCTCTCAAACTGCAGGGTAAATTCTATCATATTGCGGTCACTGCTCCCTAAGAGTTCCTTCACCTTAAGTTCCCAAATCAAGTCTGCCTCATTACACATCACCAAATCCAGAATTGCCTGCTCGCTTGTACGTTTTATGATAAGATACTGCAAAAAAGCATCTTGAGGACATTCCTTTTCTTGGGATCTGCTAGCAACCTGATTTTCCCAGTCCCCCTACATATTGAAGTGCCATGATTATTATAATATTGCCGTTCTTATAAGCCTTTTCTATCTCCTGATTTATTTTCTGCCCCACTTCCTGACTACAGCAGGGGGCCTGTGCATTATTTCCTCCGCGATTCCTTAACTCTACCTACACAGATTCTACGCCTTCCAACCCTATATCGCTTCTTGTTATTGATTTAATTTCATTTCTTACCAACAAGGCAACCCCGCCCAATCTGCCCGTCCTTTCGATAGGATACATCCTTGAATAAATATGACATTGGGAGAGTTGTAATGTAGAGTTATTGAATTATAATACAGAATTACTTAAATTAAAATATAATTTAAGTTATCTTCCAATATTTTTTCAAAATGTTGGTTTCAGCAAGGAAACCGGAGAGAATCCTGCCAGTGTCATCATCCTAAAGTTATGTATCTGCTTCATTCATGCAAGGAAACTGGAGAGAATCCTGCCAGTGTCATCGATGGTGTCATCATCTTAGCATTATGCATCTGCTTCGTTCATTCCCTTGGCATGCACTGATGCCATCTCGCTTCACTTGCAGGTCAATCAGTTGACCAATCTGGGCCATCCTCTCGTCCTCTGGACACTACGGACCTGAGCAGCTCTGAGGAAATATATCTGAGATTAGTGAAGAAACATCACAGTTATTCCCCCCACCCTCCACCAGTGCAGATACTCGCACCTCAGTGGGTAAAATGAGTAGGCAGGTTTCTTTTTTTTAAAATAATTTTTATTGAAATTTTTACAAAATATAAACAACTCAACTCTATTAACAAAACAACCGCGGTAACACCCCAAGAACAATACCCACCCATCTTCAAAAGCAACTACAAACAAAAGAAAAAACCCCAAAAGAACACCCAACAACAAAAGGGAAATAGATAACACCCGCCACATCCCACAAACCCATGTACACAGTTCTCCCTCCCCTGATCCAAGCCCCCCCCCCCTCTCTCCCTCTCTCCCCCCCCCCCCCCCCCCCCCCCCCCCCCCCCCCCAGGTTGCTGCTGCTGCCAGCCTATTTCCCTACCGTTCTGCCAGGAAGTCCAGGAAAGGCTGCCACCGCCTAAAGAACCCTTGTACTGATCCCCTCAGGGCAAATTTCACCTTCTCCAATTTGATGAACCCCACCATATCATTGATCCAGGCCTCCATGCTTGGGGGCCTCGCATCCTTCCACTGAAGAAGAATCCTGCGCCGGGCTACAAGGGACGCAAAGGCCAGAACACCGACCTCTTTCGCCTCCTGCACTCCCGGCTCCACTGCAACCCCAAAAATTGCGAGTCCCCAGCCTGGTTTGACCCTGGATCCCACCACCCTCGACACCGTCCTTGCTACCCCCTTCCAAAACTCCCCCAGCGCAGGGCACGCCCAAAACATATGGGCGTGGTTCGCTGGGCTCCCCGAGCACCTTGCACACCTGTCCTCGCCCCTGAAAAACCTACTCATCCTCGTCCCAGTCATGTGGGCCCTGTGCAGCACCTTGAACTGTATGAGGCTAAGCCTCGCATAGGAAGAGGAGGAATTCACTCTTTCCAGGGCATCCGCCCACGTCCCCTCCTCAATCTCTTCACCCTACTCCTCTTCCCATTTACCCTTTAGTTCCTCCACCGAGGCCTCGTCAACCTCCTGCATTACCCGGTATATGTCCAAAATCCTCCCTCATCCAACCCATACCCCCGAGAGCAACCGATCCCGCACCCCTCCTGGGGGCAGCAAGGGGAACCCCTTCACCTGCTGTCTGGCAAACGCCCTCACCTGCATGTACCTACACATGTTCCCCGGGGGGAGCCCAAACTTCCCCTCTAACTCCCCCAAGCTCGCGAACCTCCCCTCCACAAACAGGTCCCTCAACCTCCTAACCCCTGCCCTGTGCCAGCCCAGGAAACCGCCATCAATGCTCCCTGGGACAAACCGATGGTTCCCCCGTATCAGGGCCTTCATCGAGCCCCCCACTTCTCCCCTATGCCGTCACCATTGCCCCCAAATTTTGAGGGTAGCCGCCACCACCGGGCTCGTGGTATACCTCGTTGGAGGGAGCGGCAACGGCGCCGTTACCAGCGCCTCCAGGCTCGTGCCCACACATGACGCCGCCTCCATCCTCTTCCATGCTGCCCCTTCCTCGTCCATTACCCACTTACGCACCATCGCTGCGTTGGCAGCCCAATAGTACACACAGAGGTTGGGCAACGCCAGCCCCCCCCCATCCCTGCCTCGTTCCAGGAACACTCTTCTCACCCTCGGAGTCCCATGCGCCCACACAAATCCCGTGATACTCCTGTTGACCCTCCTAAAAAAGGCCTTCGGGATAAGGATGGGGAGGCACTGGAACAGGAACAAAAACCTCGGGAGCACCGTCATCTTAACGGACTGCACCCTCCCCGCCAGTGACAGCGGTAACATATCCCACCTCTTAAACTCCTCCTCCATCTGCCCCACCAAACTTGTGAGGTTGAACTTGTGCAGGGCCCCCCAGCTCCCAGCCACCTGGACCCCTAGGTACCTGAAGCTCTTCCCTGCCTGCTTCAATGGGAGCCTACCAATCCCCTCCTCTTGATCCCCCGGATGCACCACAAACAACTCACTCTTGCCCAGGTTCAACTTATACCCCGAGAAACCCCCGAATTCCCCAAGAATCCTCATCACCTCCGGCATCCCCCCCACCGGGTCCGCCACATACAGCAACAGGTCGTCCGCATACAGCGACACTCGATGCTCCTCCCCACCCCGCACCAGGCCCCTCCAGTTCCCTGATTCCCTGAATGCCATGGCCAGGGGCTCAATCGCCAACGCGAAGAGCAAGGGGGACAGGGGGCACCCCTGTCTCGTCCCCCGGTACAGCCGAAAGTACTCCGACCTCCTCCTATTCGTGGCTACACTCGCCATCGGGACCTTGTAGAGCAGCCTCACCCACCGGATAAAACCCTCCCCAAACCCAAACCTCTCCAACACCTCCCACAAATACTCCCACTCAACCCTATCAAAGGCCTTCTCCGCATCCAATGCCACCACTATCTCCGCCTCCCGTCTATGGCCGGCATCATAATGACATTGAGGAGCCTTCGCACGTTCGTATTCAACTGCCTTCCCTTCACAAACGGCATCTGGTCCTCATGAATGACCCCGGGCACGCAATCCTCTATTCTAGTGGCCAGGATCTTTGCCAGCAGCTTAGCGTCGGCGTTAAGCAGCGAAATCGGCCTATATGACCCGCACTGCAGAGGGTCCTTGTCCCGCTTCAGGATCAAGGAAATCAGCGCCCGTGACATAGTTGGGGGCAAAGCCCCCCCCTCCCTTGCCTCGTTGAAGGTCCGGACCAACGGGGGGCCCAACAGGTCCAAATACCTTTTATAAAATTCCGCCAGAAACCCGTCCGGCCCCGGCGCCTTCCCCGACTGCATGCTCCCTATCCCTTTGACCACCTCCTCCAGCTCGATCAGCGCCCCCAGTCCCTCCACCTGCTCCTCCTCCACCCTCGGGAATCGCAGCTTGTCCAAGAAGCGCCCCATTCCACCCCCCTCCACCGGGGGCTCCGACCGGTACAGTTCCCCATAGAAGTCTCTGAAGACCCCATTAACATCGACTCCCCTCCGCACCACCTTCCCAGCCTTATCCGTCACTCCCCCAATCTCCCTGGCCGCGTCCCACTTTCGGAGCTGGTGTGCCAGCATCCTGCTCGCCTTCTCCCCATATTCATACACCGCCCCCTGTGTTTTCTTCCACTGAGCTTCCGCCTTTCTGGTAGCCAATAGGTCGAATCTGGCCTGAAGGCTACGCCTCTCCCCCAGCAATCCCTCCTCTGGAGCCTCCGCATATCTCCTATCCACCCGCACCATCTCCCCTATCAGTCTCTCCCTCTCCCTCTGCTCCCCCCTCTCCCTATGCGTTCGGATGGAGATCAATTCCCCCCTCATCGCCGCCTTCAATACCTCCCAGACCATCCCCACTCGGACCTCCCCATTGTCATTGGTCTCAAGGTACCTCTCAATACACCCCCGAACCCTCTCAGCCACCTCCTCATCTGCCAGTTTCATTTCCCGATAATCACTGATGAGAATTTAAGAATGTCACTTTTTTTCTGTTCCCATTATGAACATAACTCAATTTTATTGGCCTCTTTTTGAGATATCACTTTCTCTGTGTGAAGTTCATTTGAGTTTAATTAAGTTTTTCTTTTTTTATTAGAACAGGGCAGATTACAGGGTGTTTCAATGGAAATGGATTGATAGAAAAAGACAGGAAGCAAAATTGGGCTTAGTAGTATCCATTTTCTGTATGTTATGAGGCCCGTTAAACACCAGAGATGCTGTGCTTTTAAAAAAGTTCCACTTGAGGGTCAATTTTAGTGCCACAAATCCACCTACCCTGCACATTTTTTGGGTTGTGGGCGTGAGACCCACGCAGACATGGGGAGAATGTGCAAATACTGCACGGACAGTGACCCAGAGCCGGGAACAAACCAGGGTTCTCGGTGCTGTGAGGCAGCCGAGCTAACCACTGTGCCACTGTGCCGCCCTAAATGCTGCACTTCGTATGGGACTTGTGCCATCTTGTTAAAGGCAATAGCATATGCACAGAAAAAGTATCACCAAGTTAAATCATGGTATCAATCAGTATTAATCACTGTCAATATTAATTCGACAGCAACAATGCTGCAATTTTACAATTCCATTCCGCAGCTTGTGGTCTCTTTTCACCTCATGCAACTGGACACATTATTACGCGGAACGAGGGATACCGCCGGCCCCAACACCAGCACTATTTAAAGGATCAACAACTTACAGGTTAGTTGCTGGATTAAATCTGCGGGCTATGGCTTCAATCGTACACTCTTTTGTTTCTTTTCGGTAGTTGATAGTGAGTGATTTGGTCCGTAATTAAATACTTTGAGATTGCATGATGGCAGTCTGAGATCTCACTGAAATGCTAAAGACAGAGGGAAAGGTTATTCCACTTCTGTAAGTTTGTTTTGATAGTGTTCACCAGAGAAGTACGGTTTAATTGATGAAGCGAGGCTCAGTTGTGGGCTACCTGGATCCCCAGATAATGAAAGCTAATCTTGGCAAGGTGAAAAGGTAACGTTCCCAGTTGGGCTCTCCTCCCTGGGGCGTTGACTGGAAGCATTCGCTCTTGTCCAAATTCTACTTTTAACCAGAAAAGGAGCCAAAACTACAAAGCAGCTTCATTATCTCGTCCATGGAGGGTACTGGGTCTGCAATATAGAGAAGTAGATCGTCCATGTAAAGGGACAGCCGATATTCCACCCCTCCCCGATTTATCCCCGCGCTATAGCAAACAACTCTTGCCAAAGCCAACAAGAGTGGAGACAATGGGAACCCATCTCGTGCCTCTACTCAACGAAAGATAACCAGAGTTCAGGACTTCCATATGAACACTTGCAGTGGGGCCTTATACAGTAGCTAAATCCAAGAAATAAATTTGTGGCCAAAACCGATACTTCCACTCCCTACTATCAAACGCCTTTTCGTCATCTAGTGAAGCACTCAAATTCAGACACCAAGGAAGGGAAAAGAACAACATTTAGCAGGCAACGAATATTGGCTGACAATTGTCGACCTTTCACGTTCCCCATCTGATGCTCCGAGATTACATTTGGGAGGCAGGGCTCCAGCCGAAGGGCCAACACCTTGG
The DNA here is from genome assembly GCF_902713615.1 of Scyliorhinus canicula. Classification (NCBI taxonomy): domain Eukaryota; kingdom Metazoa; phylum Chordata; class Chondrichthyes; order Carcharhiniformes; family Scyliorhinidae; genus Scyliorhinus; species Scyliorhinus canicula. Next base: position 105,487,814 of record NC_052157.1, on the reverse strand, counting down.
CAAGTAACTTAACATCAGCATTCAACAGTGAGGTCCCTTGGTATGACCCACACTCTTGTTGGGTCTTTGTCCTTCTTAAGAATCAAAGAGATAGAGGCCTGTGTGATTTGCAGGGCAATGAACGCCAGGCTAAGGAGTCATCAAACATATAGAGATATCCAGAATTAAAGGCAGCAGCTTCTCCGAGGACTGCTTATAGAATTCAATCAGAAAGCTATCCAGACCGGGACTTTGTCTGTCTGCATTGTAAAATTTCCTCAGGGTTTAACGAGGATTCCAACTCATGGCTCCTATCCACCTCCACAGTTGGGATGGATAGGCTGCCGAAAAAGTCAGACATAACCGATCCCTCCGCCGGAGGTTCCGATTTATAAAGGTCACGATTCAAAAGCCGCATTAACCCGAGGGAGGGCGGAAACAGGGTTGCCACACGAATTGCGTATCGAATGATTTCCCGGGAAGCTGCCTGCCATTTAAGCTGGTGAGCCAAAAGATGACTGGCCTTCCCTCTGTATTCGTAAAACACAACCTTTGTGCATTGCACCTGGCTCATCGCCCTGTCAGTCAACAATAATTTGAACTGCGCCTGCAGCTTCTTTCTACTTGTCAACAACTCCGGGCTAGGATGAAGTCAGTACTGGTTGTCCAACTCACGAATGGACACCACAAGCCTCTGCTGCTCCACCCTCGCTGTGATCACCAAATCCACTTTCTCGGGGATAATTTCCCCCCTAAGGACCACCTTAAGGGCCTCCCACAACGTGGAAAGTGAGATTCACTCAATTTTGTTAAATTTTATATAATCCTCTATGGCAAAGAACATGCGCTCACAAAATGTCCTATCTGCTAACAGTGTGGTGTCTAACCTCCATGGTGGATGTTGGGTGGGACCAGACTCCAGCGCTAAATCCACAAAGTGAGGGTCATGGTCCAAAATAACAATAGCTCAGTATTCAGCCGCCACCTCTGAAAGGAGGCGAGACCTATCTATCATGAAGAAATCAATCTGTGAACAAAACCGATGACCATGCGGAAAAAACAAAAAATATTTATTACCTGGATGCAAGAAATGTCAAGGATCTAACCGCACCCCCCCCAGCCCCACCTACTCCATGAAAGATAGCAAAGCCCTGACCACCCCAAATGGATTAAGAGATTTGGGCTTGGAATGATCCAATCCAGGGTCCAAGACACAGTTCAGGTCCTCACCCAAAATAGGTCTAAATTGGGGAGGGAAGATAGCAGGGTATTAATAAAATTCATATCATCCCAGTTCAGGGCGTAAATATTGACCAGAATCACCGAAGATAGCTCCGATTCCAGTGAGGCAATCCATTCACTGTGGCTCAGAAGGGCCACTTCCATATCTTCTACCGTGCCTCCATGGGCTTCCACAATTTCATTGGTTTTCCTCATAGTCTCTTGAAAGGGGGTCAAGGCCTCATCCATTGATTTCTGAAGGTCCACCAACACACTTAGTCGGTGCTTTTCAAACTCCTTCACCAAGGTACGAGAAAACACCTTGGCCGTTACTGGAATGTCCGGAGCACCAAAGACTGACTCCGCCATTTTACCTGCCGATGAACACTGAGAGGCCTCTGACTTCGCCGACGAACTTCTATCTTCCATTTTATTTCCTTTCAATTTTTGACTAAGTGTGTGCGAGAGTGGGAGTGTGAACAGGAGTGGAAGAGCGTGTGTGTGTGTGTGTGTGTGTGAGGGGGGAGCGGGAGAGTGTGTGTGTGTCGGCGAGTGGGGAAGGCTGTGTGTCTGTGGATGGGAGAGTATATATGCGCGAGTGGGATAGCGTGTGTATGCACGAGTGGGAGAGTGTATGCGCGTGTGGGAGAGTGTATATACGCGCGAGTGGGATAGCGTGTGTATGCACGTGTGGGAGAGTGTATATACGCGCGAGTGGGATAGCGTGTGTATGCACGAGTGGGAGAGTGTATATATGCACGTGTGGGAGAGTGTATATACGCGCGAGTGGGATAGCGTGTGTATGCGCGAGTGGGATAGCATGTGTATGCATGAGTGGAGAGCGTGTGAGCGGGAGAGTTTGTGTGCTTGCGCGGGTCTGAGAGCGTGTGTGCGCGAGTGGGAGAGGGTGTGTGTGTGCGCGAGTGGGAGACCGTGAGTGGGAGAGCGTGTGCGTACGAGTGGGAGAGCATGAGTGTGTGCGTGCGAGTGGGAGAGCGTGTGCGTGCGAGTGGGAGAGGGTGTGCACGCGAGTGGGAGAGGGTGTGCATGCGAGTGGGAGAGCGTGTGCGTGCGAGTGGGAGAGGGTGTGCACGCGAGTGGGAGTGCGTGTGCGTGCGAATGGGAGAGCATGTGCGTGCGAGTGGGAGAGCGTGTGCGTGCGAATGGGAGAGCGTGTGCGTGCGAATGGGAGAGCGTGTGCGTGCGAGTGGGAGAGCGTGTGCGTGCGAATGGGAGAGCGTGTGCGTGCGAGTGGGAGAGCGTGTGCGTGCGAATGGGAGAGCGTGTGCGTGTGAGTGGGAGAGCGTGTGCGTGCGCGTGGGAGAGGGAGCGTGCGCAAGTGGGAGAGTGTGTGCGTGCAAGTGGGAGAGCGTGTGTGTGTGCAAGTGGGAGAGCGTGTGTGTGTGTGCGCGCGAGTGGGAGAACGTGAGTGTGTGTGCGAGTGGGAGAGACTGTGTGTCTCTGCCCGACAGAATGGCAAACCTCTTCCCCCTGAGGACTAAGTACAAAATATTTGCTCTTCCCAACATTTCGTTTATATCTTGCAAAGGAACAGAACTTCTTCAATAACCCCATTATCTCCCCCATCACTGGCCCTGGATTCCTTACATACAGCAGAAGGTCATCTGCATACAGGAAAACCCTATGCTCCACTCCACCCCGCACAATTCCTCTCCACTTGTCTGATGTGTTCAAAACAATTGCCAGTGGTAAATCGGCAATGTGAATAACAGAGGTGACATAGGACATCCCTGTCTCGTCCCTGTGTAGCCTGAACGGTCCCGAATTCAAAGTGTTCGTTCGCACACTAGCAGCCAGCACCTCGCTCAACACACAAACTCAGGACTAATCCCAAACTTCCCCAAAACCATCAATAAGTAGCTCCATTCAAGCCGTTGAATGCTTTTTCGGGGTCCAGAGGCGAAATTATCTCCGGATCCAGCCCCTCGCCAGTGTAAGAACAACATTAAGCAGCCGCCTAATGTTTGACGACAGCTTCCTGCCCCTCACCAATCTCGCCTGGTCTTCCGCCACTACCTCCGGGAGGCAGGGTCCAACCTCAATGCTAGGATTTTAGTGAAAAGTTTCACACCCACATTAAGAGGGAAATTGGGCGGAACGACCCACACTGTGGAGTCCTTGTCCTTCTTCAGAAGTAGGGATATGTACGCCACACCAGTGTCTCCAGAAGGGAATCCCAAGCCAATGAGTCATGAAACATTCCCAGCACAATGTCATCCGCTAACTTGACAATAGTCCATTCATTTCCTTCGTCCAAATCATTAATATATATTGTCAACAATTGTGGTCCCAGGACTGATCCCTATGCACTCCACTAGTTATAGGTTTCCATCCTGAAAATACCCCTCTTATCGCAACTTTCTAGTCTTTTACTAGTTAGCCAATCCTCAATCCATGCTAATATACTACCCTCAGCACCATGGGCTCATATCTTATTAAGTAGCCTTTTGTGCAGTACCCTATCGAACGCTTTTTGGAAATCCAAGTATATTACATTTACTGATTCCCCTTTAGATAAAGGGGAATAGATATCCTGCTCATTATCATCTCAAAGAATTCCAAAAAATTGGTCAGGCATGAGTTCCCTTCCGTGAAGCCCATGCTGACTCTGTTTGATTATATTATATATTTCTAACTGCGCTGCTATTACATCCTTTACAATGGACTCTAACATTTTGCTAATGACAGATGTCAAGCTAACTGGCCTATAACTATCTGTTTTTGTCTCCTTTGCTTTTTTAATAAGGGCAGTTTTCCAATTGTCATCTAGGACTTTTCCAGAATGTAAGGATTCTTGGAAGATTACTCCAAGTGACTATCTCTGTAGCTATTTTCTTTAATATCCTGGAATGCAACCTTTGCAGTCCACGGGACCAATCAGCCTTGAGCCCCATTAGTTTCCCTAATACTTTTTCTCGAGAGATAGTTATTGTATTTATTTCCTCCCCCACTTTTGCCCCTTGGTTATTTAGTATTTTTGGAATGCTATTAGTTTCTTCTACCACAAAGACTATCGCAAAGAATTGATTTAATTCCTCTGCCATTTCCTGCTTCCCGATTATTTCCCCAGTCTCATTCTCTAAGAGGCCTATGTTCACTTTGGCATCTCTCTTTCTTTTTATATATTTAAATAAACTCATGCTGTCTGTTTTTATATTGTTTGTTGGTTTACCCTCACAGTTTATCTTCTCCCTCTATTTCATTTTGGTAACCTTTTGTTTGTTTTTAAACTTTCCTAATCCTCCTGTTTTATCACAGATCCGTGCTACATTGTAGACTTTTTCTTTTGGTTTAATACAATCCTTAAATTCCTTGGTTAACCACGGTTGGTTTATCCCCTTCTTAGAATCCTTCTTCCTGACTGGGATATTCTTCTGTTGTGAGTCACGAAATATTTTCATAAATCTCTGCTATTGCTGATCAACCGTCTTTTCTGCAAAATTCCTTTCCAAGTCCACTCCAGCTAACTCTGCCCTCATTCCTTTGTAATTACCCTTATTTAAGTTTCGCACAGTTGTTTCTGACACATGTTTCTCATTCTCAAACTCAAACAACACAGAAGGAAACTACTCAGCCCGCATTGTCATTGCACAGCTCCCAGGAAGAACTATCCAACTTGTCCTATTCCCCATTCTCCTCGATTTCTTTCCAGATATTTGGGGCAGCACGGTAGCATGGTGGTTAGCATAAATGCTTCACAGCTCCAGGGTCCCAGGTTCGATTCCCGGCTGGGTCACTGTCTGTGCGGAGTCTGCATGTCCTTCCCGTGTGTGCGTGGGTTTCCTCCGGGTGCTCCGGTTTCCTCCCACAGTCCAAAGATGTGCGGGTTAGGTGGATTGGCCATGCTAAATTGCCCGTAGTGTCCTAAAAAGTAAGGTTAAGGGGGGAGGGTTGTTGGGTTACGGGCATAGGGTGGATACGTGGGTTTGAGTAGGGTGATCATGGCTCGGCACAACATCGAGGGCTGAAGGGCCTGTTCTGTGCTGTACTGTTCTATGTTCTATGTTCTATATGAAACATGTGATGGATTCCATTCCTGCCGCTGTTTCTGGTAGGAATATTCCAAGTCCTAACAATCCCTCAATTCATATCAATAGTCATTGTAGCATCATATTCCATTTGGTTGTGAAACTTGCCGAAGACAATGTGGTGCCTGCTGTAAGAATGAGCTCAATTTTCAGGTACAAAGGAAGGTTTCAGAAATGGAGATTGGTATGTGCTGGTTGATGGAAATAAGTAATAGAGAAAAAAATAAGGTTAAAAAAATCTGTAGTCAGAAAATCTTGCTATATCCTTTTCAGAAATAGAAGAGTGTATGCTAAGCTGAAGTCTAAATATTTTAATGAAGGTACATAGGGAAGGTAATCTCAAAAATAAATATTTCACCAAGTATAAAACAATGGCAAGATTGCATGTATTGGTATCAAATATAGAAGTTAACTACAACTGCAATTGAATGCCAAAAATACATTGTGAAAAAAAACAACTGATCAGGTAGAATTCCCCTGGTTTGCAAGTTCCTTTAGAAGCTAGAAAGTTATATAGGTCTTTGAAAGATTTGGCAAGATGGTTTGTATTGAGGAATGGGATATGGTTGAAATGCTAAATATATATTTTCTATTCATTTTCATTATTGAAGATATTACAGTGTTGGGTTCAAATGCTTTAGATATTGAGTCCTTTAATTTAAATGCGTAAATGGCCGGATCTTGGTTTGGGGCACTGAAGATTGATCAGGTTGCTGGTCCCGATGACATTTGATCTCGAACGCTGAGGAAAATTGGGCAGGTACTATGTGAGCCATTAATTTAGCTGACTAATAATTCTTTGAGGTCTATACCAGAAGGAATTGACTGGAGAAAGAGCCCGATCTATGAATGCTTGCACACACACGCCAAGCCGCATTAATTGCTATCTAGATAGGTTCAAGAGTAGGTTATTCATCCCCTTAAACTTGTTCTACGATTCAGCTAAATTATGGCTGATCTGTATCTTAACTCTATTTGCCCAGTTTTGTTCCCATCTTGGAAGCCTTTTCACGGCGACCGGCGATTCCCCGGCCCGGATGGGCCGAGCGGCCTGACGAACGCGACCGGTTCATGCCGCACCAACCACACTTGGTCGCTGCTGGCGTGAACATCGCGCGACAGGTAAGTGTGGGGCCTGTGGGAGGCGGAGGGAGGATCGAGCACCACGGGCGTGCTCAGGAGGTGACTGGCCCGCGATCGGTGCCCACCGATCGTCGGGCCGGCGTCTCTTTCCCCTCCACCGCCCCGCAAGATCAAGCCGCCATGTCTTGCAGGGTAGTGGAGGGGAAGACGGCAACCGCGCATGCGCGGCTGACGTCACTTAGGCGCCGCCGGCCGCGTCATTCTTGGTGCGCCGCTTTGACGCAAGCGTCAAGGCCCAGCAGCCGAGTTTCTCGCAACATCGCTCCTAGCCCCCCGGATTGGGGGGGGGGGATAAGGGGTGAGGAGCAGCCTCCGACGCCGGAGTGAAACACTCCAGGTTTCACTCCGCCGTCGGTACTCAGTCTCCCTTTGGGAGAATCGCGCCCCAGGCCTTTGACCCTCCAGCTTCTTGATCACACCAAAACTAAAACAAGATGGAGCCTTCCTGTCCCTGGCAGAACACTCTGGAATGGTCAGCACCAATCAGCATAGACTATCATCTAAGAGCAAAGTAAACAGCTCATTGTCCAACAGCCAAATCCATCAAGATGAATCATCCAAAACTCGATGAGCATTCATTGCACAATCAGGAAAGACTGACTGTATTACATGAGCAACAGGAAGAGACAGACATAGCACAGGTACTGATGAATCATCAATGCCAGCAACTCCTGCTGGATTCATTTTTCTTTAAACTAAAGGTGAAGTCCATCTTAAATGTGTAGGTCCTATTAATTGTCCAGGTGTAAAAATTATAAAAGCCCATATAAGAGAAAATAAAGGGAATTTATAGGGAAAACAGGAGATGTACTCCTTACATCCCCCGCCCAAAATAAAGAATGAAACTTCCAGCCACGGAAGTTTCATTATGAGGAATGCAAGACATACAATACCCACACATACCTATCTAACGATGGGCTGAAGGACCGCTTGCTGTGCTGTAAAATGAGTCACAGAAATGGCAGCAAGAGGTAGTTGCAAAATATCATACCTATGGGAAAGTCGGTCCAGACATAAGAAATGAAAAATGAAAAAAAATGAAAATCGCTTATTGTCACAAGTAGGCTTCAAATCAAACACCTATCTACTCTAATCCCATTATCTAGAACTTGGTCTGTAGCTGTGGAGCTAAGGAGGCTGTGCCCCCATTGCAGGCCTCCATCCTCCTTCGCTCAAAGGTTGGGGCTAAATTTATTGTTCTTTATGCCTACCAAAATGTCCCTACGTTGATTTCTAGGTTTACACTACATCCACATTTGCGAGGAAGTTTCTTTTATCCAAGAATGTGTTCCATCACAGTCTCACTTGACAACTATTTTTGTTGACATAATGCTGGTCTGGTTAAAATTAGTTTATAGTCATGCCTTAATAGGAGTCCAGAATCTCATTTATTTCCATCGAGTTCTGATATCTCTGTTGGTTAACACTGGTTAGACGCTACATCAAAGGGATCATCATGATGAAGACTTCATCTTCCCAGGATCTACCCGACTCAAAACGCCTTGCGAGTTCACATCAGATCTCGCAAGACGTTGCGATATAAATCCCACCCATTGTGGGCAGGATCACTTTTTAGAAAATATGCATTCAAAAGAGGGACAGCTAGTCTCACTTTAATGCGCAGATTCTCCAGGTACCTGAGGTGTTGGATTTATCATTTTTGCCTCGGAGACCTTGGTACTGGTCTCCACAAACGGGAACAAGATGAAACGTCACTCATGGGGGTATGCCAGGGGATCGGAGGCCTGCAGGGGCATGCCCTTTAGGCAGGGTGGTACCAGAGAACTGCTAGACTGGCACACTGGTAGTGCCACCTGTGTGCCAGCCTGGTATTGTGGGGAGGGAAGGCGGGGGACCCTCCCAAAGTGGGTTGGGGATCAGGGGTTGCTTCGGGGGCTCCAGAGATCGGGATGCCATTTAAGAATGGTGGCCCAATCTCTCGCTACACTGCGGAGTTCCAGCGAGCGGAGCTCCTCAATGCACAAAACGGGGCTTGGTTTCGAATCGGCCGCACATTCCTCTGCTGAGGTCCCTTATCTAACACAAATGCTGTTTTATAGCGCTGTGTTTCTCTTCGAATTGTAAAAATAAAATTCCATTCCATCCTTGTCGCCAGCTTCGTGTGGTGTCTGATCTGGCGGTAACTGACGCAAAATCTTTACTTAATTGGCAATACCATTTATTTCTTACCTTTTTCAAACTCGGATCAATTCTCCCTGCCAATTTTTTAAAAATTCTTACATTGGATGTGGGTGTTGCAGGCTGCGCCTGCATTTGTTGCCCTTGAATTGAATGTCTTTCAGAAGGCATCGAAAAGTTAACCACAATGCTGTGGGTCTGGTCTCACATGTAGGCTGGAGCAGATTCCTTCCCTGAAGGACATTAGTGAACCAGATAGGTTTTTACAACAATGGTTTCATGGTAATCGTTAAACTTTTAATTCCACACTTTTATTCTAATTTCACTATGTCCCCTGGCGGGATTTGAATCTGCGACCCCAGAGCATGACCCTGAGTCTCTGGAATACAAGTCCAGTGACAATACCAATATGCCATTGCCCCCCCCCCCCCCCAAAGGTAAATTATAACCCCCAATTCCCAGGCTCCAAGCTGGGCCTTCAATTTATCCTCTTCCCAAATAAATGGGGAACCTACGGAAAGTGTTGACTAAATATCGCAGGCCACTTATCCATTGAGCTATTGGAGGGTATAACTTCCACATAATAATTGCATTTCATGCATATTGTGTGGTATGAGCACGATACACAATATGAACTGCACTCGACACTTTGCTGTGTGAATTCCCAGATAATGCGTTCTCTGTGTTTATTTCATTCCAGGGTGGCACAAGCAAACATTCAAGAGATGTACCCTGACTTGGTGCGGGATGCAGGCAGAGCAACCTTTGGGAAGGAGCAGAGGAAAAAAATGAAGCACAAAAATTTAAAAAGGAGCCAATGCAAAAAAATAGTTAAACATACACTTGCCCTGAGAATGAAGATTACAACGGGGACGAACATGAAATTGGGGGTCAGACATAGAACGTGACATGTTTGATCTTGTTAAAGGTTCAGTAAATCAAGAGTTCTTCGATTTTGAATATAAAGATGGGCACATGCAAATCTTTGTGCAGCCCTGGACCAGTGAAATTAACAATCGGGTGCCACCACTTTGTACCGTAACATGTAATACATACAAGTAACAAGCTTGTTCCATTTGTGGATTCCCGTCCAGTCATGAGCGATTTGGATCCCCAGGTAGCAAAATTTGTGTTGGGCTTGATTGAACGGCAGTCCCACTAGTGCCCCTCCCCCTTGAGGGTATACTGGAAAGTTCTCGCTTTTGCTCATGTTGAGTTTGTTGCCCGAGAAGGCACCAAACTCTTTTAGGAGCGCGATGATTCTGTCCATGCTGCTCTGTGTGTCCGAGATATAGAGGAGCAGGTCGTCCGCATAGAGTGAGACTCTGTGCTCTCTGCCTCCCCTCTGGGTCCCCCTCCAGTTTTTTTGCTGTTTTGAGAGTGATCGTTAGTGGTTCGATCGCTAGGGCGAACAGCAGCAGTGACACGGGCATCCCTGCCTGGTGCCCCTGTTCAGCTGGAAGTATTGGGAAGCGTTGTACAGGAACTTCACCCTGATTCGAGTCCGAACCGCTCCAGTACCTCTATGAGGTACCGCCACTCGACTCCGTCGAAGGCCTTTTCTGCATCCAGGGAGACGATCACCTCAGCTGTTCTCTCCACGGATGGGTCATTATTACGTTCAACAGGCAACTGATGTTCGATTTTACCTGTCTACCTTTGACAAAGCCCATTTGATCCTCTGCGACCACCTCTGGTACACAGTCTTCTAGGCTTTTAGCTAGGATCTTGGCCAATATTGTGGCGTCTATGTTTAGTAGTGCGATGGGTCTGTATGACCCACATTCTGTTGGGTCTTTGTCTTTCTTAGGTATTAGCAAGATTGAGGCCTGTGCTAGTGTAGGTGGCAGTGTGTCCCTATCTAGCGAGTCTGTGAACATCACCGACAGGGGCAGCACGGTAGCATGGTGGTTAGCATAAATGCTTCACAGCTCCAGGGTCCCAGGTTCGATTCCCGGCTGGGTCACTGTCTGTGCGGAGTCTGCACGTCCTCCCCGTGTGTGCGTGGGCTTCCTCCGGATGCTCCGGTTTCCTCCCACAGTCCAAAGATATGCGGGTTAGGTGGATTGGCCATGCTAAATTGCCCGTAGTGTCCTAAAAAAGTAAGGTTAAGGGGGGGGTTGTTGGGTTACGGGTATAGGGTGGATACGTGGGTTTGAGTAGGGTGATCATGGCTCGGTACAACATCGAGGGCCGAAGGGCCTGTTCTGTGCTGTACTGTTCTATGTTCTATAGGTGCGGGGCCAGCGCTGTCGCAAATGTTTTGTAGAAATCCGCCGGAAACCCACCCGGTCCCGGCGCCTTCCCCACCTGCATGGAGCTTATACTCTCCATGATCTCTCCCAGTTCAAGTGGTGCATCCAGACCCCATTTTCTGTCCTCCCCTACAACTGATATGTCCAGTCCGTCGAGGAACCATTTCATCTCAGATTTCCCTGCTGGGGGTTCCGAGGAGTAAAGCCCTCGGTAAAAGGCCTCAAAGGTTTTGTTGACTTTTTCTGGGTCTGTTTATGATTTGCCTCTGTTGTCCCTGATTTGTGCAATTTTTCTGGTGGCTGCCTGCTTTCTCAGCTGGTGTGCCAACAGGCGGATGGCTTTGTCTCCGTGTTTGTATAGGGTCCCCCATGCCTGGCGGAGTTGGTGCACTGCCTTCCTTTTGGAGAGCAGGTCAAAGTCCATTTGTAGCTTTTTCCTCTCCACCAGGAGCTCTACGAATATCTACGGTCTACCTCCAGTATGGAGTCGACCAGCTGCTGCCTAGCTGTCCTTTCTTCTCTGTCTTGGCGCTTTGAGACGATAATTTCCCCTCTAGTCACGACCTTTAGCGCCTCCCAGAACGTGGAGGGTGAGACCTCTCCGTTTTGATTGTTCTCCGTATACTCCTTTACGCTGAAAGCCTTGTCGGCTAATAATAGGGCAGTGTCCAACCTCCATGTGTGTCATAATAAACACACAAGTATTTGATGGTGCACATGACCAATGAGCACACAGAATAGAGCAGCCAATCACCAGACAGGACACGGCCACTATAAAGCCAGAGGGCACTAGTTTTCCCGCTCTCTTGGGATGCAGCCTTTGAGACAGTCAGAGCCCGTGAGCAACAACTAGAACATCCACCATGTGGTAGTAAGATAGTTTGGTCAGGTTAGCCTCAGGTCAGGGCAGCACGGTGGCCTAGTCGTTAGCACAGCAGCCTTACGGCACTGAGGTCCGAGGTTCAATCCCGGCTCTGGGTCACTGTCCGTGTGGAGTTTGCACATTCTCCCCGTGTCTGCGTGGGTTTCACCCCCACAACCCAAAAATGTGCAAAGTGGGTGGATTGGCCACACTAAATTGACCCTTAATTGGAAAAAATAATTGGGTAATCTAAATTTATAAAAAGCAAAGGTTAGCCTCAGGTCTCCAGTCAACTCAGCATGTGAGGGGTTGGTTTAGCTCACTCGGCTAAATCGCTGGCTTTTACAGCAGACCAAGCAGTCCAGCAGCACAGTTCGATTCCCGTACCAGCCTCCCTGGACAGGCGCCGGAATGTGGCGACTAGGGGTTTTTCACAGTAACTTCATTGAAGGCTACTCGTGACAATAAGCAATTTTCATTTCATTTCATAGTGTGAACCCACAGTTAAAGTATGTTTAATAATTAAGTGTTCAATACAATAGAGTTGCATTTCTTCAAGTGTTGGAAGCCTGTCTCTCTCACTGCTACAGTAAACGCAGTCCTCGCAGACCCAGCTTACCCAACACATCAGACTCCAACCTCACATCCATATAATGTGGAGCATGGTCAGAGATTACAATTGCGGAGTATTCTGCTTGGATCAGCCCTGGAAGCACCGTTTCCCCCACCACAAAGAAGTCAATTCTGGCATATACGTTGTGTACTGGGGAGAAGAAGGAAAACTCCTTCTCCCCTGGGTGGGTGATCTTCCAAGGGTCCGACGCTCCCACCTTTTCCATAAAACGACCAAGTTTCTTTGCCATGTTTGAGATCTTTCCTGTTTTGGGGTTTGACCTGTCTGTACTTGGGTCCTGTACACAGTTAAAGTCCTCCCCCCATGATTAGTCGGTGCGTCGCTATTTCGGGGATTTCCGCCATGGTCTTTTTAATGAATTTTGTGTCGTCCCAGTTGGGAGCGTACAAGTTAATGAGTACAACCAGTGCCTCGTCCAGGGCCCCGCTAACCATGGCGTACCGTCCCCATGTGTTTGTAACCGTCTTCGTCGCCTTAAACATCGTCCTCTTGCTGATCAGTATTGCCACCCCTCTGGCTCTCGTCCCGTAGCAGGAATGGTAGGTTTGTCCCACCCAGCCCTTTCTTACCCGCAGTCGGTCCTGCTCTCTCAGGTGTGTCTCTTGGAGGAAGACTATGTTGGCTTTCATGTTTCTCAGGTGGAAGAAGACTGGATCCTTCCACTGGGCCGTTGAGTCCCCTTACGTTCCAGATAACTATCCTGGTGGGGGGCTTCTGTTCCACCGCTCCTGTGGGATTAACCATATTTACCTGGTGGGTTTCCTTTTGTTAGGGGGCCGTCCAAGATGGCCACTGTCACTGCTGTCCCCATGCGGTCCTTCCCCTGCGCTCTCGGGTCTCCCTTTGTCCAGGTCGCACCCAACATGGCTGGCCACTGTGCATCCGCCATGTGGGTAGGGCCCTGGACTCTGGGGTCTCCCTTCGCCCAGAGACCGTATTGGGTGGTTGCTTGCAGTGCTTCCTTGCTCCAGGCCCCTGGTTGTGGCCCTTTGTAGCCTTATTGCTGCTTTCATTCTAGTTTTATTTTTCCTTCCCTCCCTGTGCCCCCCCCCGATCCCTCCCTTCCCCCACCCCCCTCCCATTTTCCTCTCTTTTGTCCCCCTTTCCTCCGCTCCTATTCCTGTTTGCTCCCCCGTTCTCATCTCCCCTTCCCCACCTGGCGGCGTCCCCCCTCTTGGGGGCGCGCCGCGGCCCTGCTCTGCTGCATACCCCTGGCACTAGCTTTCCCGCTAGTGCGGTGACCCTCCCTCCCGGGAGTTACTGTCTCGCTTCTCCCTCTCCTACTCTCTGTAGTTACTGACTTTACTCTCCCTTCTCCGCTGTGCTCGTTCTTTTGTACTCGGCCACTATTGGGGGGGGGGGGGGGGGGGGGGGGGGCGGAGAGGCGAGATGCTGCCTCACCCACTCCCCCTTCGTCGGCTTGTGGGTGTGCTGTTGCTCCTTGCCAGGGGCCCCTTATTTCTTCCCCTACTGTCGGTGTTCCAGCCCGCATTCCTCGACTTGTTTGCCCCGCCAGGGGCTGTGAAGAAATATTCTTTGCCTTGATGTGTGACCCAGAGCTTTGCTGGGTACAGCATACCAAAGCGTACGCCGTTCCTGTAAAGGGCTGCTTTCGCCCTGTTAAACTCGGCATGTTTCCTGGCTAGGTCCACTCCAATGTCTTGGTATACCTAATGCTATGTCCTTTCAATTGGCAGTTCTTGGTCTGCCTGGCCCAGCGCTGGATCCTTTCCCGGTCTTGGTACCGGTGCAGTTTGGCCATTACTGCCCTCGGTTGCTTCCTGGCCTTGAGTTTTGGGCGTAGTGACTGGTGTGCTCTGTCCATTTCTGGTGGGTTGGGGATAGTTTTCCTCCCCACTAAATTGGCCAGCATCTCAACCACGTATACCGTGGGGTCCCTGCCTTTGATTCCCTCCGGTACGCCCACAATCCGTACGTATTGCCTTCTCGAGCGGTTCTCTTGATCTTCCACTTTGCTCTTCAGGTTCTCCTGCATTGTGACCAGCCTCGCCACCTCCTTTTCCAGAGTCGTGATCCGAACGCTCTTGTCAGTTGCAGCCTTTTCTAACTCTTTAATGATCGCCTCTTGGGCTTCCTGTCTCTTCTCTGCTCTGTTCAGGGCGAGCTGTATTTCAGCCAGGGTCTTGGCCACCGCTGCCTTCACTGCGGTCCCAATGTCAGCTTATACCTCCGCTTTTATCTCCTGCTGGTGCTCCCTCAGTGCCTCGGTGAAGGATGCCTTCCAGTTCCCCCCTGGTACAGGGGGGGGGGGGGGGGGGGGGGGGGGGGAGTTTACTCCTGTCTGTCCTCGTTTCGGCGAAACTTCCGCTTCGCCGCCTCGTCCACCGGTTGGCTCAGCTGAGTGCGGTCGTCCCTGGCCCTTTCTGCTCCTTGTGTCTATTCTGCCTCTAGCTGGGTTTCCTTCAGGCATTTTTGCTTCTAGTCCCTCACTTTCTTCCTTCCTCTGTCCTGTTAAGTTTGGGGAATGGATTGCTGCTTCTTTTTAGCGAATTCTGTTGAAACGTGGCTGTTTTTTGGGTCCACGGGAGGAGAGCCACCTCACGTGCGACTGCTCAGCACGTCGTCATCACTGGAAGAGCTTCTAGTTTTTCTAACCCAAACGCCACAACCAAAATAGAAAAGTAAATACACTAGACAGCAATTAAACACAAAGTAATTATACCTGATGGTAGAAATCATTTGTATTGATACGCTAAATATTTCTGCAAGGCCATTCTGAAAGGAATTATTTTTCTCTATCCTGCAGGGATAAAATAGTGTGTGAGCGCAGGATCACCAGCTGTTTCATTCAGAGGTGCTGGATATTTGAACAAGTTGCAAAAGCAGCCGTCTAATGGTCTGAAATATTGGTGAAAATTTCATTTCCATTCAATAAGAGGTCAACAAGTGTTGGATTAGAGCTTCCTCTCCATTTATTCAATAGTCTGTATTATGCATTAATATACATCTGTGTGTAGAATCATAGAATCCTTTCGGGGCAGAAGGAGGCCACTTGGCCCATCAATTCTGCATTGGCTCACCGAAAGAGCTTTCGAAAATTCTGTAGATTCTGGAACAGTCACAGTGGGCTGGAGGGTGGCACATCTAATCCCAGCAATTAAAAAAGGAGGGTGAAAAAGTATTGGAGTTTATTATAAACGTTGTGATAAATGAACACTTCGACAATATTAACAGGGCGGCATGGTGGCGCAGTGGTTAGCACTGCTGCCTAACGGCACAGAGGACCCGGGTTTGATCCCGATCCTGGGCCACTGTCTATGTGGAGTTTGCACATTCTCCCCATGTCTGCATGGATCTCACCCCCACAACCCAAAAAGATGTGCAGGGTAGGTGAATTGGCCACGCTAAAGTGCCCCCTTTTTTGGAACAAAAAAATAATTGGATACTTTAAAAATTAAAAAGAAAATATCAACAGGGTTAGACAAAATTAACATGGACTTATGAGAAGGAAATCATGTTTTGACAAACCAGTCATTTTTTGAGGATGCAACTAGCAGCCTAGGTAAGGGAGAAACAGTGGATATGGTGTATTCAGATTTTCAGAAAGCTTTTGATAAAAGTTGTTAAGAGGTTAGTGTGCAAAAGTAAAGCACACAGGATTGGGAGTAATATATTAGCATGGATTGAGAATTGGTTATCAGATAGGAAACAGTAGGAATAAATGGCTCTTTTTTGGAGTGTCAGGCTCGTGGGATCCCTGAAGGATCGTTGCTTGGGCCCCAGCTATTCACAATATGTATCAATGATTTGGATGAGGGAACCAAATGTAATAATATCAAGTTTGCTGATGGCACAAAACTTGGTGGGACTGTGAGTGGTGAGGAGGAATGTCAAGAGGCTTCAAGGTGATTAAGACAAGTTGAATAAGTGGGAAAATACATGGCAGGTGCAGTATGAATTTGAAGTTAACCACTTTGGAAGGAAAACTGAATGGCAGAGCATATTGAAATGATGATAGATTGGGAAATGTTGGTGTATAAATAGCCCGAGATGTCCTTGTACACCAGTCACTGAAAGCAAGCATGCAGGTACAGCAAGCAATTAAGAAGGCAAATGGTATGTTGGTCTTCATTGTAAGAGGATTTTAGTATAGGAATTAGGATTTCTTATTGCAGCTGTACTTCTTTTCTACTTACCTAGGCAGTCACTTTAGGTGGAGTATGACTTGATTACACACAAAAAATGAGTTCTCAGGTGACTGAAGAGTCCAGTACGCGGCCTATAGTATCCATCACAGGTAGGGCAGGTGGTGGTTGGAGGAGTGAAATACATTCCCTTCACCTTGATGCTTGGCTTCAGCTTGTTCTCAGCGATGAAACTCGAGGTGTTCAGCTCCTTCCCAGATGCTTTTACTCCACTTTGGGCAGTCCTGGGCCAGGGATTCCCAAGTGTCAGTGGGGATGATGAACTTTTTCAAGGTTTTGAGGGTGTCCTAGAAGCATTTCCTCTGCCCTCCTGGGGCTTGCTTGCTGTGTTGAAACTCTGAGTAGAGAGCTTGTTTCGGGAGCCTTGTGTCAGGCATATTGATTATTTGGCCTGTCCAGCAGAGCTGAGTGACCATCATCTGTGCTTCGATGTTGGGAATGAGCGAGAGCACCGACGTTGGTGTGCCTATCCTGCCAATGAATTTGCAGGATCTTATGGAGGCAATGCTGGTGGCACTTCTCAGAGTTCATTTTAATGGGTGTAAGATGACTGTGTGCGTGTTCTTTTAATGTGGGGTGGCTGTTGCACACCAACTACCACACCGGCTCGATGGAGCAAAGCCTTGGTCCAGTGACAATGAGGTACAAGGCAACTGGAGATCAGACTCCGCTGTATGAGCCTAGGACATACGAGTACACATACTCTTACTGTCCTCCTTTCTCCTTTTCACAGGATCTCTCTCCTTAGGATTTATAAAGTGCAATGATGGCTTCATGAGGATGGCACTGCCCTTTGCTGTGAATGGCCCGGCTCCTCTCTAATTGCGATCCTCTCACTATGAATAGCTCCACTGCTCCTCTCTCACTCTTCTAGGTGGTGGTCACTGTCTCGGGGTCCTCTTTTTGTCTACGGGATCTTGGCGATACCACATTGTGTGCATTGTTGGTCTCCTTACCTACGAAAGGACATACTTGCCAATGAGGGAATGCAATGAAGGTTCACCAGACTGAACCCTGGGATGCCAGGTTTGTCATATTAGAAGAGATCGGGTCGATCGGACCAGTGTTGATTGGAATTGAGAAGAATGAGAGGGGTTCTCATTGAAACGTATAGAATTCTGACAGGGTCGGACAGACTGGACACAGGGATGTTGTGTCCTCTGTCTAGGGGGGTCTAGAGCAAGGGGTCACAGTCTCAGGATATGGAGTGGGGCAGTGTTTTTCAAACTTTTTTCCAGGGACTCACCTTTACCAACCGGCCAACCTGCGCGAACCATGCCGGCCGACCTTCCGACCCACCATTTTCTCTTACCTTTAATGCGAGAGGTGAACCTGCTTGGTCCTCATGATCTCATTCCAATCAGGTTCACAGGAGGAGAGGTAAGACATAGTTAGCATCCAAGTTTCATCAGCAAATGAATCCGCCAGAGAGGACAATTTCTCGAGGAGGAAAAAGTGGATTTTGTACCTCAGTTCGTAAACTCTGAGTAGCTCCCATGTTGACCGATCATTACAGTAACTCTTCAAGTGGATGAAGTCCACCGTCATTGGGATTGACTGGTCACCGTTTTAATTCAATGCTTTAATGTTGTCTAAAAGGTCAGCAAAAAACTTATAGCCACCCTTCCGTACACAGAGGGCGACATTGTGATGATTTCCCATGGCTTTCATTGTATCCCTTGCCAAATATTCAGTTCTGTCCATGATTAAACCATGAGGAATATATACTCTCTCCAGATCATTTGAGTAATGTTTAGGGATGCAAAACAGATCGAGGTCAATGCCTTATGCATCATCGGTGATCAGCCACTGCCATTCCACTATCGCACTTTGACCCCGGGTTCAGGTCCCAACACTCCCGGTCCATATGTGCACTGATGAGTGGTCACGGATGTATAGTGTGCCCACAATTTTTTTTAGCTGCTCGCAGCCAGCATTGTTAGAAGCTGGCTGTTGCGTGCAAATTTCCATAATCGGAAATGCTGCGATGTCTGGCTCCGTGACCCTCCCGACAACTGTCCGCGACCCCCACTTTGAAAATGCCTAGAGTAGGGCATTTAGGATTGAGGTGAGAAGAACCTTTATCACGGAGGATGGTGAACCTCTGGAATCCTCTACCACACAAGGTAGTGGAGGCTAAGTCACCAAATACATTTAAGAAAGAACTCAATAGATCTCTCGACCATAAAGTCGTCAAGGGGTATGGGGAGAGCGCGGGAGAATGGCATTTAGAGCAGTATTTTTCAAATTTGTTTCCTGGGTCACGTTTTTGCCAACCTGCCGACATTTGGGACCCAAGCCCAGCGACCTTGGCAAAACACGCCATGTTCACTTACCTTTAAT
The DNA here is from genome assembly GCF_902713615.1 of Scyliorhinus canicula. Classification (NCBI taxonomy): domain Eukaryota; kingdom Metazoa; phylum Chordata; class Chondrichthyes; order Carcharhiniformes; family Scyliorhinidae; genus Scyliorhinus; species Scyliorhinus canicula. Next base: position 105,469,023 of record NC_052157.1, on the reverse strand, counting down.
GCAAAAGGGTAGCCTGCTTGGTCGTCACAAGCTCACTCCAATCAGGTTCACAGGAGGAGAGGTGCAGACTTCAGCCAGTTCCTTTGTGCTGTCTTCACCTTTGTGTGAACAGAAAATCGAATCACGCACCATGTAGGTCATTGCAAAAGGCAATAGTATCAAAATGCTTGATTTACTCAGCACTGGATACTCAGGGGCTTTTGGCATGTATTTTAAAAACAAATTCCAATGAAAGGGAAATTTAGCATGGCCAATCCACCTAGCCCGCACATCTTTGGGTTGTGGGGGTGAGACCCACGCAGACACAGGGAGAATGTGCAAACAGCACATAGACAGTGACCCGGGGCTACAAACGAACCAGAGTATTCGCTGCCATGAGGCAGCAGTGCTAACCACTGCACCACCATGCCGCCCTTTCAGACATTTGTTAATGCGCTGTCGCAGGAATGATACAGCAGCTTAGTCTTTTCGTTTGGAGTCAGCTGCAAGTTAATAACTGACTCTGAGGTCCCAACCTCCAAAGAAATTTTTCACCACCACTTCTCTTTCAAAATCTGAAACTTCTCTCATTTGCCAGTACTTTTTTGAAGATAACACACATGGGTTTTGCATCCTTAATTGCATTGGCACAAATGACAAAACCATATCTCAAGATAGACTGCTTTGTTCCCGAGTTGCTATTCTTTGTAGGCTGTCAACCAGAGGCACCTGATGCTCTGTACAGAGCTAACACGAGCATTGCTCTGTACTGCCCTGAACTCTTTTGAGCAGCTCTCTCCAGCAGATTCAGATGTGAGATCCTGTCCAGTAGGTACACTGCCGATTTGGTCTCTGGCCATCTCTTAGTTGTAAGAAAATGATTCATCTTCACAGTCCTCTTGCCAGCAGCTAGAAAATGGGAGAAGCTCTCTTCTGTGAATTGTCGCCAAAAACAGAGGACGCTTGATGTCAAGTGTACATGCACAGTGCGTGACCTGCTCACCACTGCCATTTCTGACACGAAGACTGAACACAACATTTAAACAGCAGCAGTAGACGCCATTCTTAACAAGAATGCCAGTAGCAGTCCTTGGTTGCTTCTCCCATGATCAGAATCGGTTTCCTCCCACAGTCCAAAGATGTGGGGATTAGGTAGATTGGCCATGCTAAAATTGCCCCTCAGTGTCCAAAAGGTTAGGTGTTGTTACTGGGATAGGATGGAGGTGGTTGCTCTTTCCAAGGGTCGGTGCAGACACAATGGGCCGAATGGCCTCCTTCTACACTGTAGGGATTCTATGAAGGGTACAGGGAAGGCGCTATCTCCAGCTCTAGGTCTCAAGACATCTCGGTTCAACACCACACTGACCCTGGGTTATGTGCCTTCTTGTATCATTGTGAGAGCAGCATTTAAAAGACACAGCATTATACATCAAAAACTGGTGAATCCAGATGGTTATGCAGAAAACTGCATAATTTACAAATTTCTTAGGTATCCTGACCGTGAGTCAGTTCAAGGCGATGATACATCCACAATGCAATCGGATCTACAATGTGCAGGATGCCAAATTACAGATTGGTACCCAAGTGATTATAGCTCCTTGGAAAATACAGATTGCAGGCGGGACAGGTGCATCCGGGGGGGACCCCCGTCCGATGGTGATCAGGTTCCACAGGTTTGTTGAAAAGGAGCGGGTGCTGCAGTGGGCAAAGAGCACCAAGAGCAGCATGTGGAATAACAGTGTTCTTCGCATCTACCAGGACCTAAGCCAGGAGGTGGCCAGGCAGCGAGCAGCCTTTAAACAAGTTAAGGAGGTGTTGTTCAAGAAGCCTGTGAAGTTTGGTCTGCTCTTCCCGGCCCGTCTTTGGGTTACGCATCAGGGTCAACACCACTACTTCTCCAAGCCCGAAGAAGCGATGGACTTTGCGAGGGATCAGGGGCTGGTCCTGAAAAGAGGTCCCACGGACGCAAGCTAGGGTCCGAGAACTACCGTTTGAAGGGACGCCGATTGTGCCTAGACTGTTGGTCAACTGTTTACTGTTTTAAAGGTGCCATGTGGGGTATTTGTTTTTTTTTGTGTGGGCAGTTTTTGCCCCCCCAATATGTGATAACCATCGATTTTCTCCCGGGAACATGGATGGGGGGTTTCGAACATGGCGGCGGTGAACAATATGTTCCTGGAGGGGAGCTTTGCGAGTTTGAGGGGCTTGGAGGAGAAATTTGGTCTGGTAAGGGGAAATGATTTCAGGTACTTACAGATGCGGACAGTGTCCGCAGACAGGTCCCATCCTTCCCACGCCTCCCGCCAATATGGATCCAAGACAGAATAGTCTCTAGAGGGGAAGGAGGGGAGGGTAGAGTCTCAGATATTTATAAGGTGCTCATGAAGGGGGAAGAGTCCCAGACGGAGGAACTGAAACTCAAATGGGAGGAGGAGCTTGGCAGGGAGGAGGGCTGTGGGCAGAAGCCCCGAGTAGGGTAAACTCAACCGCAACATGTGCCAGGCTCGGCCTGATTCAATTTAAGGTCGTTCACCGGGCCCACATGACGGTAGCTCGGATGAGCAAATTCTGTGGGGTAGAGGATAAGTGCACTAGATGCGGGGGAGGACCAGCAAACCACGTTCACATGTTTTGGGCATGTCCTAAGCTTAGGGGGTACTGGGAGGGATTTGCGGGGTTCATGTCCCGGGTGCTAAACACAAGGGTGGTGATGAGTCATGGGATGGCAATTTTTGGGGTTTCGGAAGACCCGGGAGTCCAGGGCGAGAAAGAGGCCGATGTTCTGGCCTTTGCATCCCGGATAGCCCGGCGACGAATACTGCTGGCATGGAGGGACTCAAAACCCCCGAAGACCAAGCTATGGATTTCGGACATGTCAAGTTTTCTGGGTATGGAAAAAATTAAGTTCGCCTTGAGGGGAGCTGTACTGGGGTTCGCCCGAAGGTGGCAATCATTCATCGACTTCTTCGCGGGAGAGTGAATGTCAGCAGGGGGGGGGGGGGGGGGAGGATTAGAGTGGAGTAGGAGGAATGAATAGGCAGGCAGTGTCGATGGGAGAGGAGCGGGCTTGTGCAGTATGGTTCGACTGAAGTATTGATTTTGCGTTGATGTTTGCACATTTTTGCCTTTTTTGGTTTTTTATGTTATCTATAACTGTTTACAATGCTGAAAAATACCTCAATAAAATTGTTTGGTAAAGAATCTTATAAGAAATTTGCAGCGGACCTGGCACCACATCTGTTGGGGGCGTTTAATGAAGCACCGGAGAAGGGGGAGTTGCCGAAAACGCTGAAGCAGGTAGTGATCACACTAATCCCAAAAAAAGTGAAGGATCCGGTGGAATGTGGGTTGTATAGACCCATATCACTATTGAATACGGATGTGAAAGTATTGGCTAAGTTGTTGGCGGGGAGGATGGAGGATTGTGCCCTGGGGCACAAGGGCAGGCAGCTCGCGAGTAATATAAGACGGCTGTTGAATGTGGTGATGAATCTGTCGAGAGCTCTGGTACCGGAGGTGTTGTCCATGGATGCGAAGAAAGCATTTGATCGGTTGGAGTGGTGGTACTTGTTCGAAGTTTTGGGTTTGGGCCGGGATTTGTGGTTGCTGTTTGTGGCGCCAAGAGCGAGGGTGAGGACGAATGATGAGCTCACAAAGCTTTGACTTACACAGGGGTACGAGGCAGGGGTGCCCGCTGTCGCTGCTGCTGTTTGCGCTGGCCATAGAGCCGTTGGCGATGGCTCTCAGGGGGTCAGCAGAGTGGCAGGGGATAATGAGGGAACAGAGGGCGCATCGGGTGTCGCTCTATTCCGATGACCTCGGAATAGATGTTTTGGATCCATTGGAGAGTATGGGAAGGAGTATGGGCCTGTTGGGGAGGTTTGGAGGGTTCTCGGGATACAAGCTGAATAGAGGAAAAAGCAAGGTATTCCCGCTAAATGAGCTAGCACAGTGGGCTAATTTAGGGGGGGATGCCATTTACATTAGCGAGGGATAGGTTTAGGTACTTGGGGATTCAGGTAGCGAGGGAATGGATGGGGCTCCATGAGTGGAACTTAATGAAGCTGGTGAAGGAGGCCAGGGAGGATCTTAAGAGGAGAAAATGAATATTCTGCCGATTTTCTTGTTTATCTTTCAGGCTCTCCCGATCTTTATACCATAGGCCTTTTTTCGGAAAGTGGACACAATCATCTCTGACTTTGTATGGGCGGGGAAGGTGCCGAGGGTGGCGAGGACCCTGCTACAGAGGCAGAGGGGGTGTTGGCGTTGCCAAACTTGCTTCATTATTATTCGGTGGCGAATGTGGACAAGGTGCGGTGTTGGTGGGAAGAAGGGGTAGAGTGGGTTAGGATGGAGGAGGAATCTTGTAAGGGATCTAGTTTGAGGGCTATGGTGACAGCAGCATTGCCAATGGCTCTGAGTAGGTATTCAGGGAGCCCAGTGGTGCAGTCCATGGTGAAGATATGGAATCAGCTGAGGAGGCATTTTAGAGTGGAAGGGATGTCGGTGCTAATGCCGCTGTTTGAGAATCATGGGTTTGAGCCGGGGGGAATGTGTTCAACAGGAGGTGGAGGGAAGTGGGGCTGGGCAAGGTGAGGGATTTGTATTTGGGGGAAGGGTTCGCCAGTCTGAGGAGCTAAGGGAGAGGGTAGACATGCCGAGGGGTAGTGAGTTCAGGTATCTACAGGTTAGGGACTTTGCACGAAAGGTCTGGAAGGGGCTCCCTAGATTGCCGGGATACACCCTGCTGGAGCGACTGCTGCTTCCGGATGTGGAAGGTGGGAAGAATTGGGGTTATATACAAGTGGCTGGGGGAGCAGGGAGGCGAGCGGGTGGTGAAAATAAAGGAGAAATGGGAAGTAGAGTTGGGAATGGGGAACGATTGGGGAGTATGGGGTGAGGCACTGCGAAGAGTAAATGGGACCTTTTCTTGTGCAAGGATGAGCCTGATACAGTTCAAGGTGGTGCACAGAGTGCATATAACTCGGGCGAGAATGAGTGGGTTCTTTCAGGGGGTAGCAGATGAGTGTGAGAGGTGTGGGCAGGGCCGGCGAATCACGCGCACATGATTTGGGGTTGTGAAAAATTGGGAAGATTCTGGGCGGGAGTGTTCTCGGTCTTAGCCAGGATAGTGGAGGAGGGAGTGGACCCGGACCCTTTGGTGGTGATATTTGGGGTTTCAGAGAAGCCGGAGCTCATGGAGAGGAGGAAGGCTGATGTCATGGCCTTTGCCTCTCCGATTGCACGGCGACAAATTTTGCTGGAGTGGCGGTCAGCATTGCCACCGGGGGTAGCAGCATGGTTGGGTGATCTGTACGACTTCCTGCGGTTAGAGAAGATAAAGTATGAGTTAAGGTATGAGTGACGTATCTGAACTTCTTCCACGAGAAAGTAACTGAAATCTTGTTTGGCTGTTTGAGACACAGAAAGGCAACCTCCCATCGTGAGAGCTATTCTGAGTCTTAGGAGAGAAACAGATGTTCCTCTTTTGGTGGCTTAACCTAAATAATAGGTTTGTAAGATTAGTGTTTTCAGGTCCGGAATACCTAAACCCGTCACACTATTCAAGAGTGGTACTTTCAGCTGCCTAACACAAATGTAGTTTTTTTAAAAACTGAATTCCACCTTTAATACATTCAACCCAACACCAGTTTGTACTCAATGGTTTAGCAGAATGTTATTATTTAAAGTCTCTCACCATATCTGGGATTGAGGGAAACAGTGTTGGAAGAAAACAATTTGTTGCATTGCATACAGGATTTGCACAGTAGCTTCACTGCAGTATTAATGTAAGCCTACTTGTGACAATAATAAAGATTATTAAACTGGGGTAGTTCTAAAACTTCAAGACTCCCACGTTGGTTAGATCAAATGGTGTGTGTATTATGTGCAGCATCAATCTGCACAACTGCTTTCAAAAATTCAATGCATCAGAATTCCAAATATACTTTTATTGCTCAGAAAAAATTGAAATCTAAAATCATGTACAAGAAAATGTATACAGGCTTTAAAATTAGCCAAGGAACTGATTCCAGAAATCATCCATATAATCAATATAAAATTTCTAGTTAGTTAGAATAGACAATATTTTCCAGTGTAGATAATTGATAGATTACCAAACTCCATAAGTGTATAGCATAAATCATTCGACCCTCATTTATAGTGCTGTCATTTAGTCTACTCTGCTCTGGAGAACCAGATACTTCTTTCCCAAAGCAGTAAAGAAGGAAACAATAAAACCCACAAAATGAAACTTAATTTTTCATTAGTCACTCTTAAGAAATGAAGCATTGTATGCGTTATTTCTAATTATGCTCCTGACACAGTCAGTTGCGCCTTATGAAATACAAAAATGCATCCAATGCTGTTATATTCAAGACTCATTGTTTAAAAACAAAAACAAAAACCTATCAATGCTTTAAACATTTTGAAATTATACAATCCACTAGGGGTATACACTTCCCAAGTAAATATTATTTGATCACCAGTCTTCACAGAACAAGCTCCACTTGCTACTTGATTTTTTAAAAATCATCCCATCAATCATGCTTTTGTAATAAAACTTGTTGTTTTATTACAAAATGAAATGGGCAGAAAACACCTTACATTTAAAGGGTTTGTTTCAAATACCATTCTTAATCTGACCAGAAAATTGATTCATATTCTCATGTAGTTTCTTCACTCTTCATTTCTCCAAACTGGTTTTCAAATTTGAGTTATATTGTTAAATCCTATTACGTAATCTATATGCTTGTTTTTGAAAAAGTTGAAAAGATTCCAAAGGAGTAACTAGAGCACAGTTACTCATTTCTTTTTACATCTATTTTACTGAAGATACTTTGGTAGGAGACAGGTGTTGAAATGGAGCAAGTTTTAAAAAACGAAACTTACAGCAGATCTTAAAGGTTGGAAGGCAAAAGGACAAAGAATTATTGATACTTCAGAAGCATCAGGTAACTAGTAAAGCTTTCACAAAGGATTCGATTTAGATTGTCAATAAATTATGATCAAGTTTGCACTTCATTCCTTTTGATACAGATCATACGTAAAATACAGAGTAAAGCAAGTTTGGTCCACAGATGGTGTTGTTTCAATATCCTCTTCCTTTGTTATGGAACAGGTTACAATAATAGTTATGTGACTAGCAATAAAACAGGAAAAATAAATCACCAAAAATAACTAGTTGATTTTAAATCTACGATAGGCAGATTATTCCACGGACTGTCAGAGCAGAATGTTAACATCTCCATTTCATCTCTCCTTCAAATGCTGCTGTCTTCCAGTTAGTACAGTGATTTTTGGTTTATTAAAATGCAAGACATTTGAAGTATTAGTAAATGGAGCCACATTCAGTGTCAATTTCTGGTGAACAAATTAACATTACTAAATCAGTTTTCAACCAGATATGGCTTGATGGCTGATTCTAACTCTGTGTAGCTCGAAACCATTCCCAGTCCATTCATAACTTTCTTCTAATAAAACAGGTATTCAACCCAGGACCATCCATATTTAATTTGCCAATGCCTCATATACAGTATATGTCGAACAAAAGCATACTTCATAGACCTATGCTTAATACCAGTGAACGATGTTGTAAAACAAATGTATAGGTTGTTGTTCACTTTTTCTGCTCAGTCATTTATAGGAACCATGACTCCTTTGATAAAGTCTTCCTTCGTCCATTGGTAGATTTTCAGACAGCTTAAGTAACAGATTGTCAAAGTTAAAAGCATGTGCCTCTCACAATATATTTTAGTTCTCACACTGGTTCAAATAAAATCATGGGACCTTAAGAGTGCTCAACACAAACTCCAATGCTTAATGACAGGTAGTACAACTTGATCAAAATATTTCCTCATTTTATACATGAAAATAATACTCCAAACATTTTTTTGGAATTTTAGGAAAAGCATCAGGTTTTTAAAAAAAACCAGTTCAGAACTGATGAAATATAATTGATCTGAAACATAAACTCAGAATAGCTACTGTAGCAAGAAATACAAAAATAGACTGTATGTACCTTAACAAGATTGTTAAAAGGAAGAAATTAGTGCAAGTAAACATGGGTCACTTAAGGCAGATGCAGTTGAAAGGTTATTAATCTGAAAGGTTAATTCTGTTCCTCTCTCCACTGATGCTGCCCGAGCTGTTGAATATCTCCAGGATTTTGATTTTTTTCTCTCCCCTAACTCCCTTGCTGCTCAGCTGCACTGGTGACCCAAGCAACAGAGGAAACCAGAGCATCTTTTAGTAAAAGGTGTGGGGAATGGAGGCGGGGTTGCCAACTTCATAGTCACGGGACCTCAGGGCACAGTACTGTCAGCTGGGAGCCTGTTATCGCACAATTCCCAGGTTGGTTGTAAATTAAGCTCCTGCTGTTAGTTAGGAGCCTCTCAGTGGATAGACCGAGTTGGTAATATCAAAAAAAAATTTGCTCAGACTTTTCTTTTTTAAAAAGGGGTTATGGAGTTACACTCCTGAGACTTTCCCTACAAAACCAGGATTTGTGCTTTTATTTTCCTTTACATCCTGTGCATAACAAAAACAAACCCTTTCAGCTTCCCCACCTTTACTGAAAACATTAAAACAAACTTCAGGCAACATTGATCTCCTTGCAGCTTTTACTTTTACTATAGAAGATGTCAGTTCTGTATAGGGAGTAATAAGCCAATTCTCCCCAACAGCCTGCCAATTTGATACGAGGTCTGTAAACCAGCATCAAAATCTTTATTATTTAAAATATGCAAATCGCATCATTTGAAACAGAAACAGAGTCTGAAAGAGAAAAAGTAAATTAATCATGTTACAATGCCATTGGGAGTGATTCTCTGGCCGCACTGCACCCGCTGCAGACTCCACTATGCCGGGGGAATAGTCAGAGGGCCCCTAAATGGGGTTTGTGCTGGGCGCCGACCAGTGGCAGATGCCCTCAGCCTGTGGCAGTTGATGTAATCTGGTTCACCATCTCGCTGGGCACTGACATCATATGTGACGACCATGTTGGGGGGCACTGGAACCCCCAGGTGGTTGGGGCATGGCTGGGTAATGCCATGGCACCGTTAACTGGGCACTACCAAGGGGGGTGGAACCTGAAAGGAGGCGGGCATCTGGTGACCACAACGCAGGGTATCACTCATCTGTGTGTTGGAGGGGGGGGGGGGGAGGTTCTGAAATGGAGGCCCCAATGACAGTGAGGATGATGGAGGGGTGGGGAGGGCACTGAAGCTCCGATGGTGGTGATGTTTGGGGACGGGCCTCAACTATCACTTAAGAGATCGTGGCTTCCTCTAAAAACTGCATCCCTTTCTCTGTGAAGCCGGGCATGTTGGTGTGTTAATGGTGGGTCCGCCACTCATATGCCGGTGCAAAACTCCCCCTCTCAATAAAAACTAAGTTTTTTTCAAAATTCATCATCCCCGCTGCAGATTTCCTAGTGGCATGGGGTGGCTTTAATGGGAATTCCCATTAACAACAGCGGGAGCAGCTGCCAGCGAACGGCCCATCAGCCCTCGCTGCCGAGAAATACGCAGCTCTGAGGCCGAAGAATCCAACCAAATGTCTACAGATGGATTGTCAACAGCAAACACTACTGCCCTTTAGATTAGGCCGATAACATATTCACACACTTCAGTAATGTGCATCTGATATGCTGGCGTGGGAGAGAGAAAAAGTCTAAAATATAAAGTGGGAAACCTATAGGTAGCAAGCACACCCGTCCTGATGTCAGGCAAGCTCAAGACAGCATTTATTAATGTGAGTGATATAGTTTCAACATTTTAGTAACGATAGGAGATATTTTGTGACCCATGTAGAAAGCCCCTTACAAAATGCTCCTATTGGAGACCCTATGGTATTTGCTTAACTATTTTGGGGTATGTGGAAGAGATGTTTTGTGCTAATATACATTTACACTGGGATTTTTAAGATAACAAAATGAAACGACTATAGTCAGATGGAGGTCAAATTCACAAATCACATCTTGCAACATTCTGGTCTAAGAACAACAAAGCTTTTCAAAGGTTTGCAATGTAAACGCAACAACTAAGACTTCAGTTGATCTACCTCCCATTCTGGTTATTGCTTGCAAGATACAGGTAGCACCATTTCAAATATAGGCCAAGTCAGTTTTCACAGCTGAAACAAAGTCTATGCTAGAGAACAGATTTAAATAGACAGGACACACTTTGAGAAAAATGTGGCAGGAAACAGCTTTCAATCCTGAGAAAAAGTAGGAAACTGTAAACATGTCTCTGCAGATGGACAAAGGCTGCAATGCTCCATTATTAGAACAGTCACAGGTCCAGAGCAAGTAACAGATACAAAGATTTAACGGATGGATTAGAATTCAAATATCAGTACACTGAAACTTTTGCATGTAGAAAACTTAATTGGTAAAAGAAAAATCATTTAGATAAGATTACATAAGGCACAACAGATTTGAGATTTGGCATTAAAATCCACTTTAAATAGTACATTTGGTGTCATGAATTTTCTTTTGGTTGTGGGTGAGGGGGATGGAAAAGATAAAAAAGATTTCTTGGGAAAAATGTTGGTATAAAATTGAAGATCAGACAATGATGGTGTAGTACTGTCAAAAATGGAAATCCAGCACCTACAGAGCGACAGAATGGTTGAAAACTATAAGGACACTGGCATTAACCATACAATTTGGAAGGACAGTGGAGAGAAACCACTCAAATCTTAAATATTTTAACAGAATTTACAATGTTACATTGTTTGACCGTTAACCTGTTTTAAACTCCTGTAAACATTTACATGCAATTATTGCACTGTAGACACCAATGCAAAGTTAAAGATCGATAGACTGTATTTCAAATTTAAAACTTGGTGTTTAAATTGTACATATCAATTGATTTTAAATTTGCTCCTTCAATCTATGCAGTATAGGAAAACAGGATGGTTCAGATAACACAACTGTATAAATTATATGGAGCCATGTTTAATGTGAAGGCTTGGGGCTCAGTAAGATGAAGATGGTGCATTTTATCAACACAATTTGACCAACAAATATCTACAACTGCTAGCCCACAGTCTGGTTTTGCCCTTCGATGTTCAAGTGCATGTGGAAATACCCGGTGTTAATAATGTATCTGATATTTAGTTCAGTGGTTTTAGGCTTAAACGTGGCAGAACCAAGTTTCAACTGGAACTGAAAGATCGTTATTCGTTCTACTCGCATTTTGAGTAATAGCATGATGGCCATCTACCAGCATTTGCTCATTTGAGTGCAGCTTAATGTCTGCTCTTTTAGTTTCCTCACGTGTTTTCGATGTATAATTTGTTGATCAACCCCCCACCCCAAGTAACTACCAGTAAAAATAAATTACACTATTTCTAAAGTGTCTGCAGTCATTGTAATAAACTATGAATGATCGAAACAGAAGTACAAAATCCTTCATAAATACTAGTGATCCCAAATAGAAACTAGCTTACATTTAATAATTTCCTCTGCTCTCCTGTGCCCTTAGCCTGATCTTGCGTTCTGTCAACTCAACTTCAATTTTCAACATTGGGTCACATGCTGAAATAGTTCAACCCTACATGTTGTTCCACAGAGCATTACAAGATCAGCGAATTCTGGCTTAATTTCTTTTTGCTTTGGATTTTCTTGTACTTCTCTTTGCAATCTCATTTCTTTCAACCTTCCTTTCTACAGTGGAAAAAGAGTTCCAATTGTACGGACACCCTTTGAACATTTCCAAGATAAATGATATTTGTTTCATGTAAAACATTCTACACAATTAAATAGTGTTTTCATTGAGTGAACCAGAAATGTGTTGGCTGACTTACTAGATGTACTGGTGGGCAGATCTGTTTAAAACAGCAGCCTAGGTCTGGGTTGTGAAAATGCACATCTCTAATTGATCTGATATGGATTCACAGTAGTTACAAACACTCAAGACTTGAAGACATGTACAGCCCGTATGACAAACTGCCTGCAGATGGGGCACTCACTCATACGCTTCCCACATTTAGTACACGTGACCATGTGGCCACACTCCAGCAGCACACAGTCGATTGGAGAGTCCATGCATATTTTACAGAGATTCTCATCAACACCTGATGGTTCATTCCCATCTGCACAAAATAAAACAATATAGTTAGTGCAAAAAATTACTATGATGCAATTATGCAACAGCAAACTGATTGAGGCATAAAAATATAAATTTTAATTTGTGTAGTCAAACTGAGAAAGCTAATGAAAAATTAAACACTTCCTCTTTTTAGTCCTTTTGTTTCTCACCTAAATTCCCAACATGAACAAGTTAACTGCCTGGGACAGGGGTGGAAACCTGTTCAAGCAGGCAAGCAGAGAGCTGCTTTGTTACCAATCTCACATTTGTCATTTCATTTTGCGCTGTTGACTGATCACCACTGACACTCCACAGATGTAATGCAACTCCAGCCAAAATATACAGTCAGCGCCTTTTCAATAAGTTAAAGAAAACTGAGGGAGACTATACAATACAGAAATTTCCCTGGGTTTGAAATCAGCCAACTTAATGGAATGAAAGTTTTATTTCTCACTAATGACTACAGGTTCAAAAGTGAAGCACATTTGTACAGCTGCAACCTGCACAGAACAAAGATGCCATAATTCAACACTAATTGACATTAAGCATGCAGTCTCTCAGGCTTAGTTCTGTTGGAAATGGTAAACCTACACTGGGCCTTTGGTAATACTTTTCTTCAGTTTGTGTCAGGACACATATTAGGCAGAAACAAGGATACTTTTGGTATACCGTCAGACAATTTGTGTGTAAAATCCAGAAAATAATCAACATTCCAGCACCATCATCCTTTATTATGCTGAGTGGTCTGTTTCTGTGCTGTAAATACTGAGAAATAAGGGCCGGGATTCTCCCCTACCCGGCGGGACGGGGGGTCCCGGCGTAGCGGAGTGGCGCCAACCATTCTGCCGTCGGGCCTCCGCAAAGGTGCGGAGAATGCTAGGCCCACGCCGGAGTGGTTGGCGCCACACCGACTGGTGCCAAAACCGGCGCCAACGGCCTTTGACGCCCGCCGGCCGGCATCGGGGCTGGCCAAAAGGCCTTTGCCGGTTCGCGCATGCGCCGGTGCGTCAGCTGCTGCTGACGTCACCATCGGCGCATGCGCGGTAGGGGGGTTCTCTTCCACCTCCGCCATGGTGGAGGCCGTGGCGGCGGCGGAAGAAAATAAGTGCCCCCACGGCACTGTCCCGCCCGCCGATCGGTGGGCCCCGATCGCGGGCCAGGCGGGTCCGATTGCCCCGCGCCCCCCCCAGGACCCTGGGGGCCCACTCACGCTGCCAATCCCGCCGCCACCAGAGGTGGTTGAAACCACGTCGCCGGGATTGGCCTCTCAGCGGCGGGAGTTCGGCCCATCGCGAACCAGAGAATCGCTGAAGGAGGCATGCCGATCGGTTGGACAGCACGCCGATCGGCGCAGCATTATTGCCGCCCCGCTAATTCCCGGGTGGCAGAGAATTCTGGCCACGGCGGGATTTTAGCCGGCCCCGGTCGATTCTCCGACCCTGCGGGGGTCGGAGAATTTCGCACAAGATGTACTAATCCATAAACGAAAATTCACAAACGTCTCTTAAAAGCTACAAGGTGAAAATATTGCAGATTCTTACCACCTCGTGTTCTGGAGTCAGAAGCTGTCATGGAAAGAAATTAGCAGAGAAAAAGTATTTACCTCACGATGGGATTAAATATACAAATATGGAACTTCTTTTACCCTGATTCTGAAGGTCCTTTTGTTCATTGTACAGCCGTGTCACTCTCTCCATTAGCTCCCACTTTTCACAACACCCTTTGTAATTTACAAAATTTCGTGCTAGTATTTCCTTCAGCTGACGCACTGTGAGAGCTTCAATATCCTCAATGCAAGTCAAATCCGATAGAGAGGCTCGGTGCCGGCCTGGGGCAACGACCTCCTCCGAATCGATAGACTAGGGCAAACAAGACCAAAATGGACAGTTTTAGTGACCACATATGGTGTTTAGGGTATTATTTATTCCACACATTAGATACAAGAAACACAATGACAATGTTAGGCACTGCAATTTTACGTAGTCCTAAAAGGTCTTCAAACTTGGTCTTCAAACTTGACCAAACAATTTTTGACAGAAGTTTAATTTGGGATGATGGAATTGACGAAAAACCTGTTTTTTCTTCTACTCTTCTCAGAGCACGCTCAAAGAAAATTAATCTTTCATGTCATCAGGAGAGGAATAGACTTTACTTAAACTGGCAGGAAGGACTGTCCTGGTGAATCAAATAATTAGTGCAGGAGATTGGGCTTTACGCTAATACAGGTTGAGGGAGGGTTCAGACTAGGATAACTTTAATTTAATTTGTGAGTTAAATTCATAAAGCGAGATTATGTAGAGATGGCAATGCACAATCTTAAATCTCCCCCCGCCCCCAACCCACACTATATGGCAGAGAAAGCCACTGTTGGCAGCTTCAGCACTATTTTTCCCTCCTGATATTGGCCTTTGCTGATACGGGGAAAACCCCGGCCCAAGTCTGGCAAAGATAAAAATAAATAAATTAATAATTAATTTTGTCTACATCAGGTACCTCCCTAAACAACAGAACTGCAGTTCTTATCTTTATGTTTTATGGTGTCCGAAGCAGGATTCTTCAGAACAGAGTAGCAATTTAGCCCAAATCAACCAGGCTGAATTAGGAAGTGGTAGAATTTAATAACGTTAATATGGCATTAGTGACCAAGGCCACATCAGGGAAAAACAGCTGGAGTTCAAATTGAAGGTGCTATACCTGAAGACACAAAACATTTGTAACAAGATTTAAAAAAAATTGTTCATAGGATGTGGATAGCAGTGGCGTGGACGGTATTTATTTCTCATAATTGCCCTTGAGAAGGTGGAGGTGAGCTGTCTTCTTGAACTCCTCCAGTCCACATGGTGCAGGTACACCCATAGCGCTGTGAAGAAGTGAGTTCCAGGAATTTGACCCAGTGACCGTGAAGGAACCGCAATATAGTTCCAAGTCAGAATGGTATGTGCCTTGGAGGGGAACACAAAGGTGATGGTGGTGTTCCCATGCAGCTGCAGCCCCTGTTGTTCTAGTTGGTGGAGGTTGTGGGTTTGGAAGATGCTGTTGAAGGAATCTTGAACCTCTGTTGGGAGAGCTGAGAGTACACAATGCAGTGCATCTTGTAGGTGGTAAACTCTACTGCTACTGTTCGTTGGTTATAGAGGGAGTGACTGTGGATGGGGTGTCAATCCCGATAGATAAATTAATGGCACAAATAGAGATAAATGCATTTCGCCATTACTTAGATGTTGCAAGGTGACCATGGTTAGGAACAAAATATTCAAGGGTGTTGATTTCGTGAAAAGGTAGGCAAAACGGAAATGGAAATTGGATCGCCCGATAGTAAATGGATAAGATAAACAGGAGGGCTTCTTGATGCAATATGTAGATAGTCCAACTAGGGCAGGGGTGGGCAAACTTTTCCGTGCAAGGGCCATATTCAGAAATTCACAATTTTAAAGGGCCGCATAGTATATTAAGTAAAATAATTACTTCACCCGGTTATGATTCTGGGCGCCTCATATAGAACATAGAACAGTACAGCACAGAACAGGCCCTTCGGCCCTCGACGTTGTTCCGAGCAATGATCACCCTACTCAAGTCAATGTATCCACCCTATACCAGTAAGTAACCCAACAGCCCCCCCCATTAACCTTAAAAAAAATTAAAAATTAAAAAAATAAAAAATAAAAAAATTTTTAAACATTTTTTTTTAATGACTTGGTGGGCCGCATAAAGACCTTTGGCGGGCCGCATGCGGCCCGCGGGCCGTAGTTTGCCTACCCCTGAACTAGGGAAAGGGCAGTACTGGACCTGGTATTGGGAAATGAGCCTGGACAGGTGGTTGAGGTTTCAGTAGGGGAATATTTTGGGAGTAGTGACCACAATTCCATAAGTTTTAGGGTACTTTTGGATCAGGATGAGGGAAAGGGAAATTACAATAACATTAGACAGGAATTGAAGAATTTGGATTGGGTGCGGGCGGCTGTTGGAGGGTAAATCAACATCGGACATGTGGGAATCTTTCAAGTGAGTCTGGATGACTCTGTCAGAGCTTTGACACTCTCTCCACCACCTTCACCCTATTTCTATTAATTTATTTCCATTTCTTCCACTGATCTGCTTTTCCCTCACCATTGTTCCCCCTCCGCCACCCCATTTGGGCCAACTGTTCCTAGTTACCCTTTGTCACATTGTTCACCTTTGTTTTGCCATTCACACATTCTAATCTCTTTATGTGCCACTATTGGAGCCCTTTCTCTCGGGGCCTTAATCATCCCCATTTACATTGCTTTGTCTTTTTGTCCTTGACATCTGTGTCAATCTCCACCCATTACTGGCCCCCAATCCAGTCCCACTGCTTCACCATCCCGCCCACTGTAATATAAATTGGACTCCATTTTCAGTTCCCTTTAGCTTTGACAAAGAGTCATCCAGACTCGAAACGTTAGCTCGCTTCACTCTTCACAGATGCTGTCAGACCTGCTGGGATTGTCCAGTATTTTCTTATTTTGGTTCAGATGCCACCATCCGCAATAATTTGCTTTTATCTTTTTGCTTTCATCTTCAAGAAACTGTTTCCACTGCACTTTTCCTAAAATTACATGACAACTTGGTAAAATTGGTCTTTCCTCAGTTTAAAAAAACTTTTATTCTTGGTCTAGCTTAATCCTTTCTCATAATTATTCCAAATCTAACTGGATTAGGATAACTACCACTAAACTGCTCTTCCACTGATATCATTTCCACTGGCCCCAATTTACTCCCTAAAGCCAAGTCCAGAACTGTCCCTTTTTGAGGGGTTCCTATATACTTGTGAAAAGGTTCCCCATAATATATTTTAAGAATCCTGTGCCCAATGTACCTTTGACACTGAATTTATCCCAGTTAAAACCTGGATAGTTGAAATTTATTACTGCCCTTTTCAGAAATTTAAGTACATTTTGCTCTTCTATTTCCCTTTGTTTATCTATAAGATATTCACAGCAGTATGAATTCCCCCTTTTTATTCCTCAATTCAATCCACATAGCTTAATTTGATGATCCTTCTAGTGCAGCAACTATCCTCATAGCTGTGATTGTTTATTAATCAATGGTGCAAATGCCCTCTTTTTTAAAATCCTTATCTCTCTCCTGTCTGAAAATCCCAGAATGAAGAATTTTGAGCTTCCATTCCCTACGCCACTTTTAACTAGATTTGTTTTTAAAAATAATGATAGACAAGCAATGGCAAACATTTAATGTAAATAATTAATTGTTGTGAACAAATACATTCCCTCCAGGAATAAAACTCCACTAGACGTTAAGCATATTAGATCAAAAGGAGACTCTTACAATTTTGCCAAAAATAAGGGTGCTAGAAACCTGCAAAAAACCCAAGAAATTTGATCAAAAATGCAAAAATAGAAAGAGAATAAATTAGCAAGAAATATAAAAAGAGATTGTATGAGCATTAACAGGAATGTAAAAGGGAGGAGATGAATGCATACAAGCGTGGGTCACTTAAGGCAGCGACAGATGAAAGTTTATCGACCTGAAATGTGAACTCTGTTCCAGCATTTTCTATTTTAATTACAGGAGAAATTATAATGGGGAATAAGGAACTGCAGAAACGTTTTAAAAATACTTTCTGTCTGTCTTCACATTAGAGGACATAATAAGCATACTGAAAATTGTGGGGCATTAAAAGTCTAACGCAAGCGAAAAACTTAAATCATAGAACAAATAGAATTTACAGTGCAGAAGGAGGCTATGTGGCCCATTGAGTTTGCACCGGCACTTGGAGAGAGCACCCTACTTAAGCCCACACCTCCACCCTATCCCCGTAAACCCAGCAACCCAATGGAAAAGTGCCAAAAACAAAACAATGGGACTTAAAACCGATAATTCCTTTGTACCTAATGGCCTATACAGAGTCTCAATTGTTAAAATGATTAGAATTTTGTTTTAAAAGTTGCCAAAGTTTAAATGCTTGCTGGGGAGGGATTCTCCCCTACTCGCGTGGCGGGTGGCCACCGAAGGGTGGCTTGAACCACTCCGGCATAGGGCCTCCCCGAAGGTGTGGAGGATTGGGCTAGACCGGCGCAAGAGTGGTTTGCCAATCGGCCGATACGGAACTGGTTTTGGCGCCATGCCAGCGGCGCCGAAGGGCCTCCGCAAGTTGGCGAATGCGCGTGAGCGCCAGTTTGTCCTGGCGCCATCCCAGCACATGCGCAGGGGGGGGTTCATCTCTGCGTCGGCCATCGCGGACATTTACACCAGCCGACGTGGAGGAAGAGTGCCCCACGGCACAGGCCTGCCCGCGGATTGGTGGGCCCCGAACACGGGCCAGGCCACCGTGGAGGCACCTCCCGGGGCCAGATCCCCCTGTGCCCCCCCCCCCACCCTTCCCCCCCAAGGCCGCCCGCGCAGCCAGGTCCCGCCGGTAAGTACCTACTGTAATTTAGAAAACGGGCGGACGGGGGGGGGGGGGGGGGGGCGCACGATTCCCGCCACAGCCAAACCCCCGGTGTTGGAGAATTCGGCAGCCGGCGGGGGCGGGATTCACCCCCCAGTTTTGTCACAGCACTAAAACGATGCTCGGTGAAGAACTGGGTATAATTGGCCCCACTCAATAAAAAGACTAAGTTTGACTGAAAATATAATCAATATAGTACACTTAGTCGTCACTGATCGCTTTAGAAAACAGGTCAGAAATATGCTGCTCGCTCGACTTCCGGTTGGCGAGCGGAGCGGTTGCACGGAGAGGGGCTCCCGCAGGGTAACGAAGTCGGGGCCTTTCTCTCCGCAGCGGCAAGAGCAGGGAAGGGGAAGGGGAAGGGGAAGGACCCCCCACCCCCAATAAATCATAAATCTGTCGGCGGAGGATCCTCGGCGGCGCAGCGGGTCCCCCCCCCCCCCCCCCCTCCACCCAAGGCCAGGAGCGGTGCGGCAGCAGCCAGGACCGAAGCGGGGCCCAGCCGGCGACCAGCGACCTAACCACCCCCACCAGGAGGGCGCGGGGTAAGACGTGCGGCAGCGGGGACCGACCCAACCCCCCCCCCCCAGCAGCGACCACCACGAGGCAAGGACAAAGACTCTGGACAAAAGTCTCTCTCTCTCTATCCTGGGTGAGTGAGGGGAAAGGAAGAAAAAAAGGACTTTTACAAAATCAAAACCCAAAAGAAGACTGTTAGAGGGGGGGGGATATATATTATTTTCTCTCTTTTTACACACTCTCCCATCCAAAACAAGCCCACCTGAGAGGAGTTGCATAAAAGAGGAGGAAAAAAAATAAAGTGGTAAAGGAAAGAAGGGAAGAGAGAAGAAAAAGGGAAGAGACAAAAAAATAAAAATAAAATAAAAATAGGGTGCGGAACAGGGGGGGAAAGAAAAACAAGGGGAGAAGAAAAGATGAAAGGGAAGGGGGAGGAAAAAATGTCAGAAGGGAGCCAAGGCAGAGGGAGAGGGGCACCAGAAGCAGACGGGACAAGGGGCAAGCCAGCTCAGGCGAGCGAATCAGCTCACAAAGCGGCGGAATGGATGTATCGCCGCATCAAAAAGAGGTGGACAGACAGGTGCCCTCTCCCCTGGGGCCAAAGGGGGGCTGGAATTGGAAGGCAGCCTTTACCGAGGTGCTGAGGGAGCAGCTGCAGGTAATCAAGGCAGAGGTGAAAGCAGAAATAGAGGCCGCAGTGCAGGCAGCAGTGGCCAGGGCCATGTCAGGGGTGCAGCAGGCTCTGACCAGACTGGAGGAGAAATTGGATGCCCAAGGGGAGAAACTGGAAGCCCAGGAGGCGACCATTAAGGAGCTGGAGAAAGCAGCGACCGACATGAGCGACTGGGTCACGGCCCTGGAGAAGGGAAGTGGCGATACTGGGCGCAACACAGGGGAGCCTGAAGGGCAGGGTAGATGACCAGGAAAACCGCTCGAGAAGGCAAAATGTAAGGATAGTGGGCCTGCCAGAGGGGATCGAGGGTAGAAACCCCACAGCATATGTGGCTGAGATGCTGGGCAACTTAGTGGGGAAGACAACTTTCCACAACCCACCAGAATTGGACAGAGCGCATCGGTCGCTGCTCCCGAAGCTCAAGGCAGGGGACCACCCAAGAGCAGTCATAGCTAAACTGCACAGATACCAGGATAGGGAGACAATCGTGCGCTGGGCCTGGAAAAATAGAGCTTGCAAATGGGAAGGCAACGCCATTCGAATTTATGAGGATCTGGGGGCAGATATAGCCAGGAGACGGGCTGAGTTCAACAGGGCGAAAGCAGCTCTCCACAGGAGCAACGTGCGTTTTGGTATGCTGTACCCAGCGAAACTCTGGGTCACATATCAAAACAGGGAGCACTTCTTTACAGCTCCCACTGAGGCAAACAGGTTCATCGAAGAGCACGGGCTGGAAAACCATCAGCGAGGGTGGGGCAACGACACGCCGAAAGGGGGGGGGGGGGGGGGGGGGGGGAGAAAGAGAGAGGGGCGAGGCAAGGCCAGGCCCCCCCGCCCCCGCAAGACCACCCAGAACAAAGAGCAAACCACTGCCCGTGGGACCGCTCCAGTTGGGAGGCCAGGCCCCAGCGCGAGGGAACGAGAGCAATGGAGAAGGGAGAGCAAGCGGGAGGGGTGCAGGGTAGGATGGGGGAAGAACGGGCAGAAAACCGTAGAGGCCAGGCGGGGGAGAAGCGAGACAATAACCCCCGAGAGGGGGGCCACCGTACTAGCAGGAAAGCTAACTCCGGGGGCACGCAAAAGGAACAGGACTACAAAGTGCCACAACCAAGGGCCCAGAACAATGGAACTGCTGCAAGCACCCACCCAGTATGGTCTTTGGGCGAAAGGAGACCCCGGAATGCAGGGGACTACCTGCATGGCGGACACATAGTGGACGGCCGTGGCAGGTGCCCCCGGGACAAGGGGAAACCCCGGAGCGCAAAGACCCGACTGCGTGGAAAGAGCAGCAACAGCAGCTATCCTGGACGGTCCCCCAACAAAGGGAAACCCCAGAGGGCAGGGGCGCGTCCACCAGATAAGTATGGTTAATCCCACAGGAGCAAGGGGGCAGAATCCCCCCACCAGGATAGTCACCTGGAACATAAAGGGACTTAACGGCCCAGTGAAGAGATCCAGTGTCCTCACCCACCTCAGAAATATGAAGGCCGACATAGTCTTCCTCCAAGAGACGCACCTGAGGGAGCAGGACCAACTGCGGGTAAGAAAGGGCTGGGTGGGACAAACCTACCATTCCTGCTATGGGACAAGGGCCAGGGGGGTGGCGATCTTGATCGGCAAGAGGACGATGTTTAGGGCGACAAGGACGGTTACAAACCCGGGGGGACGGTACGTCATGGTCAGCGGGGCCCTGGATGGGGCACAGGTGGTACTAGTCAACGTGTACGCGCCCAACTGGGACGACACGAGTTTCATCAAAAAGACCATGGCAGAAATCCCAGACATAGCGACGCATCGACTAATTATGTGGGGGACTTCAACTGTGTACAGGATCCAAAGACGGACAGATCAAACCCCAAAACGGGGAAAATCTCAAGCATGGCAAGGGAACTCAGTCACTTTATGGAGCAGATGGGAGCGGTGGACCCCTGGAGGTTCGCCCACACGGAGGAGAAGGAATTCTCCTTCTTCTCCCCGGTACACAACGCATACACCAGAATTGACTTCTTTGTGTTGGGGAAGACGGTGCTTCCAGGGATAGACAAAGTGGAATACTCTGCAATTGTGATATCAGACCACGCTCCACATTACATGGACGTGCTGCTAGAGACGGGAAGGGCCCAGCGCCCCACATGGAGGTTGGACGGTGCCTTACTAGCTGACAAAGCCTTCAGCGAAAGGATAGTGCGGGCCATAGCAGAGTACACTGGGAAGCGCTAAAGGCCGTACTAAGAGGGGAAATCATCGCTTTCAAAGCACAAAGAGATAGGGAGGAAAGGGTGGCTAGGCAGCAGCTGCTTGACTCCATACTGGAGGTAGACCGTAAATACTCCGAGACCCCGACCATAGAGCTCCTGGCAGAGAGGAAAGAACTACAAAGGAACTTTGGCCTGCTCTGCACCAGGAAAGCAGTGCACCAACTCCGCCAGGTGCGCAGGACCCTGTATGAACACGGAGACAAAGCACACCTGTTGGCACACCAGCTGAGAAAGCAGGCAGCCACCAGAGAAATTGCACAAATCAGGGGTACCGGAGGCACGTTGGAAACGGAACCAGAAAAGATTAACAAAACCTTCATGGCCTTCTACCAAGAGCTGTACACCTCAGAGACCCCAAGGGGGGAGTCTGGGATGAAATGGTTCCTTGATGGACTGGACATTCCAGTCGTGGGGGAGGGCAGAAAACGGGGCCTGGAAGCACCACTAGCACTGGGAGTGATCATGGACAGCATTAGTTCCATGCAGACGGGGAAGGCGCCGGGACCGGACGGATTCCCGGCGGACTTCTACAACAAATTCACGACAGCGCTGGCCCCGCACCTACGGGAGATGTTCACAGACTCGCTAGCTAGGGGCACACTGCCACCCACGTTAGCACAGGCCTTAATCTCGCTGATACCTAAGAAAGACAAAGACCCAACGGAATGTGAGTCATACAGACCCATCTCACTGCTGAATGCAGACTCCAAAATACTGGCCAAAAGGCTAGAAGACTGTGTACCTGAGGTGGTCACAGAGGTCCAGACTGGAGCGGTTCGGGCTTGGAACAGGGTTCACCTCTTGGGTAAAGCTCCTATACAACACTCCCATGGCGAGCGTACGGACCAACAACACCAACTCCCAATACTTCCAACTGCACAGGGGCACCAGACAAGGATGCCCACTGTCCCCGCTGCTGCTCGCCCTAGCGATCGAACCACTAGCAATCGCGTTCAGGGCAGCAAAAAGTTGGAGGGAGGCAGAGACCACAGAGTCTCACTCTATGCAGATGACCTGCTCCTCTATATTCCGGACCCACAGAGCAGCCTGGACTGGATCATTGCGCTCCTGAAAGAGTTTGGAGCCTTCTCGGGCTACAAACTCAACACGAGCAAAAGCGAGATCTTCCCAGTACACCCGCAAGGGGGGGGGGGGGGGGGGGGGGGGGGGGGGGGAGAGAGAAACACCAATGGGACTGCCGTTTAAACAAGCCCGACACAAATTCCGCTACCTGGGGATCCAAATAGCCCATGACTGGAAAGGGATCCACAAATAGAACCTCACCAGTCTGACGGAGGAAGTAATAAAGGACCTGCAAAGATGGAACACACTCCCACTCTCCCTCGCGGGGACAGTCCAGACGATCAAAATGAACGTACTGCCCAGGTTCCTCTTCCTGATAAGATCCATCCCGATCTACATCCCCAAGGCCTTTTTCAAAACACTGGAAAAACTAATCATGGCGTTCGTATGGGGGGGGGGTAAAAATGCTAGGATCCCAAACAAGGTCCTACAAAAAACAAAATCCAGGGGGGGGGGGCTAGTCCTCCAAAACCTACAATTCTACCACTGGGCGGTAACAGCCGAGCGAGTAAGGGGATAGATACAGGAGCCAGAGGCCGAGTGGGTGGGCGCGGAGGAGGCCTCCTGCGTGGGGACCTCCCTCCGGGCCCTCGCCACGGCAGCACTCCCATCCCCACTCAAAAAACACTCCAGCAGCCCGGTGGCGATAGCCACCCTCCAATCCTGGAACCAACTGCGGCAGCAATTTGGCCTGACCAAAATGTCTGACAAAGCTCCCATCTGCAACAACCATAGGTTCACACCAGCACTGACTGACGCCACCTTCAAAAGGTGGAAGCAGGACGGAGGGACACTGACAGTCAGGGACCTATACACGGATGGCAGGATCGCAACACTGGACGAACTGACAGAGAAATTTTGGCTAGCCAGGCGGAACGAGCTACGGTATCTGCAGCTCAAACACTTCTTACGAAAGGAGACAAGGACGTTCCTACAACCGTCATGACAGACACTACTGGAAGACCTACAGGACGCAAGCATCCTAGATAAAGGGAACTGTAGTGACATGTACGACCGACTGACAGAAAGGGCCGACACCGTACTGGACGCAACAAGAAAGAAATGGGAGGAGGACCTGGGGATTGAGATAGGATGGGGACTCTGGAGCGAAGCACTGCATAGGGTCAACTCCACCTCCACGTGCGCAAGGCTCAGCCTGACGCAGCTAAAAGTGGTACATAGAGCCCACCTAACAAGAACCCGTATGAGTAGGTTCTTCCCGGAGGTGGAAGATAGATGTGAACGGTGCCAAGTAGGCCCGGCCAACCACGCCCACATGTTCTGGTCTTGCCCCAGACTGGTGGAGTACTGGACAGCCTTCTTCGAGGCAATATCCAAAGTGGTGGGAGTGAGGGTGGAGCCATGCCCGAAAGTGGCGGTCTTCGGGGTCTCGGACCAGCCAGATCTATTCCTGGGGAGGAGGGCGGACGCCCTTGCCTTTGCCTCCCTGATCGCCCGCCGTAGAATCCTGTTTGGGACGTGGGAGCCATTCACGCGACTGTTCCGGGACCTGTTTGTGGCCAACAAACAAGAGGAAGAATAGCCAGGTAGCCAAGAATCAGGAGAACTTAGTCAAGAATCAGGAGAACTTAGTCAAGAATCAGGGGAGGGTAGCCAAGGCATGAAAGGGAGAGAAAGGCGAACCATGGGGGGGGGAGACGGGGGGGGGAAGACTGGGAGACAGCTGAACTTGAGGAGGGGGGGGGGGGGGCAGAAGAGGAGAACCAGCGGGATGGGGCAGGGAAACGGGAGCCGGAAGGAGGGCACGGGGTGCCAAAATGTGCATGACATCTCCAGGAGCGGGGAACGAGGAGGTTGGGGATGGAGGACGGGAGGAGCAGTGGAGGCGAGCGGGGGACGGCGGCGAGAGCCGTCCGGGAGAGGCGGGCTACAGCGCAACGCGACCCAGCCAGGTGTCGCACACTGTGGTTATCTCCCCGGCACCCAAATGTATATTTGCTTCCCCCCCCCCCGCAAACAGTCGCGAACTTACGTGGTGTAAATAATTCGGCCAGATGCACAGAGCTGCCTCTGTCGAGCTGGTGCACGGTACCCCACCAGTTAGTCTATTTCATATTTTATTGTATTCTATGTTGGGGTGTGCCCTTCTCTTCTAAATATGTGTGTATATATATATATATATATATGTTTCTTATTCTGTGTACATAACGGTAATTATACCTTGTTCAAAAACCCAATAAAAACATTTATTTTAAAAAAAAGAATGGAAGGGGGGGGGGGGGGTGTTGGTTTTGGGTTTGTTTTGTTATGTGAGTGTTAAATGTAAAAATGTTAAAATTTGAATTAAAATATTTTAAAAAAGAAATATGCTGCTCGCAACAGTGTCACTTATAGAATTCAAGAAACCAGAGAAAACCACAATGCAGCACAACAGGAATGAAGATGTAACACACCTCAGTCTCGTCCTCTATTTGTGACACAGGCTCATTCCGACTCTCTTCCGTCACTTCTGCATTCAACTGTAAAGATGAGAAATTGCATTACATTCATATTTCAAAGTGGTCAATAAATGAAAACTAAATTGATTAAGATTAAAGTTCATAGTTAATAGTGAGATTTAATACAAGTGGCTATATATCTTTTGTAATTACAGTTCAGAAAGTTCAGTAGCTTTTAATTCCTATGCAAACAGCAAAAACTATTTATAATGATCTGTATCACTTGACTTATGCTATTTGCATAGACTGCTTTGCAGGTTTCCGAGTAAACATTATGATTAGTTGTTATTTTATTAAACAAATGAATTCTTATTATGAGACAAACCCAGAAATAATACATACCAGTGATTAAATTCCTCTTTGCAAATAAACTTTATAAAATTAGTGAATTTTGTTTGAAAATACATTGCTCGATTCTGTAACGCATTTAATAGGTTGAAAATTAATATACAAGATAGTCAAGTGGCCAATATGACTTAATTCTCCTTTCTTGTTCCTACCACTGATATAGAATTAAATTCAACACAGATCCACAAACATTTTTTAAAAAATCCTGTGTGACCATTACTCAATTTTCCTAGATTTATAAATTACATAAACACATATTTACCAGGTTTGCTTCCTGAGACTGTCCTGGGCTACTTGGGCTGGCTGCTCCATATGGTGGTGGAGCATCCTGTGAGGTAGATGCTGTTGTCCCTGTGTGTATATTAGGTATGAAGTACTGCTGCTCAGGCATATCCATCCTGTAAACAGGAATATGCACTTGAGGGGCTGGGGCAGGCAGAGATCGCTGTCCCAGTACTAGATCTACGAGTTCCGACTTCTCTCTGCACATCTCCATTGAAATTTCATGAAGTTGCAGATAATCACGCAAGTCTTTCACTTTCAGTTTCATTAGCTCGCCTCGCTCGAAGTCAGTGGCACGGAATTTCTGGCAAGTGTGGCACATTTTAGGATTGTTCTCAGGTTGGATTGAGCAGGTGGTGCAGAAATTCTTCTTGCAGTCCACACATACATGCTGTAATGAGAGAAAGTGTTAATGGCACTGTGCATCATCCAACTTTGTACATCTGCACTAATACAGGAGTTCCTACTTGACTCATTGTGATCATTCCTTCTTTCTCCTAAGTTAAGCATATTTTTCAAACAAGCATTAAGCGAACATTTCTCAAAATTGTCCCATATATCCAACATAACAATTGTTATGCCGAGTGATTGCCCCAGTAAAATTTTAGTTGTGTTATGTTATGGGCCAGGGTTGAGAAAACCCCAAAGTGTAACATGGAGTTCACCTGCCTCACAACTTTTAATAGATTGTGGTATGGGGAGCACACTGCCCACTCTACAGGTGTGGTACAGCAGATATGGAAACCAATTTTTTTAAAGCAAAACAATGTTTATTCTATGAACTCAAGTTAACCTTTTTAAAATATAGTGAACATCTTCGCAACCATTAATTCAAATACAACCCTCAAAGACTATAACACTAAGTAATCCTTAAGCTGTCCTTTTAACATCCATAAGACTTTAAAAAAACCTTTAAACAGAAGCACATCAGGTTAAAGTCACTACTGAGAGCAGTTATTAGTTTTAAATCACCAAAGGATCAATTTACAGTTTTTAGATTACAGAGAGAGACACTAATGTCCGTTCTGGCTGTGACTGCAGCTATCCAGCTCTGAAAACCAAACTAAAACACACCCTGCAGCAAACAGCTTAAAACGAAAAGTAAAATGCTGACAGACAGCCCAGCTTCACCCACTCTGACATCACTGCAGTAGTAAACACCCATTTCGTAAAGGTACTCTCACATGACAGTTAATTCACAATGTATTGCTCCACTTTTCAGCTGTGCCCTTTTCCAACAAACCAAAGGAACAAGATGTCCAGATCATTTACAGGTAAATTGTTTTTGAAGCATCTTTGTAAACTGGAATTTGCTTCTCTGTTTATGGCTGGACTTTAGAAATGCAGCTGAGAAGAACCAGTTTTTTTAAGATGGCTTTGCATCTGTGGCAAAACATGATATTTTAATGCTGCATCTGTGCAAAGCGAAATGCTGTTTTTCATATATTACTCCGAGGTTTTCCACAGCACTGCACAAGATTCACCTTATCTCTCACTCATAGATACGTCAGTCCGGTTGAATGAATGCCAGCAATGTTCATTTCTTTACGAACTCATTTTGGTACATTCTCACAAAACTAACTGGAATTTTTTTTTTTCCTGTGTGTCTCGAAATGTCCTCGAGACACCAACGAGTGGAAGCAAAAACTTCAAGATAAAAGTGACTTCAGATTTACAAAACTAAAGAGTAATTTCAACAAAGGCCTTTAAAAGTAATTTTTACCGATGCGTCAAGGATTCTCCGACGGCTAAAATTTCCCTGCTAATCAGTTAAACAGATCACATTCTTAAGGGAATCCTTATCTGGGTTTAGCCCCTTACTTAGTTTCATTGGTTCTAATTCTTATCTGAGACCCCTTGATTTGTTCAGGAAAGTGTCAGTCACTTAACAAGCGATTGGTTAATTAAACATTAATCAATTACTCCAAATTAATTAATTATCTTTCCCATGACTCTTGTCCCACGTTCAAACTCCCTACGTCATGTCTGGTCTCAGTTACGAAATTGTTTCAAACTTGTTGATTGTACCCTTATTTCAGTAAAAGTACCGATGAGTGTACTTGCACTACACTATTCATCACATTTGAGGCAGTCATGGACAGTATTCAAAAGATTAGCCAATTTTATAACTTACTCATATTTCTACAAATTCTGTGATTTTCACGAATCATCTTAGCGAATATTTTAAAGGACCTCCCTCGACAATTGTTGAATCCAACACCAAGTAAGATGTTTCATTGCCGTATAGGTACAGAGTATTATGCTATGCAATGCACAATGCATCGTCATGTTGGCAAAGTAAATCAGTGTACTTTCAAGACTATAGATCCAACTGCTGTTGAGCAAACATTGAGTGAGTTCATTATTTATAAATCAACTAATTTCAATGAAGACAACACTGGCATTTTCTGACTGCTCTCTCTTCATGTTGTAATCATCTGACTTACTTTAAAAATAAAGCTCTCCCTTACTCCTCCCACTATCTTTCCCACTCCCCCCCCTCCACCAAAAAAATCCCCGGTACCCCTCAGTCCGTTTGATACAAAGCCCAATGAATCAGAAGTGGAATCGTGAAGAAACAGGACTTCTTTGCCCAACTTTATTATTATCGAATCTCCTGTGGCGTATGAACTTGGAATCATAAGCTATGCTACTGCAAGGTCCTGAGCTGTGAAAAGAGGATGGGTGCACATGTCTAGTGAAAAATATGCGTCACCAACAATGCTCCCCAGAGATTGTGAAGAAAACATTTTTTGATCAGCGACAGCAAAATAAGTTAGACTTTTTCCCTAGGCGGCACAATGGTGCACCTCACGGCACGGAGGATCTGGGCTCGATCCCAACCCCGGATCACTGTCTGTGGGCAGTTTGCACATTCTCCCCATGTCTGCTTGGGTCTTACCCCCACAACTCAAAAAGATGTGCAGGGTACGTGAATTGGCCCATTAAATTGCCCCTCAATTGGAAAAAAAATAATTGGGTGCTCCAAATTTTTTTTTTTTTAAACTTTTCCTTGCTGCAATTCATAAATAATACTGCTGCATTCATGAGAGAAATAGGGATTTTTCTAACCAACTGAGTTGTCTTTTTAAAAAAAAGTTCATGAACCACTTTTGGCATAAAAGATTTCAGTTTACTGAGAAAAAGCTTTTCAAATGATTTTGAGCAATTTAACTGGTTTAGTTTATTTCAATTATCCTCAGAAATTAGCAAGAAAAGAAACTTTACACTTAAGGAACAGGATTAGACAATTTTATTTAATGAATTTGATTTGAGGCTGAGAATGAAATATTTCCACTTAACCCTTAATAGGAATGGAAGGTATTGCAGTAAACCCTTTAAAATTCTTCGACAAATAAAGCACTTGAATTTTGATCTGCACTCGAGCAGGCCACTAAGCTTTTAGATCAACTTATATTTGCTAGTACCTTTAACTAATAAAGCATCCTGCAACACTTCATACAAGCATTATAAAATAAAATATGACATGAGCCAATAAAGAAATACTACGGCAGGTGACCAAAAGCTTGGACAACAATGTACCTTTAAATGAGTGTGTGTATTTTAAAGGAGGAAATCAAATTAGAGAGACATGGGGAGGATATTCCAGAGCTAAGGGCCTATGCAACCAAAGACAATCTCCAAAGGTAGGCATAGAATCATAGAATCCCAACAGTGCAGAAGACGGCTATTCAGCCCATCGAGTCTGCACCGACCCTTCGAATGAGCAGTCTACTCCCACCCACTATCCTGTTCACCCTGCCATATCGTCGTAAACCCATAACCTGACTTGCACGCCCCTGGACGCGAAGGGGCAATTTAAAATGGCCAATCCACCTAACCTGCACATCTTTGGACTGTGGGAGGAACTGGAGCACCCGGAGGAAACACACGTAGACATGGGGAGAACGTGCAGACTCTACACAGTGACCCAGGTCGGAATTGAACCCAGGTCCCTGGCGCTGTGAAGCAGCAGTGCTAACCCGTGTGCCATACTCTCATCGGAACCAGTGATTAAAATCAGGAAAGCTATACCACAATCCTTTTTAAATGGGTCAACAAAGTGATCACTGGCTTTGTCTGGGCGGGCAAGACCCCGTGAGTAAGGAAGGTGATGCTCGAGTGGAGCCGGGGAGAGGGCGGGCTGGCGCTGCCAAACTTTAGTCACCTACTATTGGGCGGCGAATATAGCCATGATCAGGAAGTGGGTAGTGGGGGGGGGGGGGAGGGTCGGGTCGGCATGGGGGCGCATGGAGGCGGCTTCATGTAAGGGCACCAGCTTAGGGGCGTTGATAACGGCGCCTCTGCCGTTCCCGCCAGCACGGTACTCCACCAGCCCCATGGTGGTGGCAGCCCTGAGAGTCTGGGGGCAATGGAGAAGACATGTGGGAGCAGATGGAGCATCGGTCTGGTCCCCAATCTGTAATAATCACTGGTTTGCCCCGGGAAGTATGGACGGGGGGGGGGGTTGCGGAGATGGCAGAGGGCTGGGATTGAGAGGATAGGGGATATGTTTATAGAGGGGAGCTTTCTGAGTTTGAGGGAACTGGAGAAGTTTGGATTGGCGAGGGGAAACAAATTCAGATACCTGCAGGTGCGGGACTTCCTACATAGACAGGTTTCAACCTTCCCGCTCCTGCCACCAAGGGGGATACAGGACAGGGTAGTTTCCAGAGGGTGGGTGGGAAAAGGGAGCTTCTCTGACATTTATGAGAAACTTATGGAGTCAGAGGCGACACAGACTGAGGAGCTGAAGCGCAAGTGGGAAGACGAGTTGGGAGGAGAGATAGAGGACGGTCTATGGGCGGACGCGTTGAGTAGTCAACGCGTCCACAACATGTGCCAGGCTCAGCCTGATACAATTCAAGGTCGTTCACCGGGCTCACATGACACATGTTCTAGACATGTCCAAAGCTTAGGGGATTTTGGCAGGGGTTTGCAGATGTCATGCCCACGGTGTTAAAAACAAGAGTAGCACCGGGTCCAGAGGTGGCGATTTTCGGGGTGTCGGAAGATCCGGGAATCCAGGAGGAGAAAGAGGCAGATGTTCTGGCCTTTTCTTCCATGGTAGCCTGGAGACGGATATTATTAGCATGGAGGGACACAAAGCCCCGAAGTCAGAGACTTGGCTATCTGATAAGGTTAGCTTTCTCTGTTTGGAGAAAATCAAGTTCGTCATGAGAGGGTCAATGTTAGGGTTCACCCGGAGGTGGCAACCGTTCATCGACTCCTTTGCGGAAAATTTATCGTCAGCAGAAGGTGGGGGGGGGGGGGTTAGTTTAGCTTGGGGGTTAATAAAGGTGGGACCTATAAGGGAGGAAGACAGCTTTTGCACGATGTTTATAGATTCATTGTTTATTTTGTTGTTGTTGTAAAACCAAAAATACCTCAATAAAATGTTTATTTAAAAAAAAAATCAGGAAAGCTGAAGGAAACCAGGATTAGAACAGTGCAGTTATCTGAGGATTATGGAGCTGAAAGAAGTTATAGAGATAGGGAGGGATGAGACTATGGAGGAATTTGAAAACAAGGACGAAAAGTTTAAAATCAATGATGTTACTAAACTGAGCCAATGTAAGTCAGCAAGCACTGGGGTGATAGGTGAATGGGACTTGAGAGTTAAGACATGGGCAGGATTAACCCAAGTTTATGGAGGGTGGAATGTGGAAGACCAGCCAGAAGTGCATTACAATAGTCAAGTCCAGCGGTAGTAAAACATAAATGAGGGTTGTTTCAAATGTTGGGTGATGGTATGAAGGTGGAAAAGAGTGGTCTTAGTGATGGAGGGAAAGAGCTTGGAAGCTCACTTCAGGGTCAAATGTGGCACCAGGTTTGTGAACAGACTGGCTTAATCTCAGATTGTTGCAAGGGAGGGATGGAATCAGTGTCCAAAGAACAGTTTTAATTTTGATCTGTACTGGAGCAGTTCATTGTCTGATTTTAAGAATTCATGTCAGGCTTGTGATATTGACACGTATAAAATACCCAATCTACATGCATTCTGCAAATACAGACATCTGTTCCAAATAATTGGTAATTCAGAAATTAGTGAGTTACATTTTTCAAAAAATACATTTTATAGCATCTTTCATGGCATCAGGACACCCTGTAGTTCACTCGCATCTGAACCAGTAAGTTATGGATTCAAGTCCCACTCCAGGACTGGAGCACAAAAATCCAGGCTGACACTTCAGTGCAGTAATGAGGGATCCCTGCACTGCTGGGGGTACTTTTGGATGAGACATTAAACTGAGGCCACATTTGCCCTCTTAGAAGGATGCAAACATTTCCATGGCACGACTTAAAAAAAAGAAGGGGAATTATCCATAGTGTCCTCTTGCCCAATATCTATCCCACAATAATCACCCAGAAAATTATCTGGTCATTATCACATTGCTGCCTTTTA